>NC_090650.1:203026867-203326867 GCF_040937935.1 Hyperolius riggenbachi | reverse complement strand
GATCTGTCCCGCTGGGGATGCACTTCCTTGCTCGGGAGCTGCTCCTGACTGATGTTTAAAGACAGCAGAGATCTGTCCCGCTGGGGATGCACTCCCTTGCTCGGGAGCTGCTCCTGACTGATGTCTAAAGACAGCAGAGATCTGTCCCGCTGGGGATGCACTCCCTTGCTCGGGAGCTGCTCCTGACTGATGTTTAAGGACAGCAGAGATCTGTTCCGCTGGGGATCCACTCCCTTGCTCTGGAGCTGCTCCTGACTGATGTCTAAAGACAGAGATCTGATCCGCTGGGGATGCACTCCCTTGCTCGGGAGCTACTCCTGACTGATGTCTAAACACAGCAGAGATCTGTTCCGCTGGGGATGCAGTCCCTTGCTCGGGAGCTGCTCCTGACTGATGTCTAAAGACAGCAGAGATGTGTTCCGCTGGGGATGCACTCCCTTGCTCAGGAGCTGCTCCTGATTGATGTCTAAAGACAGAGATCTGTTCCGCTGGGGATGCACTCCCTTGCTCAGGAGCTGCTCCTGACTGATGTCTAAAGACAGCAGAGATCTGTTTCGCTGGGGATGCACTCCCCTGCTCGGGAGCTGCTCCTGACTGATGTCTAAAGACAGCAGAGATCTGTTCTGCTGGGGATGCACTCCCTTGCTCGGGAGCTGCTCCTGACTGATGTCTAAAGACAGCAGAGATCTGTCCCGCTGGGGATGCACTCCCTTGCTCGGGAGCTGCTCCTGACTGATGTCTAAAGATAGCAGAGGACTGTTCCGCTGGGGATGCACTCCCTTGCTCAGGAGCTGCTCCTGACTGATGTCTAAAGACAGCAGAGACCTGTTCCGCTGGGGATGCACTACCTTGCTCGGGAGCTGCTCCTGACTGATGTCTAAAGACAGCAGAGATCTGTTCCGCTGGGGATGCACTCCCTTGCTCGGGAGCTGCTCCTGACTGAGGTCTAAAGACAGCAGAGATCTGTTCTGCTGGGGATGCACTCCCTTGCTCGGGAGCTGCTCCTGACTGATGTCTAAAGACAGCAGAGATCTGTTCCGCTGGGGATGCACTCCCTTGCTCGGAAGCTGCTCCTGACTGATGTCTAAAGACAGCAGAGATCTGTCCTGCTGGGGATGCACTCCCTTGCTCGGGAGCTGCTCCTGACTGACGTCTAAAGACAGCAGAGGACTGTTCCGATGGGGATGCACTCCCTTGCTCGGGAGCTGCTCCTGACTGATGTCTAAAGACAGCAGAGATCTGTCCCACTGGGGATGCACTCCCTTGCTCGGGAGCTGCTCCTGACTGACGTCTAAAGACAGCAGAGGACTGTTCCGCCGGGGATGCACTCCCTTGCTCAGGAGCTGCTCCTGACTGATGTCTAAAGACAGCAGAGATCTGTCCCGCTGGGGATGCACTCCCTTGCTCGGGAGCTGCTCCTGACTGATGTCTAAAGACAGCAGAGATCTGTTCCGCTGGGGATGCACTCCCTTGCTCGAAAGCTGCTCCTGACTGATGTCTAAAGACAGCAGAGATGTGTTCCGCTGGGGATGCACTCCCTTGCTCGGGAGCTGCTCCTGACTGATGTCTAAAGACAGAGATCTGTTCCGCTGGGGATGCACTCCCTTGCTCAGGAGCTGCTCCTGACTGATGTCTAAAGACAGCAGAGATCTGTTCCGCTGGGGATGCACTCCCCTGCTTGGGAGCTGCTCCTGACTGATGTCTAAAGACAGCAGAGATCTGTCCCGCTGGGGATGCACTCCCTTGCTCGGGAGCTGCTCCTGACTGATGTCTAAAGACATCAGGGATCTGTTCCGCTGGGGATGCACTCCCCTGCTCGGGAGCTGCTCCTGACTGATGTCTAAAGACAGCAGAGATCTGTCCCGCTGGGGATGCACTCCCTTGCTCGGGAGCTGCTCCTGACTGATGTCTAAAGACAGCAGAGATCTGTCCCGCTGGGGATGCACTCCCTTGCTCGGGAGCTGCTCCTGACTGATGTCTAAAGACAGCAGAGATCTGTCCCGCTGGGGATGCACTCCCTTGCTCGGGAGCTGCTCCTGACTGATGTCTAAAGACAGCAGAGATCTGTCCCGCTGGGGATGCACTCCCTTGCTCGGGAGCTGCTCCTCACTGATGTTTAAACACAGCAGAGATCTGTTCCGCTGGGGATGCACTCCCTTGCTCGGGAGCTGCTCCTGATTGATGTCTAAAGACAGCAGAGATCTGTTCCGCTGGGGATGCATTCCCCTGCTCGGGAGCTGCTCCTGACTGATGTCTAAAGACAGCAGAGATCTGTCCCGCTGGGGATGCACTCCCTTGCTCGAGAGCTGCTCCTGACTGATGTCTAAAGACAGCAGAGATCTGTTCCGCTGGGGATGCAATCCCTTTGCTCAGGAGCTGCTCCTGACTGACGTCTAAAGACAGCAGAGATCTGTTCCGCTGGGGATGCAATCCCTTGCTCGGGAGCTGCTCCTGACTGATGTCTAAAGACAGCAGAGATCTGTTCTGCTGGGGATGCACTCCCTTGCTCGGGAGCTGCTCCTGACTGATGTCTAAAGACAGCAAAGATCTGTCCCGCTGGGGATGCACTCCCTTACTCGGGAGCTGCTCCTGACTGATGTCTAAAGACAGCAGAGATCTGTTCTGCTGGGGATGCACTCCCTTGCTCGGGAGCTGCTCCTGACTGATGTCTAAAGTCAGCAGAGATCTGTCCCGCTGGGGATGCACTCTCTTGCTCGGGAGCTGCTCCTGACTGATGTCTAAAGACAGCAGAGGACTGTTCCGCTGGGGATGCACTCCCTTACTCGGGAGCTGCTCCTGACTGACGTCTAAAGACAGCAGAGGACTGTTCCGCCGGGGATGCACTCCCTTGCTCAGGAGCTGCTCCTGACTGATGTCTAAAGACAGCAGAGATCTGTCCCGCTGGGGATGCACTCCCTTGCTCGGGAGCTGCTCCTGACTGATGTCTCAAGACAGCAGAGATCTGTCCTGCTGGGGAAGCACTCCCTTGCTCAGGAGCTGCTCCAGACTGATGTCTAAAGACAGCAGAGATCTGTTCTGCTGGGGATGCACTCCCTTGCTCGGGAGCTGCTCCTGACTGATGTCTAAAGACAGCAGAGATCTGTCCCGCTGGGGATTCACTTCCTTGCTCGGGAGCTGCTCCTGACTGATGTTTAAAGACAGCAGAGATCTGTCCCGCTGGGGATGCACTCCCTTGCTCAGGAGCTGCTCCTGACTGATGTCTAAAGATAGCAGAGATCTGTTCCGCTGGGGATGCACTCCCTTGCTCGGGAGCTACTCCTGACTGATGTCTAAAGACAGCAGAGATCTGTCCCGCTGGGGATGCACTCCCTTGCTCGGGAGCTACTCCTGACTGATGTCTAAAGACAGCAGAGATCTGTCCCGCTGGGGATGCACTCCCTTGCTCGGGAGCTGCTCCTGACTGATGTCTAAAGGCAGCAGAGATCTGTCCCGCTGGGGATGCACTCCCTTGCTCGGGAGCTGCTCCTGACTGATGTCTAAAGACAGCAGAGATCTGTCCCGCTGGGGATGCACTCCCCTGCTCGGGAGCTGCTCCTGACTGATGTCTAAAGACAGCAGAGATCTGTTCCGCTGGGGATGCACTCCCTTGCTCGGGAGCTGCTCCTGACTGATGTCTAAAGACAGCAGAGATCTGTCCCGCTGGGGATGCACTCCCCTGCTCGGGAGCTGCTCCTGACTGATGTCTAAAGACAGCAGAGATCTGTCCCGCTGGGGATGCACTCCCTTGCTCGGGAGCTGCTCCTGACTGATGTCTAAAGACAGAGATCTGTTCCGCTGGGGATGCACTCCCTTGCTCAGGAGCTGCTCCTGACTGATGTCTAAAGACAGCAGAGATCTGTTCCGCTGGGGATGCACTCCCCTGCTCGGGAGCTGCTCCTGACTGATGTCTAAAGACAGCAGAGATCTGTCCAGCTGGGGATGCACTCCCTTGCTCGGGAGCTGCTCCTGACTGATGTCTAAAGACAGCAGAGATCTGTCCCGCTGGGGATGCACTTCCTTGCTCGGGAGCTGCTCCTGACTGATGTTTAAAGACAGCAGAGATCTGTCCCGCTGGGGATGCACTCCCTTGCTCGGGAGCTGCTCCTGACTGATGTCTAAAGACAGCAGAGATCTGTCCCGCTGGGGATGCACTCCCTTGCTCGGGAGCTGCTCCTGACTGATGTTTAAGGACAGCAGAGATCTGTTCCGCTGGGGATCCACTCCCTTGCTCTGGAGCTGCTCCTGACTGATGTCTAAAGACAGAGATCTGATCCGCTGGGGATGCACTCCCTTGCTCGGGAGCTACTCCTGACTGATGTCTAAACACAGCAGAGATCTGTTCCGCTGGGGATGCAGTCCCTTGCTCGGGAGCTGCTCCTGACTGATGTCTAAAGACAGCAGAGATGTGTTCCGCTGGGGATGCACTCCCTTGCTCAGGAGCTGCTCCTGATTGATGTCTAAAGACAGAGATCTGTTCCGCTGGGGATGCACTCCCCTGCTCGGGAGCTGCTCCTGACTGATGTCTAAAGACAGCAGAGATCTGTTCCGCTGGGGATGCACTCCCTTGCTCGGGAGCTGCTCCTGACTGATGTCTAAAGACAGCAGAGATCTGTCCCGCTGGGGATGCACTCCCCTGCTCGGGAGCTGCTCCTGACTGATGTCTAAAGACAGCAGAGATCTGTCCCGCTGGGGATGCACTCCCTTGCTCGGGAGCTGCTCCTGACTGATGTCTAAAGACAGAGATCTGTTCCGCTGGGGATGCACTCCCTTGCTCAGGAGCTGCTCCTGACTGATGTCTAAAGACAGCAGAGATCTGTTCCGCTGGGGATGCACTCCCCTGCTCGGGAGCTGCTCCTGACTGATGTCTAAAGACAGCAGAGATCTGTCCAGCTGGGGATGCACTCCCTTGCTCGGGAGCTGCTCCTGACTGATGTCTAAAGACAGCAGAGATCTGTCCCGCTGGGGATGCACTTCCTTGCTCGGGAGCTGCTCCTGACTGATGTTTAAAGACAGCAGAGATCTGTCCCGCTGGGGATGCACTCCCTTGCTCGGGAGCTGCTCCTGACTGATGTCTAAAGACAGCAGAGATCTGTCCCGCTGGGGATGCACTCCCTTGCTCGGGAGCTGCTCCTGACTGATGTTTAAGGACAGCAGAGATCTGTTCCGCTGGGGATCCACTCCCTTGCTCTGGAGCTGCTCCTGACTGATGTCTAAAGACAGAGATCTGATCCGCTGGGGATGCACTCCCTTGCTCGGGAGCTACTCCTGACTGATGTCTAAACACAGCAGAGATCTGTTCCGCTGGGGATGCAGTCCCTTGCTCGGGAGCTGCTCCTGACTGATGTCTAAAGACAGCAGAGATGTGTTCCGCTGGGGATGCACTCCCTTGCTCAGGAGCTGCTCCTGATTGATGTCTAAAGACAGAGATCTGTTCCGCTGGGGATGCACTCCCTTGCTCAGGAGCTGCTCCTGACTGATGTCTAAAGACAGCAGAGATCTGTTTCGCTGGGGATGCACTCCCCTGCTCGGGAGCTGCTCCTGACTGATGTCTAAAGACAGCAGAGATCTGTTCTGCTGGGGATGCACTCCCTTGCTCGGGAGCTGCTCCTGACTGATGTCTAAAGACAGCAGAGATCTGTCCCGCTGGGGATGCACTCCCTTGCTCGGGAGCTGCTCCTGACTGATGTCTAAAGATAGCAGAGGACTGTTCCGCTGGGGATGCACTCCCTTGCTCAGGAGCTGCTCCTGACTGATGTCTAAAGACAGCAGAGACCTGTTCCGCTGGGGATGCACTACCTTGCTCGGGAGCTGCTCCTGACTGATGTCTAAAGACAGCAGAGATCTGTTCCGCTGGGGATGCACTCCCTTGCTCGGGAGCTGCTCCTGACTGAGGTCTAAAGACAGCAGAGATCTGTTCTGCTGGGGATGCACTCCCTTGCTCGGGAGCTGCTCCTGACTGATGTCTAAAGACAGCAGAGATCTGTTCCGCTGGGGATGCACTCCCTTGCTCGGAAGCTGCTCCTGACTGATGTCTAAAGACAGCAGAGATCTGTCCTGCTGGGGATGCACTCCCTTGCTCGGGAGCTGCTCCTGACTGACGTCTAAAGACAGCAGAGGACTGTTCCGATGGGGATGCACTCCCTTGCTCGGGAGCTGCTCCTGACTGATGTCTAAAGACAGCAGAGATCTGTCCCACTGGGGATGCACTCCCTTGCTCGGGAGCTGCTCCTGACTGACGTCTAAAGACAGCAGAGGACTGTTCCGCCGGGGATGCACTCCCTTGCTCAGGAGCTGCTCCTGACTGATGTCTAAAGACAGCAGAGATCTGTCCCGCTGGGGATGCACTCCCTTGCTCGGGAGCTGCTCCTGACTGATGTCTAAAGACAGCAGAGATCTGTTCCGCTGGGGATGCACTCCCTTGCTCGGGAGCTGCTCCTGACTGATGTCTAAAGATAGCAGAGATCTGTCCCGCTGGGGATGCACTCCCTTGCTCTGGAGCTGCTCCTGACTGATGTCTAAAGACAGCAGAGATCTGTCCTGCTGGGGATGCACTCCCTTGCTCAGGAGCTGCTCCTGACTGATGTCTAAAGACAGCAGAGATCTGTTCCGCTGGGGATGCACTCCCTTGCTCGGGAGCTGCTCCTGACTGATGTCTAAAGACAGCAGAGGACTGTTCTGCTGGGGATGCACTCCCTTGCTCGGGAGCTGCTCCTGACTGATGTCTAAAAACAGCAGAGATCTGTCCCGCTGGGGATGCACTCCCTTGCTCGGGAGCTGCTCCTGACTGATGTCTAAAGACAGCAGAGATCTGTTCCGCCGGGGATGCACTCTCTTGCTCGGGAGCTGCTCCTGACTGATGTCTAAAGACAGCAGAGATCTGTCCCGCTGGGGATGCACTCCCTTGCTCAGGAGCTGCTCCTGACTGATGTCTAAAGACAGCAGAGATCTGTTCCGCTGGGGATGCACTCCCTTGCTCAGGATCTGCTCCTGACTGATGTCTAAAGACAGCAGAGATCTGTTCCGCTGGGGATGCACTCCCTTGCTCAGGAGCTGCTCCTGACTGATGTCTAAAGACAGCAGAGATCTGTTCCGCTGGGGATGCACTCCCTTGCTCAGGATCTGCTCCTGACTGATGTCTAAAGACAGCAGAGATCTGTTCCGCTGGGGATGCACTCCCCTGCTCGGGAGCTGCTCCTGACTGATGTCTAAAAACAGCAGAGATCTGTCCCGCTGGGGATGCACTCCCTTGCTCGGGAGCTGCTCCTGATTGATGTCTAGAGACAGCAGAGATCTGTCCCGCTGGGGATGCACTCCCTTGCTCGGGAGCTGCTCCTGACTGATGTCTAAAGACAGCAGAGATCTGTTCCGCTGGGGATGCACTCCCTTGCTCGGGAGCTGCTCCTGACTGATGTCTAAAGATAGCAGAGATCTGTCCCGCTGGGGATGCACTCCCTTGCTCTGGAGCTGCTCCTGACTGATGTCTAAAGACAGCAGAGATCTGTCCTGCTGGGGATGCACTCCCTTGCTCAGGAGCTGCTCCTGACTGATGTCTAAAGACAGCAGAGATCTGTTCCGCTGGGGATGCACTCCCTTGCTCGGGAGCTGCTCCTGACTGATGTCTAAAGACAGCAGAGGACTGTTCTGCTGGGGATGCACTCCCTTGCTCGGGAGCTGCTCCTGACTGATGTCTAAAAACAGCAGAGATCTGTCCCGCTGGGGATGCACTCCCTTGCTCGGGAGCTGCTCCTGACTGATGTCTAAAGACAGCAGAGATCTGTTCCGCCGGGGATGCACTCTCTTGCTCGGGAGCTGCTCCTGACTGATGTCTAAAGACAGCAGAGATCTGTCCCGCTGGGGATGCACTCCCTTGCTCAGGAGCTGCTCCTGACTGATGTCTAAAGACAGCAGAGATCTGTTCCGCTGGGGATGCACTCCCTTGCTCAGGATCTGCTCCTGACTGATGTCTAAAGACAGCAGAGATCTGTTCCGCTGGGGATGCACTCCCTTGCTCAGGAGCTGCTCCTGACTGATGTCTAAAGACAGCAGAGATCTGTTCCGCTGGGGATGCACTCCCTTGCTCAGGATCTGCTCCTGACTGATGTCTAAAGACAGCAGAGATCTGTTCCGCTGGGGATGCACTCCCCTGCTCGGGAGCTGCTCCTGACTGATGTCTAAAAACAGCAGAGATCTGTCCCGCTGGGGATGCACTCCCTTGCTCGGGAGCTGCTCCTGATTGATGTCTAGAGACAGCAGAGATCTGTTCCGCTGGGGATGTACTCCCTTGCTCGGAAGCTGCTCCTGACTGATGTCTAAAGACAGCAGAGATCTGTTCCGCTGGGGATGCAGTCCCTTGCTCGGGAGCTGCTCCTGACTGATGTCTAAAGACAGCAGAGATCTGTCCCGCTGGGGATGCACTCCCTTGCTCGGGAGCTGCTCCTGACTGATGTCTAAAGACAGCAGAGATCTGTCCCGCTGGGAATGCACTCCCTTGCTCTGGAGCTGCTCCTGACTGATGTCTAAAGACAGCAGAGATCTGTCCCGCTGGGGATGCACTCCCTTGCTCGGGAGCTGCTCCTGACCGATGTCTAAAGACAGCAGAGATCTGTCCCGCTGGGGATGCACTCCCTTGCTCGAGAGCTGCTCCTGACTGATGTCTAAAGACAGCAGAGATCTGTCCCGCTGGGGATGCACTCCCTTGCTCGGGAGCTGCTCCTGACTGATGTCTAAAGACAGCAGAGATCTGTTCCGCTGGGGATGCACTCTCTTGCTCGGGAGCTGCTCCTGACTGATGTCTAAAGATAGCAGAGGACTGTTCCACTGGGGATGCACTCCCTTGCTCGGGAGCTGCTCCTGACTGACGTCTAAAGACAGCAGAGATCTGTTCCGCTGGGGATGCAATCCCTTTGCTCAGGAGCTGCTTCTGACTGACGTCTAAAGACAGCAGAGATCTGTTCCGCTGGGGATGCAATCCCTTGCTCGGGAGCTGCTCCTCACTGATGTCTAAAGACAGCAGAGATCTGTTCCGCTGGGGATGCACTCCCTTGCTCGGGAGCTGCTCCTGACTGATGTCTAAACACAGCAGAGATCTGTCCCGCTGGGGATGCACTCCCTTGCTCGGGAGCTGCTCCTGACTGATGTCTAAAGACAGCAGAGATCTGTCCCGCTGGGGATGCACTCCCTTGCTTGGGAGCTGCTCCTGACTGATGTCTAAAGACAGAGATCTGTTCCGCTGGGGATGCACTCCCTTGCTCGGGAGCTGCTCCTGACTGATGTCTAAACACAGCAGAGATCTGTTCCGCTGGGGATGCAGTCCCTTGCTCGGGAGCTGCTCCTGACTGATGTCTAAAGACAGCAGAGATCTGTCCCGCTGGGGATGCACTCCCTTGCTCGAAAGCTGCTCCTGACTGATGTCTGAAGACAGCAGAGATCTGTTCCGCTGGGGATGCACTCCCTTGCTCAGGATCTGCTCCTGACTGATGTCTAAAGACAGCAGAGATCTGTTCCGCTGGGGATGCACTCCCTTGCTCAGAAGCTGCTCCTGACTGATGTCTAAAGACAGCAGAGATCTGTTCCGCTGGGGATGCACTCCCTTGCTCAGGATCTGCTCCTGACTGATGTCTAAAGACAGCAGAGATCTGTTCCGCTGGGGATGCACTCCCCTGCTCGGGAGCTGTTTCTGACTGATGTCTAAAGACAGCAGAGATCTGTCCCGCTGGGGATGCACTCCCTTGCTCGGGAGCTGCTCCTGATTGATGTCTAGAGACAGCAGAGTTCTGTTCCGCTGGGGATGTACTCCCTTGCTCGGAAGCTGCTCCTGACTGATGTCTAAAGACAGCAGAGATCTGTTCCGCTGGGGATGCAGTCCCTTGCTCGGGAGCTGCTCCTGACTGATGTCTAAAGACAGCAGAGATCTGTCCCGCTGGGGATGCACTCCCTTGCTCGGGAGCTGCTCCTGACTGATGTCTAAAGACAGCAGAGATCTGTCCCGCTGGGAATGCACTCCCTTGCTCTGGAGCTGCTCCTGACTGATGTCTAAAGACAGCAGAGATCTGTCCCGCTGGGGATGCAGTCCCTTGCTCGGGAGCTGCTCCTGACCGATGTCTAAAGACAGCAGAGATCTGTCCCGCTGGGGATGCACTCCCTTGCTCGAGAGCTGCTCCTGACTGATGTCTAAAGACAGCAGAGATCTGTCCCGCTGGGGATGCACTCCCTTGCTCGGGAGCTGCTCCTGACTGATGTCTAAAGACAGCAGAGATCTGTTCCGCTGGGGATGCACTCTCTTGCTCGGGAGCTGCTCCTGACTGATGTCTAAAGATAGCAGAGGACTGTTCCGCTGGGGATGCACTCCCTTGCTCGGGAGCTGCTCCTGACTGACGTCTAAAGACAGCAGAGATCTGTTCCGCTGGGGATGCAATCCCTTTGCTCAGGAGCTGCTTCTGACTGACGTCTAAAGACAGCAGAGATCTGTTCCGCTGGGGATGCAATCCCTTGCTCGGGAGCTGCTCCTCACTGATGTCTAAAGACAGCAGAGATCTGTTCCGCTGGGGATGCACTCCCTTGCTCGGGAGCTGCTCCTGACTTATGTCTAAACACAGCAGAGATCTGTCCCGCTGGGGATGCACTCCCTTGCTCGGGAGCTGCTCCTGACTGATGTCTAAAGACAGCAGAGATCTGTCCCGCCGGGGATGCACTCCCTTGCTCGGGAGCTGCTCCTGACTGATGTCTAAAGACAGAGATCTGTTCCGCTGGGGATGCACTCCCTTGCTCGGGAGCTGCTCCTGACTGATGTCTAAACACAGCAGAGATCTGTTCCGCTGGGGATGCAGTCCCTTGCTCGGGAGCTGCTCCTGACTGATGTCTAAAGACAGCAGAGATCTGTCCCGCTGGGGATGCACTCCCTTGCTCGAAAGCTGCTCCTGACTGATGTCTAAAGACAGCAGAGATGTGTTCCGCTGGGGATGCACTCCCTTGCTCGGGAGCTGCTCCTGACTGAGGTCTAAAGACAGAGATCTGTTCCGCTGGGGATGCACTCCCTTGCTCAGGAGCTGCTCCTGACTAAAGTCTAAAGACAGCAGAGATCTGTCCCGCTGGGGATGCACTCCCTTGCTCGGGAGCTGCTCCTGACTGATGTCTAAAGACATCAGGGATCTGTTCCGCTGGGGATGCACTCCCCTGCTCGGGAGCTGCTCCTGACTGATGTCTAAAGACAGCAGAGATCTGTCCCGCTGGGGATGCACTCCCTTGCTCGGGAGCTGCTCCTGACTGATGTCTAAAGACAGCAGAGATCTGTCCCGCTGGGGATGCACTCCCTTGCTCGGGAGCTGCTCCTGACTGATGTCTAAAGACAGCAGAGATCTGTCCCGCTGGGGATGCACTCCCTTGCTCGGGAGCTGCTCCTGACTGATGTCTAAAGACAGCAGAGATCTGTCCCGCTGGGGATGCACTCCCTTGCTCGGGAGCTGCTCCTGACTGATGTTTAAACACAGCAGAGATCTGTTCCACTGGGGATGCACTCCCTTGCTCGGGAGCTGCTCCTGACTGATGTCTAAAGACAGCAGAGATCTGTTCCGCTGGGGATGCA
This sequence comes from Hyperolius riggenbachi, assembly GCF_040937935.1. Lineage (NCBI taxonomy): Eukaryota > Metazoa > Chordata > Amphibia > Anura > Hyperoliidae > Hyperolius > Hyperolius riggenbachi. The sequence continues at coordinate 203,315,286 of NC_090650.1, read as the reverse complement.
CTCCCTTGCTCGGGAGCTGCTCCTGACTGATGTCTAAAGATAGCAGAGATCTGTCCCGCTGGGGATGCACTCCCTTGCTCTGGAGCTGCTCCTGACTGATGTCTAAAGACAGCAGAGATCTGTCCTGCTGGGGATGCACTCCCTTGCTCAGGAGCTGCTCCTGACTGATGTCTAAAGACAGCAGAGATCTGTTCCGCTGGGGATGCACTCCCTTGCTCGGGAGCTGCTCCTGACTGATGTCTAAAGACAGCAGAGGACTGTTCTGCTGGGGATGCACTCCCTTGCTCGGGAGCTGCTCCTGACTGATGTCTAAAAACAGCAGAGATCTGTCCCGCTGGGGATGCACTCCCTTGCTCGGGAGCTGCTCCTGACTGATGTCTAAAGACAGCAGAGATCTGTTCCGCCGGGGATGCACTCTCTTGCTCGGGAGCTGCTCCTGACTGATGTCTAAAGACAGCAGAGATCTGTCCCGCTGGGGATGCACTCCCTTGCTCAGGAGCTGCTCCTGACTGATGTCTAAAGACAGCAGAGATCTGTTCCGCTGGGGATGCACTCCCTTGCTCAGGATCTGCTCCTGACTGATGTCTAAAGACAGCAGAGATCTGTTCCGCTGGGGATGCACTCCCTTGCTCAGGAGCTGCTCCTGACTGATGTCTAAAGACAGCAGAGATCTGTTCCGCTGGGGATGCACTCCCTTGCTCAGGATCTGCTCCTGACTGATGTCTAAAGACAGCAGAGATCTGTTCCGCTGGGGATGCACTCCCCTGCTCGGGAGCTGCTCCTGACTGATGTCTAAAAACAGCAGAGATCTGTCCCGCTGGGGATGCACTCCCTTGCTCGGGAGCTGCTCCTGATTGATGTCTAGAGACAGCAGAGATCTGTCCCGCTGGGGATGCACTCCCTTGCTCGGGAGCTGCTCCTGACTGATGTCTAAAGACAGCAGAGATCTGTTCCGCTGGGGATGCACTCCCTTGCTCGGGAGCTGCTCCTGACTGATGTCTAAAGATAGCAGAGATCTGTCCCGCTGGGGATGCACTCCCTTGCTCTGGAGCTGCTCCTGACTGATGTCTAAAGACAGCAGAGATCTGTCCTGCTGGGAATGCACTCCCTTGCTCAGGAGCTGCTCCTGACTGATGTCTAAAGACAGCAGAGATCTGTTCCGCTGGGGATGCACTCCCTTGCTCGGGAGCTGCTCCTGACTGATGTCTAAAGACAGCAGAGGACTGTTCTGCTGGGGATGCACTCCCTTGCTCGGGAGCTGCTCCTGACTGATGTCTAAAAACAGCAGAGATCTGTCCCGCTGGGGATGCACTCCCTTGCTCGGGAGCTGCTCCTGACTGATGTCTAAAGACAGCAGAGATCTGTTCCGCCGGGGATGCACTCTCTTGCTCGGGAGCTGCTCCTGACTGATGTCTAAAGACAGCAGAGATCTGTCCCGCTGGGGATGCACTCCCTTGCTCAGGAGCTGCTCCTGACTGATGTCTAAAGACAGCAGAGATCTGTTCCGCTGGGGATGCACTCCCTTGCTCAGGATCTGCTCCTGACTGATGTCTAAAGACAGCAGAGATCTGTTCCGCTGGGGATGCACTCCCTTGCTCAGGAGCTGCTCCTGACTGATGTCTAAAGACAGCAGAGATCTGTTCCGCTGGGGATGCACTCCCTTGCTCAGGATCTGCTCCTGACTGATGTCTAAAGACAGCAGAGATCTGTTCCGCTGGGGATGCACTCCCCTGCTCGGGAGCTGCTCCTGACTGATGTCTAAAAACAGCAGAAATCTGTCCCGCTGGGGATGCACTCCCTTGCTCGGGAGCTGCTCCTGATTGATGTCTAGAGACAGCAGAGATCTGTTCCGCTGGGGATGTACTCCCTTGCTCGGAAGCTGCTCCTGACTGATGTCTAAAGACAGCAGAGATCTGTTCCGCTGGGGATGCAGTCCCTTGCTCGGGAGCTGCTCCTGACTGATGTCTAAAGACAGCAGAGATCTGTCCCGCTGGGGATGCACTCCCTTGCTCGGGAGCTGCTCCTGACTGATGTCTAAAGACAGCAGAGATCTGTCCCGCTGGGAATGCACTCCCTTGCTCTGGAGCTGCTCCTGACTGATGTCTAAAGACAGCAGAGATCTGTCCCGCTGGGGATGCACTCCCTTGCTCGGGAGCTGCTCCTGACCGATGTCTAAAGACAGCAGAGATCTGTCCCGCTGGGGATGCACTCCCTTGCTCGAGAGCTGCTCCTGACTGATGTCTAAAGACAGCAGAGATCTGTCCCGCTGGGGATGCACTCCCTTGCTCGGGAGCTGCTCCTGACTGATGTCTAAAGACAGCAGAGATCTGTTCCGCTGGGGATGCACTCTCTTGCTCGGGAGCTGCTCCTGACTGATGTCTAAAGATAGCAGAGGACTGTTCCGCTGGGGATGCACTCCCTTGCTCGGGAGCTGCTCCTGACTGACGTCTAAAGACAGCAGAGATCTGTTCCGCTGGGGATGCAATCCCTTTGCTCAGGAGCTGCTTCTGACTGACGTCTAAAGACAGCAGAGATCTGTTCCGCTGGGGATGCAATCCCTTGCTCGGGAGCTGCTCCTCACTGATGTCTAAAGACAGCAGAGATCTGTTCCGCTGGGGATGCACTCCCTTGCTCGGGAGCTGCTCCTGACTGATGTCTAAACACAGCAGAGATCTGTCCCGCTGGGGATGCACTCCCTTGCTCGGGAGCTGCTCCTGACTGATGTCTAAAGACAGCAGAGATCTGTCCCGCTGGGGATGCACTCCCTTGCTTGGGAGCTGCTCCTGACTGATGTCTAAAGACAGAGATCTGTTCCGCTGGGGATGCACTCCCTTGCTCGGGAGCTGCTCCTGACTGATGTCTAAACACAGCAGAGATCTGTTCCGCTGGGGATGCAGTCCCTTGCTCGGGAGCTGCTCCTGACTGATGTCTAAAGACAGCAGAGATCTGTCCCGCTGGGGATGCACTCCCTTGCTCGAAAGCTGCTCCTGACTGATGTCTGAAGACAGCAGAGATCTGTTCCGCTGGGGATGCACTCCCTTGCTCAGGATCTGCTCCTGACTGATGTCTAAAGACAGCAGAGATCTGTTCCGCTGGGGATGCACTCCCTTGCTCAGAAGCTGCTCCTGACTGATGTCTAAAGACAGCAGAGATCTGTTCCGCTGGGGATGCACTCCCTTGCTCAGGATCTGCTCCTGACTGATGTCTAAAGACAGCAGAGATCTGTTCCGCTGGGGATGCACTCCCCTGCTCGGGAGCTGTTTCTGACTGATGTCTAAAGACAGCAGAGATCTGTCCCGCTGGGGATGCACTCCCTTGCTCGGGAGCTGCTCCTGATTGATGTCTAGAGACAGCAGAGTTCTGTTCCGCTGGGGATGTACTCCCTTGTTCGGAAGCTGCTCCTGACTGATGTCTAAAGACAGCAGAGATCTGTTCCGCTGGGGATGCAGTCCCTTGCTCGGGAGCTGCTCCTGACTGATGTCTAAAGACAGCAGAGATCTGTCCCGCTGGGGATGCACTCCCTTGCTCGGGAGCTGCTCCTGACTGATGTCTAAAGACAGCAGAGATCTGTCCCGCTGGGAATGCACTCCCTTGCTCTGGAGCTGCTCCTGACTGATGTCTAAAGACAGCAGAGATCTGTCCCGCTGGGGATGCAGTCCCTTGCTCGGGAGCTGCTCCTGACCGATGTCTAAAGACAGCAGAGATCTGTCCCGCTGGGGATGCACTCCCTTGCTCGAGAGCTGCTCCTGACTGATGTCTAAAGACAGCAGAGATCTGTCCCGCTGGGGATGCACTCCCTTGCTCGGGAGCTGCTCCTGACTGATGTCTAAAGACAGCAGAGATCTGTTCCGCTGGGGATGCACTCTCTTGCTCGGGAGCTGCTCCTGACTGATGTCTAAAGATAGCAGAGGACTGTTCCGCTGGGGATGCACTCCCTTGCTCGGGAGCTGCTCCTGACTGACGTCTAAAGACAGCAGAGATCTGTTCCGCTGGGGATGCAATCCCTTTGCTCAGGAGCTGCTTCTGACTGACGTCTAAAGACAGCAGAGATCTGTTCCGCTGGGGATGCAATCCCTTGCTCGGGAGCTGCTCCTCACTGATGTCTAAAGACAGCAGAGATCTGTTCCGCTGGGGATGCACTCCCTTGCTCGGGAGCTGCTCCTGACTTATGTCTAAACACAGCAGAGATCTGTCCCGCTGGGGATGCACTCCCTTGCTCGGGAGCTGCTCCTGACTGATGTCTAAAGACAGCAGAGATCTGTCCCGCCGGGGATGCACTCCCTTGCTCGGGAGCTGCTCCTGACTGATGTCTAAAGACAGAGATCTGTTCCGCTGGGGATGCACTCCCTTGCTCGGGAGCTGCTCCTGACTGATGTCTAAACACAGCAGAGATCTGTTCCGCTGGGGATGCAGTCCCTTGCTCGGGAGCTGCTCCTGACTGATGTCTAAAGACAGCAGAGATCTGTCCCGCTGGGGATGCACTCCCTTGCTCGAAAGCTGCTCCTGACTGATGTCTAAAGACAGCAGAGATGTGTTCCGCTGGGGATGCACTCCCTTGCTCGGGAGCTGCTCCTGACTGATGTCTAAAGACAGAGATCTGTTCCGCTGGGGATGCACTCCCTTGCTCAGGAGCTGCTCCTGACTAAAGTCTAAAGACAGCAGAGATCTGTTCCGCTGGGGATGCACTCCCCTGCTTGGGAGCTGCTCCTGACTGATGTCTAAAGACAGCAGAGATCTGTCCCGCTGGGGATGCACTCCCTTGCTCGGGAGCTGCTCCTGACTGATGTCTAAAGACATCAGGGATCTGTTCCGCTGGGGATGCACTCCCCTGCTCGGGAGCTGCTCCTGACTGATGTCTAAAGACAGCAGAGATCTGTCCCGCTGGGGATGCACTCCCTTGCTCGGGAGCTGCTCCTGACTGATGTCTAAAGACAGCAGAGATCTGTCCCGCTGGGGATGCACTCCCTTGCTCGGGAGCTGCTCCTGACTGATGTCTAAAGACAGCAGAGATCTGTCCCGCTGGGGATGCACTCCCTTGCTCGGGAGCTGCTCCTGACTGATGTCTAAAGACAGCAGAGATCTGTCCCGCTGGGGATGCACTCCCTTGCTCGGGAGCTGCTCCTGACTGATGTTTAAACACAGCAGAGATCTGTTCCACTGGGGATGCACTCCCTTGCTCGGGAGCTGCTCCTGATTGATGTCTAAAGACAGCAGAGATCTGTTCCGCTGGGGATGCACTCCCCTGCTCGGGAGCTGCTCCTGACTGATGTCTAAAGACAGCAGAGATCTGTCCCGCTGGGGATGCACTCCCTTGCTCGAGAGCTGCTCCTGACTGATGTCTAAAGACAGCAGAGATCTGTTCCGCTGGGGATGCACTCCCTTGCTCGGGAGCTGCTCCTGACTGATGTCTAAAGACAGCAGAGATCTGTCCCACTGGGGATGCACTCCCTTTGCTCAGGAGCTGCTCCTGACTGACGTCTAAAGACAGCAGAGATCTGTTCCGCTGGGGATGCAATCCCTTGCTCGGGAGCTGCTCCTGACTGATGTCTAAAGACAGCAGAGATCTGTCCCACTGGGGATGCACTCCCTTACTCGGGAGCTGCTCCTGACTGATGTCTAAAGACAGCAGAGATCTGTTCTGCTGGGGATGCACTCCCTTGCTCGGGAGCTGCTCCTGACTGATGTCTAAAGACAGCAGAGATCTGTCCCGCTGGGGATGCACTCTCTTGCTCGGGAGCTGCTCCTGACTGATGTCTAAAGACAGCAGAGATCTGTCCCACTGGGGATGCACTCCCTTACTCGGGAGCTGCTCCTGACTGACGTCTAAAGACAGCAGAGGACTGTTCCGCCGGGGATGCACTCTCTTGCTCGGGAGCTGCTCCTGACTGATGTCTAAAGACAGCAGAGATCTGTCCCGCTGGGGATGCACTCCCTTGCTCAGGAGCTGCTTCTGACTGATGTCTAAAGACAGCAGAGATCTGTCCCGCTGGGGATGCACTCCCTTGCTCGGGAGCTGCTCCTGACTGATGTCTAAAGACAGCAGAGATCTGTCCCGCTGGGGATGCACTCCCCTGCTCGGGAGCTGCTCCTGACTGATGTCTAAAGACAGAGATCTGTTCCGCTGGGGATGCACTCCCTTGCTCAGGAGCTGCTCCTGACTGATGTCTAAAGACAGCAGAGATCTGTTCCGCTGGGGATGCACTCCCCTGCTCGGGAGCTGCTCCTGACTGATGTCTAAAGATAGCAGAGATCTGTCCAGCTGGGGATGCACTCCCTTGCTCGGGAGCTGCTCCTGACTGATGTCTAAAGACAGCAGGGATCTGTTCCGCTGGGGATGCACTCCCCCGCTCGGGAGCTGCTCCTGACTGATGTCTAAAGACAGCAGAGATCTGTCCCGCTGGGGATGCACTCCCTTGCTCGGGAGCTGCTCCTGACTGATGTCTAAAGACAGCAGAGATCTGTCCCGCTGGGGATGCACTCCCTTGCTCGGGAGCTGCTCCTGACTGATGTTTAAGGACAGCAGAGATCTGTTCCGCTGGGGATCCACTCCCTTGCTCGGGAGCTGCTCCTGACTGATGTCTAAAGACAGAGATCTGTTCCGCTGGGGATGCACTCCCTTGCTCGGGAGCTACTCCTGACTGATGTCTAAACACAGCAGAGATCTGTTCCGCTGGGGATGCAGTCCCTTGCTCGGGAGCTGCTCCTGACTGATGTCTAAAGACAGCAGAGATGTGTTCCGCTGGGGATGCACTCCCTTGCTCGGGAGCTGCTCCTGATTGATGTCTAAAGACAGAGATCTGTTCCGCTGGGGATGCACTCCCTTGCTCAGGATCTGCTCCTGACTGATGTCTAAAGACAGCAGAGATCTGTTCCGCTGGGGATGCACTCCCCTGCTCGGGAGCTGCTCCTGACTGATGTCTAAAGACAGCAGAGATCTGTTCTGCTGGGGATGCACTCCCTTGCTCGGGAGCTGCTCCTGACTGATGTCTAAAGACAGCAGAGATCTGTCCCGCTGGGGATGCACTCCCTTGCTCGGGAGCTGCTCCTGACTGATGTCTAAAGATAGCAGAGGACTGTTCCGCTGTGGATGCACTCCCTTGCTCAGGAGCTGCTCCTGACTGATGTCTAAAGACAGCAGAGACCTGTTCCGCTGGGGATGCACTACCTTGCTCGGGAGCTGCTCCTGACTGATGTCTAAAGACAGCAGAGATCTGTTCCGCTGGGGATGCACTCCCTTGCTCGGGAGCTGCTCCTGACTGATGTCTAAAGACAGCAGAGATCTGTCCTGCTGGGGATGCACTCCCCTGCTCGGGAGCTGCTCCTGACTGATGTCTAAAGACAGCAGAGATCTGTCCCGCTGGGGATGCACTCTCTTGCTCGGGAGCTGCTCCTGACCGATGTCTAAAGACAGCAGAGACCTGTTCCGCTGGGGATGCACTCCCTTTGCTCAGGAGCTGCTCCTGACTGATGTCTAAACACAGCAGAGATCTGTTCCGCTGGGGATGCACTCCCTTGCTCGGGAGCAGCTCCTGACTGATGTCTAAAGACAGCAGAGATCTGTTCCGCTGGGGATGCACTCCCTTGCTCGGGAGCAGCTCCTGACTGATGTCTAAAGACAGCAGAGATCTGTTCCGCTGGGGATGGACTCCCTTGCTCGGGAGCTGCTCCTGACTGATGTCTAAAGACAGCAGAGGACTGTCCCGCTGGGGATGCACTCCCTTGCTCGGGAGCTGCTCCTGACTGATGTTTAAAGACAGCAGAGATCTGTTCTGCTGGGGATGCACTAACTTGCTCGGGAGCTGCTCCTGACTGATGTGTAAGGACAGCAGAGATCTGTCCCGCTGGGGATGCACGCCCTTGCTCGGGTGCTGCTCCTGACTGATGTCTAAAGACAGCAGAGATCTGTCCCACTGGGGATGCACTCCCTTGCTCGGGAGCTGCTCCTGACTGATGTCTAAAGACAGCAGAGATCTGTCCCGCTGGGGATGCACTCCCTTGCTCGGGAGTTGCTCCTGACTGATGTCTAAAGACAGCAGAGACCTGTTCCACTGGGGATGCACTCCCTTTGCTCAGGAGCTGCTCCTGACTGATGTCTAAACACAGCAGAGACCTGTTCCGCTGGGGATGCTCTCCCTTGCTCGGGAGCTGCTCCTGACTGATGTCTAAAGACAGCAGAGATCTGTCCCGCTGGGGATGCACTCCCTTGCTCGGGAGCTGCTCCTGACTGATGTCTAAAGACAGAGATCTGTTCCGCTGGGGATGCACTCCCTTGCTCGCGAGCTGCTCCTGACTGATGTCTAAAGACAGCAGAGATCTGTCCCGCTGGGGATGCACTCCCTTGCTCGGGAGCTGCTCCTGACTGATGTCTAAAGATAGCAGAGGACTGTTCCGCTGGGGATGCACTCCCTTGCTCGGGAGCTGCTCCTGACTGATGTCTAAAGACAGCAGAGTACTGTTCCGCTGAGGATGCACTCCCTTGCTCGGGAACTGCTCCTGACTGACGTCTAAAGACAGCAGAGGACTGTTCCGCTGGGGATGCACTCCCTTGCTAGGGAGCTGCTCCTGACTGACGTCTAAAGACAGCAGAGATCTGTTCCGCTGGGGATGCACTCCCTTGCTCGAGAGCTGCTCCTGACTGATGTCTAAAGACAGCAGAGATCTGTTCCGCCGGAGAAGCACTCCCTTGCTCGGGAGCTGCTCCTGACTGATGTCTAAAGACAGCAGAGAACTGTTCCGCTGGGGATGAACTCCCTTGCTCGGGAGCTGCTCCTGACTGATGTCTAAAGACAGAGATCTGTTCCGCTCGGGATGCACTCCCTTGCTCGCGAGCTGCTCCTGACTGATGTCTAAACACAGCAGAGATCTGTTCCGCTGGGGATGCACTCCCTTGCTCGGGAGCTGCTCCTGACTGATGTCTAAAGACAGCAGAGATCTGTTCCGCCGGAGAAGCACTCCCTTGCTCGGGAGCTGCTCCTGACTGATGTCTAAAGACAGCAGAGATCTGTTCCGCTGGGGATGAACTCCCTTGCTCGGGAGCTGGTCCTGACTGATGTCTAAAGACAGAGATCTGTTCCGCTGGGGATGCACTCCCTTGCTCGCGAGCTGCTCCTGACTGATGTCTAAACACAGCAGAGATCTGTTCCGCTGGGGATGCACTCCCTTGCTCGGGAGCTGCTCCTGACTGATGTCTAAAGACAGCAGAGACCTGTTCCGCTGGGGATGCACTCCCTTTGCTCAGGAGCTGCTCCTGACTGATGTCTAAACACAGCAGAGATCTGTTCCGCTGGGGATGCACTCCCTTGCTCGGGAGCTGCTCCTGACTGATGTCTAAACACAGCAGAGATCTGTTCCTCTGGGGATGCACTCCCTTGCTCGGGAGCTGCTCCTGACTGATGTCTAAAGACAGCAGAGATCTGTTCCGCTGGGGATGCACTCCCTTGCTCAGGAGCTGCTCCTGACTGATGTCTAAAGACAGCAGAGATCTGTCCCGCTGGGGATGCACTCCCTTGCTCGGGAGCTGCTCCTGACTGATGTGTAAAGACAGCAGAGATCTGTCCCGCTGGGGATGCACTCCCTTGCTCGGGAGCTGCTCCTGACTGATGTCTAAAGACAGCAGAGATCTGTTCCGCTGGGGATGCACTCCCTGGCTCGGGAGCTGCTCCTGACTGATGTCTAAAGACAGCAGAGATCTGTCCCACTGGGGATGCACTCCCTTGCTCGGGAGCTGCTCCTGACTGATGTCTAAAGACAGCAGAGATTTGTTCCGCTGGGGATGCACTCCCCTGCTCGGGAGCTGCTCCTGACTGATGTCTAAAGACAGCAGAGATCTGTCCCGCTGGGGATGCACTCTCTTGCTCGGGAGCTGCTCCTGACCGATGTCTAAAGACAGCAGAGACCTGTTCCGCTGGGGATGCACTCCCTTTGCTCAGGAGCTGCTCCTGACTGATGTCTAAACACAGCAGAGATCTGTTCCGCTGGGGATGCACTCCCTTGCTCGGGAGCAGCTCCTGACTGATGTCTAAAGACAGCAGAGATCTGTTCCGCTGGGGATGCACTCCCCTGCTCGGGAGCTGCTCCTGACTGATGTCTAAAGACAGCAGAGATCTGTCCCGCTGGGGATGCACTCTCTTGCTCGGGAGCTGCTCCTGACCGATGTCTAAAGACAGCAGAGACCTGTTCCGCTGGGGATGCACTCCCTTTGCTCAGGAGCTGCTCCTGACTGATGTCTAAACACAGCAGAGATCTGTTCCGCTGGGGATGCACTCCCTTGCTCGGGAGCAGCTCCTGACTGATGTCTAAAGACAGCAGAGATCTGTTCCGCTGGGGATGCACTCCCTTGCTCGGGAGCAGCTCCTGACTGATGTCTAAAGACAGCAGAGATCTGTTCCGCTGGGGATGGACTCCCTTGCTCGGGAGCTGCTCCTGACTGATGTCTAAAGACAGCAGAGGACTGTCCCGCTGGGGATGCACTCCCTTGCTCGGGAGCTGCTCCTGACTGATGTTTAAAGACAGCAGAGATCTGTTCTGCTGGGGATGCACTAACTTGCTCGGGAGCTGCTCCTGACTGATGTGTAAGGACAGCAGAGATCTGTCCCGCTGGGGATGCACGCCCTTGCTCGGGTGCTGCTCCTGACTGATGTCTAAAGACAGCAGAGATCTGTCCCACTGGGGATGCACTCCCTTGCTCGGGAGCTGCTCCTGACTGATGTCTAAAGACAGCAGAGATCTGTCCCGCTGGGGATGCACTCCCTTGCTCGGGAGTTGCTCCTGACTGATGTCTAAAGACAGCAGAGACCTGTTCCACTGGGGATGCACTCCCTTTGCTCAGGAGCTGCTCCTGACTGATGTCTAAACACAGCAGAGACCTGTTCCGCTGGGGATGCTCTCCCTTGCTCGGGAGCTGCTCCTGACTGATGTCTAAAGACAGCAGAGATCTGTCCCGCTGGGGATGCACTCCCTTGCTCGGGAGCTGCTCCTGACTGATGTCTAAAGACAGAGATCTGTTCCGCTGGGGATGCACTCCCTTGCTCGCGAGCTGCTCCTGACTGATGTCTAAAGACAGCAGAGATCTGTCCCGCTGGGGATGCACTCCCTTGCTCGGGAGCTGCTCCTGACTGATGTCTAAAGATAGCAGAGGACTGTTCCGCTGGGGATGCACTCCCTTGCTCGGGAGCTGCTCCTGACTGATGTCTAAAGACAGCAGAGTACTGTTCCGCTGAGGATGCACTCCCTTGCTCGGGAACTGCTCCTGACTGACGTCTAAAGACAGCAGAGGACTGTTCCGCTGGGGATGCACTCCCTTGCTAGGGAGCTGCTCCTGACTGACGTCTAAAGACAGCAGAGATCTGTTCCGCTGGGGATGCACTCCCTTGCTCGAGAGCTGCTCCTGACTGATGTCTAAAGACAGCAGAGATCTGTTCCGCCGGAGAAGCACTCCCTTGCTCGGGAGCTGCTCCTGACTGATGTCTAAAGACAGCAGAGAACTGTTCCGCTGGGGATGAACTCCCTTGCTCGGGAGCTGCTCCTGACTGATGTCTAAAGACAGAGATCTGTTCCGCTCGGGATGCACTCCCTTGCTCGCGAGCTGCTCCTGACTGATGTCTAAACACAGCAGAGATCTGTTCCGCTGGGGATGCACTCCCTTGCTCGGGAGCTGCTCCTGACTGATGTCTAAAGACAGCAGAGATCTGTTCCGCCGGAGAAGCACTCCCTTGCTCGGGAGCTGCTCCTGACTGATGTCTAAAGACAGCAGAGATCTGTTCCGCTGGGGATGAACTCCCTTGCTCGGGAGCTGGTCCTGACTGATGTCTAAAGACAGAGATCTGTTCCGCTGGGGATGCACTCCCTTGCTCGCGAGCTGCTCCTGACTGATGTCTAAACACAGCAGAGATCTGTTCCGCTGGGGATGCACTCCCTTGCTCGGGAGCTGCTCCTGACTGATGTCTAAAGACAGCAGAGACCTGTTCCGCTGGGGATGCACTCCCTTTGCTCAGGAGCTGCTCCTGACTGATGTCTAAACACAGCAGAGATCTGTTCCGCTGGGGATGCACTCCCTTGCTCGGGAGCTGCTCCTGACTGATGTCTAAACACAGCAGAGATCTGTTCCTCTGGGGATGCACTCCCTTGCTCGGGAGCTGCTCCTGACTGATGTCTAAAGACAGCAGAGATCTGTTCCGCTGGGGATGCACTCCCTTGCTCAGGAGCTGCTCCTGACTGATGTCTAAAGACAGCAGAGATCTGTCCCGCTGGGGATGCACTCCCTTGCTCGGGAGTTGCTCCTGACTGATGTCTAAAGACAGCAGAGACCTGTTCCACTGGGGATGCACTCCCTTTGCTCAGGAGCTGCTCCTGACTGATGTCTAAACACAGCAGAGACCTGTTCCGCTGGGGATGCTCTCCCTTGCTCGGGAGCTGCTCCTGACTGATGTCTAAAGACAGCAGAGATCTGTCCCGCTGGGGATGCACTCCCTTGCTCGGGAGCTGCTCCTGACTGATGTCTAAAGACAGAGATCTGTTCCGCTGGGGATGCACTCCCTTGCTCGCGAGCTGCTCCTGACTGATGTCTAAAGACAGCAGAGATCTGTCCCGCTGGGGATGCACTCCCTTGCTCGGGAGCTGCTCCTGACTGATGTCTAAAGATAGCAGAGGACTGTTCCGCTGGGGATGCACTCCCTTGCTCGGGAGCTGCTCCTGACTGATGTCTAAAGACAGCAGAGTACTGTTCCGCTGAGGATGCACTCCCTTGCTCGGGAACTGCTCCTGACTGACGTCTAAAGACAGCAGAGGACTGTTCCGCTGGGGATGCACTCCCTTGCTAGGGAGCTGCTCCTGACTGACGTCTAAAGACAGCAGAGATCTGTTCCGCTGGGGATGCACTCCCTTGCTCGAGAGCTGCTCCTGACTGATGTCTAAAGACAGCAGAGATCTGTTCCGCCGGAGAAGCACTCCCTTGCTCGGGAGCTGCTCCTGACTGATGTCTAAAGACAGCAGAGAACTGTTCCGCTGGGGATGAACTCCCTTGCTCGGGAGCTGCTCCTGACTGATGTCTAAAGACAGAGATCTGTTCCGCTCGGGATGCACTCCCTTGCTCGCGAGCTGCTCCTGACTGATGTCTAAACACAGCAGAGATCTGTTCCGCTGGGGATGCACTCCCTTGCTCGGGAGCTGCTCCTGACTGATGTCTAAAGACAGCAGAGATCTGTTCCGCCGGAGAAGCACTCCCTTGCTCGGGAGCTGCTCCTGACTGATGTCTAAAGACAGCAGAGATCTGTTCCGCTGGGGATGAACTCCCTTGCTCGGGAGCTGGTCCTGACTGATGTCTAAAGACAGAGATCTGTTCCGCTGGGGATGCACTCCCTTGCTCGCGAGCTGCTCCTGACTGATGTCTAAACACAGCAGAGATCTGTTCCGCTGGGGATGCACTCCCTTGCTCGGGAGCTGCTCCTGACTGATGTCTAAAGACAGCAGAGACCTGTTCCGCTGGGGATGCACTCCCTTTGCTCAGGAGCTGCTCCTGACTGATGTCTAAACACAGCAGAGATCTGTTCCGCTGGGGATGCACTCCCTTGCTCGGGAGCTGCTCCTGACTGATGTCTAAACACAGCAGAGATCTGTTCCTCTGGGGATGCACTCCCTTGCTCGGGAGCTGCTCCTGACTGATGTCTAAAGACAGCAGAGATCTGTTCCGCTGGGGATGCACTCCCTTGCTCAGGAGCTGCTCCTGACTGATGTCTAAAGACAGCAGAGATCTGTCCCGCTGGGGATGCACTCCCTTGCTCGGGAGCTGCTCCTGACTGATGTGTAAAGACAGCAGAGATCTGTCCCGCTGGGGATGCACTCCCTTGCTCGGGAGCTGCTCCTGACTGATGTCTAAAGACAGCAGAGATCTGTCCTGCTGGGGATGCACTCCCTTGCTCGGGAGCTGCTCCTGACTGATGTCTAAAGACAGCAGAGGACTATTCCGCTGGGGATGCACTCCCTTGCTCAGGAGCTGCTCCTGACTGATGACTAAAGACAGCAGAGATCTGTCCCGCTGGGGATGCACTCCCTTGCTCGGGAGCTGCTCCTGACTGATGTCTAAAGACAGCAGAGGACTTTTCCGCGGGGGATGCACTCCCTTGCTCAGGAGCTGCTCCTGACTGATGTCTAAAGACAGCAGAGATCTGTCCCGCTGGGAATGCACTCCCTTGCTCTGGAGCTGCTCCTGACTGATGTCTAAAGACAGCAGAGATCTGTTCCGCTGGGGATGCACTCCCTTGCTCGGGAGCTGCTCCTGACTGATGTCTAAAGACAGCAGAGGACTATTCCGCTGGGGATCCACTCATTTGCTCAGGAGCTGCTCCTGACTGATGTCTAAAGACAACAGAGATCTGTCCCGCTGGGGATGCACTCCCTTGTTTAGGAGCTGCTCCTGACTGACGTCTAAAGACAGCAGAGATCTGTCCCGCTGGGGATGCACTCCCTTGCTCGGGAGCTGCTCCTGACTGATGTCTAAAGACAGCAGAGATCTGTCCCGCTGGAGATGCACTCCCTTGCTCATGAGCTGCTCCTGACTGATGTCTAAAGACAGCAGAGATCTGTCCCGCTGGGGATGCACTCCCTTGCTCGAGAGCTGCTCCTGACTGATGTCTAAAGACAGCAGAGATCTGTTCCGCCGGGGAAGCACTCCCTTGCTCGGGAGCTGCTCCTGACTGATGTCTAAAGACAGCAGAGATCTGTCCCGCTAGGGATGCACTCCCTTGCTCGGGAGCTGCTCCTGACTGATGTCTAAAGACAGCAGAGACCTGTTCCGCTGGGGATGTACTCCCTTTGCTCAGGAGCTGCTCCTGACTGATGTCTAAACACAGCAGAGATCTGTTCCGCTGGGGATGCACTACCTTGCTCGGGAGCTGCTCCTGACTGATGTCTAAAGACAGCAGAGATCTGTCCCGCTGGGGATGCACTCCCTTGCTCGAGAGCTGCTCCTGACTGATGTCTAAAGACAGAAGAGATCTGTTCCGCTGGGCATGCACTCCCTTGCTCGGGAGCTGCTCCTGACTGATGTCTAAAGACAGAGATCTGTTCCGCTGGGGATGCACTCCCTTGCTCGGGAGCTGCTCCTGACTGATGTCTAAACACAGCAGAGATCTGTTCCGCTGGGGATGCAGTCCCTTGCTCGGGAGCTGCTCCTGACTGATGTCTAAAGACAGCAGAGATCTGTCCCGCTGGGGATGCACTCCCTTGCTCGGGAGCTGCTCCTGACTGATGTCTAAAGACAGCAGAGATCTGTCCGCTGGGAATGCACTCCCTTGCTCTGGAGCTGCTCCTGACTAATGTCTAGAGACAGCAGAGATCTGTCCCGCTGGGGATGCACTCCCTTGCTCGGGAGCTGCTCCTGACCGATGTCTAAAGACAGCAGAGATCTGTCCCGCTGGGGATGCACTCCCTTGCTCGAGAGCTGCTCCTGACTGATGTCTAAAGACAGCAGAGGACTGTTCCGCCGGGGAGGCACTCCCTTGCTCGGGAGCTGCTCCTGACTGATGTCTAAAGACAGCAGAGATCTGTCCCGCTGGGGATGCACTCCCCTTCTCGGGAGCTGCTCCTGACTGATGTCTAAAGACAGCAGAGATCTGTTCCGCTGGGGATGTACTCCCTTGCTCGGAAACTGCTCCTGACTGATGTCTAAAGACAGCAGAGGACTGTTCCGCTGGGGATGCACTCCCTTGCTCGGGAACTGCTCCTGACTGATGTCTAAAGACAGCAGAGGACTGTTCCGCTGGGGATGCACTCCCTTGCTCGGGAGCTGCTCCTGACTGACGTCTAAAGACAGCAGAGATCTGTTCCGCTGGGGATGCACTCCCTTGCTCGGGAGCTGCTCCTCACTGATGTCTAAAGACAGCAGAGATCTGTCCCGCTGGGGATGCACTCCCTTGCTCGGGAACTGCTCCTGACTGATGTCTAAAGACAGCAGAGGACTGTTCCGCTGGGGATGCACTCCCTTGCTCGGGTGCTGCTCCTGACTGACGTCTAAAGACAGCAGAGATCTGTTCCGCTGGGGATGCACTCCCCTGCTCGGGAGCTGCTCCTGACTGATGTCTAAAGACAGCAGAGATCTGTCCCGCTGGGGATGCACTCTCTTGCTCGGGAGCTGCTCCTGACCAATGTCTAAAGACAGCAGAGACCTGTTCCGCTGGGGATGCACTCCCTTTGCTCAGGAGCTGCTCCTGACTGATGTCTAAACACAGCAGAGATCTGTTCCGCTGGGGATGCACTCCCTGGCTCGGGAGCTGCTCCTGACTGATGTCTAAAGACAGCAGAGATCTGTCCCACTGGGGATGCACTCCCTTGCTCGGGAGCTGCTCCTGACTGATGTCTAAAGACAGCAGAGATCTGTTCCGCTGGGGATGCACTCCCCTGCTCGGGAGCTGCTCCTGACTGATGTCTAAAGACAGCAGAGATCTGTCCCGCTGGGGATGCACTCTCTTGCTCGGGAGCTGCTCCTGACCGATGTCTAAAGACAGCAGAGACCTGTTCCGCTGGGGATGCACTCCCTTTGCTCAGGAGCTGCTCCTGACTGATGTCTAAACACAGCAGAGATCTGTTCCGCTGGGGATGCACTCCCTTGCTCGGGAGCAGCTCCTGACTGATGTCTAAAGACAGCAGAGATCTGTTCCGCTGGGGATGCACTCCCCTGCTCGGGAGCTGCTCCTGACTGATGTCTAAAGACAGCAGAGATCTGTCCCGCTGGGGATGCACTCTCTTGCTCGGGAGCTGCTCCTGACCGATGTCTAAAGACAGCAGAGACCTGTTCCGCTGGGGATGCACTCCCTTTGCTCAGGAGCTGCTCCTGACTGATGTCTAAACACAGCAGAGATCTGTTCCGCTGGGGATGCACTCCCTTGCTCGGGAGCAGCTCCTGACTGATGTCTAAAGACAGCAGAGATCTGTTCCGCTGGGGATGCACTCCCTTGCTCGGGAGCAGCTCCTGACTGATGTCTAAAGACAGCAGAGATCTGTTCCGCTGGGGATGGACTCCCTTGCTCGGGAGCTGCTCCTGACTGATGTCTAAAGACAGCAGAGGACTGTCCCGCTGGGGATGCACTCCCTTGCTCGGGAGCTGCTCCTGACTGATGTTTAAAGACAGCAGAGATCTGTTCTGCTGGGGATGCACTAACTTGCTCGGGAGCTGCTCCTGACTGATGTGTAAGGACAGCAGAGATCTGTCCCGCTGGGGATGCACGCCCTTGCTCGGGAGCTGCTCCTGACTGATGTCTAAAGACAGCAGAGATCTGTCCCACTGGGGATGCACTCCCTTGCTCGGGAGCTGCTCCTGACTGATGTCTAAAGACAGCAGAGATCTGTCCCGCTGGGGATGCACTCCCTTGCTCGGGAGTTGCTCCTGACTGATGTCTAAAGACAGCAGAGACCTGTTCCACTGGGGATGCACTCCCTTTGCTCAGGAGCTGCTCCTGACTGATGTCTAAACACAGCAGAGACCTGTTCCGCTGGGGATGCTCTCCCTTGCTCGGGAGCTGCTCCTGACTGATGTCTAAAGACAGCAGAGATCTGTCCCGCTGGGGATGCACTCCCTTGCTCGGGAGCTGCTCCTGACTGATGTCTAAAGACAGAGATCTGTTCCGCTGGGGATGCACTCCCTTGCTCGCGAGCTGCTCCTGACTGATGTCTAAAGACAGCAGAGATCTGTCCCGCTGGGGATGCACTCCCTTGCTCGGGAGCTGCTCCTGACTGATGTCTAAAGATAGCAGAGGACTGTTCCGCTGGGGATGCACTCCCTTGCTCGGGAGCTGCTCCTGACTGATGTCTAAAGACAGCAGAGTACTGTTCCGCTGAGGATGCACTCCCTTGCTCGGGAACTGCTCCTGACTGACGTCTAAAGACAGCAGAGGACTGTTCCGCTGGGGATGCACTCCCTTGCTAGGGAGCTGCTCCTGACTGACGTCTAAAGACAGCAGAGATCTGTTCCGCTGGGGATGCACTCCCTTGCTCGAGAGCTGCTCCTGACTGATGTCTAAAGACAGCAGAGATCTGTTCCGCCGGAGAAGCACTCCCTTGCTCGGGAGCTGCTCCTGACTGATGTCTAAAGACAGCAGAGATCTGTTCCGCTGGGGATGAACTCCCTTGCTCGGGAGCTGGTCCTGACTGATGTCTAAAGACAGAGATCTGTTCCGCTGGGGATGCACTCCCTTGCTCGCGAGCTGCTCCTGACTGATGTCTAAACACAGCAGAGATCTGTTCCGCTGGGGATGCACTCCCTTGCTCGGGAGCTGCTCCTGACTGATGTCTAAAGACAGCAGAGACCTGTTCCGCTGGGGATGCACTCCCTTTGCTCAGGAGCTGCTCCTGACTGATGTCTAAACACAGCAGAGATCTGTTCCGCTGGGGATGCACTCCCTTGCTCGGGAGCTGCTCCTGACTGATGTCTAAACACAGCAGAGATCTGTTCCTCTGGGGATGCACTCCCTTGCTCGGGAGCTGCTCCTGACTGATGTCTAAAGACAGCAGAGATCTGTTCCGCTGGGGATGCACTCCCTTGCTCAGGAGCTGCTCCTGACTGATGTCTAAAGACAGCAGAGATCTGTCCCGCTGGGGATGCACTCCCTTGCTCGGGAGCTGCTCCTGACTGATGTGTAAAGACAGCAGAGATCTGTCCCGCTGGGGATGCACTCCCTTGCTCGGGAGCTGCTCCTGACTGATGTCTAAAGACAGCAGAGATCTGTCCTGCTGGGGATGCACTCCCTTGCTCGGGAGCTGCTCCTGACTGATGTCTAAAGACAGCAGAGGACTATTCCGCTGGGGATGCACTCCCTTGCTCAGGAGCTGCTCCTGACTGATGACTAAAGACAGCAGAGATCTGTCCCGCTGGGGATGCACTCCCTTGCTCGGGAGCTGCTCCTGACTGATGTCTAAAGACAGCAGAGGACTTTTCCGCGGGGGATGCACTCCCTTGCTCAGGAGCTGCTCCTGACTGATGTCTAAAGACAGCAGAGATCTGTCCCGCTGGGAATGCACTCCCTTGCTCTGGAGCTGCTCCTGACTGATGTCTAAAGACAGCAGAGATCTGTTCCGCTGGGGATGCACTCCCTTGCTCGGGAGCTGCTCCTGACTGATGTCTAAAGACAGCAGAGGACTATTCCGCTGGGGATCCACTCATTTGCTCAGGAGCTGCTCCTGACTGATGTCTAAAGACAACAGAGATCTATCCCGCTGGGGATGCACTCCCTTGCTCAGGAGCTGCTCCTGACTGACGTCTAAAGACAGCAGAGATCTGTCCCGCTGGGGATGCACTCCCTTGCTCGGGAGCTGCTCCTGACTGATGTCTAAAGACAGCAGAGATCTGTCCCGCTGGAGATGCACTCCCTTGCTCATGAGCTGCTCCTGACTGATGTCTAAAGACAGCAGAGATCTGTCCCGCTGGGGATGCACTCCCTTGCTCGAGAGCTGCTCCTGACTGATGTCTAAAGACAGCAGAGATCTGTTCCGCCGGGGAAGCACTCCCTTGCTCGGGAGCTGCTCCTGACTGATGTCTAAAGACAGCAGAGATCTGTCCCGCTAGGGATGCACTCCCTTGCTCGGGAGCTGCTCCTGACTGATGTCTAAAGACAGCAGAGACCTGTTCCGCTGGGGATGTACTCCCTTTGCTCAGGAGCTGCTCCTGACTGATGTCTAAACACAGCAGAGATCTGTTCCGCTGGGGATGCACTACCTTGCTCGGGAGCTGCTCCTGACTGATGTCTAAAGACAGCAGAGATCTGTCCCGCTGGGGATGCACTCCCTTGCTCGAGAGCTGCTCCTGACTGATGTCTAAAGACAGAAGAGATCTGTTCCGCTGGGCATGCACTCCCTTGCTCGGGAGCTGCTCCTGACTGATGTCTAAAGACAGAGATCTGTTCCGCTGGGGATGCACTCCCTTGCTCGGGAGCTGCTCCTGACTGATGTCTAAACACAGCAGAGATCTGTTCCGCTGGGGATGCAGTCCCTTGCTCGGGAGCTGCTCCTGACTGATGTCTAAAGACAGCAGAGATCTGTCCCGCTGGGGATGCACTCCCTTGCTCGGGAGCTGCTCCTGACTGATGTCTAAAGACAGCAGAGATCTGTCCGCTGGGAATGCACTCCCTTGCTCTGGAGCTGCTCCTGACTAATGTCTAGAGACAGCAGAGATCTCTCCCGCTGGGGATGCACTCCCTTGCTCGGGAGCTGCTCCTGACCGATGTCTAAAGACAGCAGAGATCTGTCCCGCTGGGGATGCACTCCCTTGCTCGAGAGCTGCTCCTGACTGATGTCTAAAGACAGCAGAGGACTGTTCCGCCGGGGAGGCACTCCCTTGCTCGGGAGCTGCTCCTGACTGATGTCTAAAGACAGCAGAGATCTGTCCCGCTGGGGATGCACTCCCCTGCTCGGGAGCTGCTCCTGACTGATGTCTAAAGACAGCAGAGATCTGTTCCGCTGGGGATGTACTCCCTTGCTCGGAAACTGCTCCTGACTGATGTCTAAAGACAGCAGAGGACTGTTCCGCTGGGGATGCACTCCCTTGCTCGGGAACTGCTCCTGACTGATGTCTAAAGACAGCAGAGGACTGTTCCGCTGGGGATGCACTCCCTTGCTCGGGAGCTGCTCCTGACTGACGTCTAAAGACAGCAGAGATCTGTTCCGCTGGGGATGCACTCCCTTGCTCGGGAGCTGCTCCTCACTGATGTCTAAAGACAGAGATCTGTTCCGCTGGGGATGCACTCCCTTGCTCGGGAGCTGCTCCTGACTGATGTCTAAAGACAGCAGAGATCTGTCCCGCTGGGGATGCACTCCCTTGCTCGGGAACTGCTCCTGACTGATGTCTAAAGACAGCAGAGGACTGTTCCGCTGGGGATGCACTCCCTTGCTCGGGTGCTGCTCCTGACTGACGTCTAAAGACAGCAGAGATCTGTTCCGCTGGGGATGCACTCCCCTGCTCGGGAGCTGCTCCTGACTGATGTCTAAAGACAGCAGAGATCTGTCCCGCTGGGGATGCACTCTCTTGCTCGGGAGCTGCTCCTGACCAATGTCTAAAGACAGCAGAGACCTGTTCCGCTGGGGATGCACTCCCTTTGCTCAGGAGCTGCTCCTGACTGATGTCTAAACACAGCAGAGATCTGTTCCGCTGGGGATGCACTCCCTGGCTCGGGAGCTGCTCCTGACTGATGTCTAAAGACAGCAGAGATCTGTCCCACTGGGGATGCACTCCCTTGCTCGGGAGCTGCTCCTGACTGATGTCTAAAGACAGCAGAGATCTGTTCCGCTGGGGATGCACTCCCCTGCTCGGGAGCTGCTCCTGACTGATGTCTAAAGACAGCAGAGATCTGTCCCGCTGGGGATGCACTCTCTTGCTCGGGAGCTGCTCCTGACCGATGTCTAAAGACAGCAGAGACCTGTTCCGCTGGGGATGCACTCCCTTTGCTCAGGAGCTGCTCCTGACTGATGTCTAAACACAGCAGAGATCTGTTCCGCTGGGGATGCACTCCCTTGCTCGGGAGCAGCTCCTGACTGATGTCTAAAGACAGCAGAGATCTGTTCCGCTGGGGATGCACTCCCCTGCTCGGGAGCTGCTCCTGACTGATGTCTAAAGACAGCAGAGATCTGTCCCGCTGGGGATGCACTCTCTTGCTCGGGAGCTGCTCCTGACCGATGTCTAAAGACAGCAGAGACCTGTTCCGCTGGGGATGCACTCCCTTTGCTCAGGAGCTGCTCCTGACTGATGTCTAAACACAGCAGAGATCTGTTCCGCTGGGGATGCACTCCCTTGCTCGGGAGCAGCTCCTGACTGATGTCTAAAGACAGCAGAGATCTGTTCCGCTGGGGATGCACTCCCTTGCTCGGGAGCAGCTCCTGACTGATGTCTAAAGACAGCAGAGATCTGTTCCGCTGGGGATGGACTCCCTTGCTCGGGAGCTGCTCCTGACTGATGTCTAAAGACAGCAGAGGACTGTCCCGCTGGGGATGCACTCCCTTGCTCGGGAGCTGCTCCTGACTGATGTTTAAAGACAGCAGAGATCTGTTCTGCTGGGGATGCACTAACTTGCTCGGGAGCTGCTCCTGACTGATGTGTAAGGACAGCAGAGATCTGTCCCGCTGGGGATGCACGCCCTTGCTCGGGAGCTGCTCCTGACTGATGTCTAAAGACAGCAGAGATCTGTCCCACTGGGGATGCACTCCCTTGCTCGGGAGCTGCTCCTGACTGATGTCTAAAGACAGCAGAGATCTGTCCCGCTGGGGATGCACTCCCTTGCTCGGGAGTTGCTCCTGACTGATGTCTAAAGACAGCAGAGACCTGTTCCACTGGGGATGCACTCCCTTTGCTCAGGAGCTGCTCCTGACTGATGTCTAAACACAGCAGAGACCTGTTCCGCTGGGGATGCTCTCCCTTGCTCGGGAGCTGCTCCTGACTGATGTCTAAAGACAGCAGAGATCTGTCCCGCTGGGGATGCACTCCCTTGCTCGGGAGCTGCTCCTGACTGATGTCTAAAGACAGAGATCTGTTCCGCTGGGGATGCACTCCCTTGCTCGCGAGCTGCTCCTGACTGATGTCTAAAGACAGCAGAGATCTGTCCCGCTGGGGATGCACTCCCTTGCTCGGGAGCTGCTCCTGACTGATGTCTAAAGATAGCAGAGGACTGTTCCGCTGGGGATGCACTCCCTTGCTCGGGAGCTGCTCCTGACTGATGTCTAAAGACAGCAGAGTACTGTTCCGCTGAGGATGCACTCCCTTGCTCGGGAACTGCTCCTGACTGACGTCTAAAGACAGCAGAGGACTGTTCCGCTGGGGATGCACTCCCTTGCTCGAGAGCTGCTCCTGACTGATGTCTAAAGACAGCAGAGATCTGTTCCGCCGGAGAAGCACTCCCTTGCTCGGGAGCTGCTCCTGACTGATGTCTAAAGACAGCAGAGAACTGTTCCGCTGGGGATGAACTCCCTTGCTCGGGAGCTGCTCCTGACTGATGTCTAAAGACAGAGATCTGTTCCGCTGGGGATGCACTCCCTTGCTCGCGAGCTGCTCCTGACTGATGTCTAAACACAGCAGAGATCTGATCCGCTGGGGATGCACTCCCTTGCTCGGGAGCTGCTCCTGACTGATGTCTAAAGACAGCAGAGATCTGTTCCGCCGGAGAAGCACTCCCTTGCTCGGGAGCTGCTCCTGACTGATGTCTAAAGACAGCAGAGATCTGTTCCGCTGGGGATGCACTCCCTTGCTCGGGAGCTGGTCCTGACTGATGTCTAAAGACAGAGATCTGTTCCGCTGGGGATGCACTCCCTTGCTCGCGAGCTGCTCCTGACTGATGTCTAAACACAGCAGAGATCTGTTCCGCTGGGGATGCACTCCCTTGCTCGGGAGCTGCTCCTGACTGATGTCTAAAGACAGCAGAGACCTGTTCCGCTGGGGATGCACTCCCTTTGCTCAGGAGCTGCTCCTGACTGATGTCTAAACACAGCAGAGATCTGTTCCGCTGGGGATGCACTCCCTTGCTCGGGAGCTGCTCCTGACTGATGTCTAAACACAGCAGAGATCTGTTCCTCTGGGGATGCACTCCCTTGCTCGGGAGCTGCTCCTGACTGATGTCTAAAGACAGCAGAGATCTGTTCCGCTGGGGATGCACTCCCTTGCTCAGGAGCTGCTCCTGACTGATGTCTAAAGACAGCAGAGATCTGTCCCGCTGGGGATGCACTCCCTTGCTCGGGAGCTGCTCCTGACTGATGTGTAAAGACAGCAGAGATCTGTCCCGCTGGGGATGCACTCCCTTGCTCGGGAGCTGCTCCTGACTGATGTCTAAAGACAGCAGAGATCTGTCCTGCTGGGGATGCACTCCCTTGCTCGGGAGCTGCTCCTGACTGATGTCTAAAGACAGCAGAGGACTATTCCGCTGGGGATGCACTCCCTTGCTCAGGAGCTGCTCCTGACTGATGACTAAAGACAGCAGAGATCTGTCCCGCTGGGGATGCACTCCCTTGCTCGGGAGCTGCTCCTGACTGATGTCTAAAGACAGCAGAGGACTTTTCCGCGGGGGATGCACTCCCTTGCTCAGGAGCTGCTCCTGACTGATGTCTAAAGACAGCAGAGATCTGTCCCGCTGGGAATGCACTCCCTTGCTCTGGAGCTGCTCCTGACTGATGTCTAAAGACAGCAGAGATCTGTTCCGCTGGGGATGCACTCCCTTGCTCGGGAGCTGCTCCTGACTGATGTCTAAAGACAGCAGAGGACTATTCCGCTGGGGATCCACTCATTTGCTCAGGAGCTGCTCCTGACTGATGTCTAAAGACAACAGAGATCTGTCCCGCTGGGGATGCACTCCCTTGCTCAGGAGCTGCTCCTGACTGACGTCTAAAGACAGCAGAGATCTGTCCCGCTGGGGATGCACTCCCTTGCTCGGGAGCTGCTCCTGACTGATGTCTAAAGACAGCAGAGATCTGTCCCGCTGGAGATGCACTCCCTTGCTCATGAGCTGCTCCTGACTGATGTCTAAAGACAGCAGAGATCTGTCCCGCTGGGGATGCACTCCCTTGCTCGAGAGCTGCTCCTGACTGATGTCTAAAGACAGCAGAGATCTGTTCCGCCGGGGAAGCACTCCCTTGCTCGGGAGCTGCTCCTGACTGATGTCTAAAGACAGCAGAGATCTGTCCCTCTAGGGATGCACTCCCTTGCTCGGGAGCTGCTCCTGACTGATGTCTAAAGACAGCAGAGACCTGTTCCGCTGGGGATGTACTCCCTTTGCTCAGGAGCTGCTCCTGACTGATGTCTAAACACAGCAGAGATCTGTTCCGCTGGGGATGCACTACCTTGCTCGGGAGCTGCTCCTGACTGATGTCTAAAGACAGCAGAGATCTGTCCGGCTGGGGATGCACTCCCTTGCTCGAGAGCTGCTCCTGACTGATGTCTAAAGACAGAAGAGATCTGTTCCGCTGGGCATGCACTCCCTTGCTCGGGAGCTGCTCCTGACTGATGTCTAAAGACAGAGATCTGTTCCGCTGGGGATGCACTCCCTTGCTCGGGAGCTGCTCCTGACTGATGTCTAAACACAGCAGAGATCTGTTCCGCTGGGGATGCAGTCCCTTGCTCGGGAGCTGCTCCTGACTGATGTCTAAAGACAGCAGAGATCTGTCCCGCTGGGGATGCACTCCCTTGCTCGGGAGCTGCTCCTGACTGATGTCTAAAGACAGCAGAGATCTGTCCCGCTGGGAATGCACTCCCTTGCTCTGGAGCTGCTCCTGACTAATGTCTAGAGACAGCAGAGATCTGTCCCGCTGGGGATGCACTCCCTTGCTCGGGAGCTGCTCCTGACCGATGTCTAAAGACAGCAGAGATCTGTCCCGCTGGGGATGCACTCCCTTGCTCGAGAGCTGCTCCTGACTGATGTCTAAAGACAGCAGAGATCTGTCCCGCTGGGGATGCACTCCCTTGCTCGGGAGCTGCTCCTGACTGATGTCTAAAGACAGCAGAGATCTGTCCCGCTGGGGATGTACTCCCTTGCTCAGGAGCTGCTCCTGACTGATGTCTAAAGACAGCAGAGATCTGTTCCGCTGGGGATGCACTCCCTTGCTCGGGAGCTGCTCCTGACTGATGTCTAAAGATAGCAGAGGACTGTTCCGCTGGGGATGCACTCCCTTGCTCGGGAGCTGCTCCTGACTGACGTCTAAAGACAGCAGAGATCTGTTCCGCTGGGGATGCAATCCCTTTGCTCGGGAGCTGCTTCTGACTGACGTCTAAAGACAGCAGAGATCTGTTCCGCTGGGGATGCAATCCCTTGCTCGGGAGCTGCTCCTCACTGATGTCTAAAGACAGCAGAGATCTGTTCCGCTGGGGATGCACTCCCTTGCTCGGGAGCTGCTCCTGACTGATGTCTAAAGACAGCAGAGATCTGTCCCGCTGGGGATGCACTCCCTTGCTCGGGAGCTGCTCCTGACTGATGTCTAAAGACAGCAGAGATCTGTCCCGCTGGGGATGCACTCCCTTGCTCGGGAGCTGCTCCTGACTGATGTCTAAAGACAGAGATCTGTTCCACTGGGGATGCACTCCCTTGCTCGGGAGCTGCTCCTGACTGATGTCTAAACACAGCAGAGATCTGTCCCGCTGGGGATGCACTCCCTTGCTCGAAAGCTGCTCCTGACTGATGTCTAAAGACAGCAGAGATGTGTTCCGCTGGGGATGCACTCCCTTGCTCGGGAGCTGCTCCTGACTGATGTCTAAAGACAGAGATCTGTTCCGCTGGGGATGCACTCCCTTGCTCAGGAGCTGCTCCTGACTGATGTCTAAAGACAGCAGAGATCTGTTCCGCTGGGGATGCACTCCCCTGCTTGGGAGCTGCTCCTGACTGATGTCTAAAGAAGCAGAGACCTGTTTCGCCGGGGATGCACTCCCTTGCTCGGGAGCTGCTCCTGACTGATGTCTAAAGACAGCAGAGATCTGTCCCGCTGGAGATGCACTCCCTTGCTCATGAGCTGCTCCTGACTGATGTCTAAAGACAGCAGAGATCTGTTCCGCTGGGGATGCACTCCCTTGCTCGAGAGCTGCTCCTGACTGATGTCTAAAGACAGCAGAGATCTGTTCCGCCGGGGAAGCACTCCCTTGCTCGGGAGCTGCTCCTGACTGATGTCTAAAGACAGCAGAGATCTGTCCCGCTAGGGATGCACTCCCTTGCTCGGGAGCTGCTCCTGACTGATGTCTAAAGACAGCAGAGACCTGTTCCGCTGGGGATGTACTCCCTTTGCTCAGGAGCTGCTCCTGACTGATGTCTAAACACAGCAGAGATCTGTTCCGCTGGGGATGCACTACCTTGCTCGGGAGCTGCTCCTGACTGATGTCTAAAGACAGAAGAGATCTGTTCCGCTGGGGATGCACTCCCTTGCTCGGGAGCTGCTCCTGACTGATGTCTAAAGACAGAGATCTGTTCCGCTGGGGATGCACTCCCTTGCTCGGGAGCTGCTCCTGACTGATGTCTAAACACAGCAGAGATCTGTTCCGCTGGGGATGCAGTCCCTTGCTCGGGAGCTGCTCCTGACTGATGTCTAAAGACAGCAGAGATCTGTCCCGCTGGGGATGCACTCCCTTGCTCGGGAGCTGCTCCTGACTGATGTCTAAAGACAGCAGAGATCTGTCCCGCTGGGAATGCACTCCCTTGCTCTGGAGCTGCTCCTGACTGATGTCTAGAGACAGCAGAGATCTGTCCCGCTGGGGATGCACTCCCTTGCTCGGGAGCTGCTCCTGACCGATGTCTAAAGACAGCAGAGATCTGTCCCGCTGGGGATGCACTCCCTTGCTCGAGAGCTGCTCCTGACTGATGTCTAAAGACAGCAGAGATCTGTCCCGCTGGGGATGCACTCCCTTGCTCGGGAGCTGCTCCTGACTGATGTCTAAAGACAGCAGAGATCTGTCCCGCTGGGGATGTACTCCCTTGCTCAGGAGCTGCTCCTGACTGATGTCTAAAGACAGCAGAGATCTGTTCCGCTGGGGATGCACTCCCTTGCTCGGGAGCTGCTCCTGACTGATGTCTAAAAATAGCAGAGGACTGTTCCGCTGGGGATGCACTCCCTTGCTCGGGAGCTGCTCCTGACTGACGTCTAAAGACAGCAGAGATCTGTTCCGCTGGGGATGCAATCCCTTTGCTCAGGAGCTGCTTCTGACTGACGTCTAAAGACAGCAGAGATCTGTTCCGCTGGGGATGCAATCCCTTGCTCGGGAGCTGCTCCTCACTGATGTCTAAAGACAGCAGAGATCTGTTCCGCTGGGGATGCACTCCCTTGCTCGGGAGCTGCTCCTGACTGATGTCTAAAGACAGCAGAGATCTGTCCCGCTGGGGATGCACTCCCTTGCTCGGGAGCTGCTCCTGACTGATGTCTAAAGACAGCAGAGATCTGTCCCGCTGGGGATGCACTCCCTTGCTCGGGAGCTGCTCCTGACTGATGTCTAAAGACAGAGATCTGTTCCGCTGGGGATGCACTCCCTTGCTCGGGAGCTGCTCCTGACTGATGTCTAAACACAGCAGAGATCTGTCCCGCTGGGGATGCACTCCCTTGCTCGAAAGCTGCTCCTGACTGATGTCTAAAGACAGCAGAGATGTGTTCCGCTGGGGATGCACTCCCTTGCTCGGGAGCTGCTCCTGACTGATGTCTAAAGACAGAGATCTGTTCCGCTGGGGATGCACTCCCTTGCTCAGGAGCTGCTCCTGACTGATGTCTAAAGACAGCAGAGATCTGTTCCGCTGGGGATGCACTCCCCTGCTTGGGAGCTGCTCCTGACTGATGTCTAAAGACAGCAGAGATCTGTCCCGCTGGGGATGCACTCCCTTGCTCGGGAGCTGCTCCTGACTGATGTCTAAAGACATCAGGGATCTGTTCCGCTGGGGATGCACTCCCCTGCTCGGGAGCTGCTCCTGACTGATGTCTAAAGACAGCAGAGATCTGTCCCGCTGGGGATGCACTCCCTTGCTCGGGAGCTGCTCCTGACTGATGTCTAAAGACAGCAGAGATCTGTCCCGCTGGGGATGCACTCCCTTGCTCGGGAGCTGCTCCTGACTGATGTCTAAAGACAGCAGAGATCTGTCCCGCTGGGGATGCACTCCCTTGCTCGGGAGCTGCTCCTGACTGATGTCTAAAGACAGCAGAGATCTGTCCCGCTGGGGATGCACTCCCTTGCTCGGGAGCTGCTCCTCACTGATGTTTAAACACAGCAGAGATCTGTTCCGCTGGGGATGCACTCCCTTGCTCGGGAGCTGCTCCTGATTGATGTCTAAAGACAGCAGAGATCTGTTCCGCTGGGGATGCATTCCCCTGCTCGGGAGCTGCTCCTGACTGATGTCTAAAGACAGCAGAGATCTGTCCCGCTGGGGATGCACTCCCTTGCTCGAGAGCTGCTCCTGACTGATGTCTAAAGACAGCAGAGATCTGTTCCGCTGGGGATGCAATCCCTTTGCTCAGGAGCTGCTCCTGACTGACGTCTAAAGACAGCAGAGATCTGTTCCGCTGGGGATGCAATCCCTTGCTCGGGAGCTGCTCCTGACTGATGTCTAAAGACAGCAGAGATCTGTTCTGCTGGGGATGCACTCCCTTGCTCGGGAGCTGCTCCTGACTGATGTCTAAAGACAGCAAAGATCTGTCCCGCTGGGGATGCACTCCCTTACTCGGGAGCTGCTCCTGACTGATGTCTAAAGACAGCAGAGATCTGTTCTGCTGGGGATGCACTCCCTTGCTCGGGAGCTGCTCCTGACTGATGTCTAAAGTCAGCAGAGATCTGTCCCGCTGGGGATGCACTCTCTTGCTCGGGAGCTGCTCCTGACTGATGTCTAAAGACAGCAGAGGACTGTTCCGCTGGGGATGCACTCCCTTACTCGGGAGCTGCTCCTGACTGACGTCTAAAGACAGCAGAGGACTGTTCCGCCGGGGATGCACTCCCTTGCTCAGGAGCTGCTCCTGACTGATGTCTAAAGACAGCAGAGATCTGTCCCGCTGGGGATGCACTCCCTTGCTCGGGAGCTGCTCCTGACTGATGTCTCAAGACAGCAGAGATCTGTCCTGCTGGGGAAGCACTCCCTTGCTCAGGAGCTGCTCCAGACTGATGTCTAAAGACAGCAGAGATCTGTTCTGCTGGGGATGCACTCCCTTGCTCGGGAGCTGCTCCTGACTGATGTCTAAAGACAGCAGAGATCTGTCCCGCTGGGGATTCACTTCCTTGCTCGGGAGCTGCTCCTGACTGATGTTTAAAGACAGCAGAGATCTGTCCCGCTGGGGATGCACTCCCTTGCTCAGGAGCTGCTCCTGACTGATGTCTAAAGATAGCAGAGATCTGTTCCGCTGGGGATGCACTCCCTTGCTCGGGAGCTACTCCTGACTGATGTCTAAAGACAGCAGAGATCTGTCCCGCTGGGGATGCACTCCCTTGCTCGGGAGCTACTCCTGACTGATGTCTAAAGACAGCAGAGATCTGTCCCGCTGGGGATGCACTCCCTTGCTCGGGAGCTGCTCCTGACTGATGTCTAAAGACAGCAGAGATCTGTCCCGCTGGGGATGCACTCCCTTGCTCGGGAGCTGCTCCTGACTGATGTCTAAAGACAGCAGAGATCTGTCCCGCTGGGGATGCACTCCCCTGCTCGGGAGCTGCTCCTGACTGATGTCTAAAGACAGCAGAGATCTGTTCCGCTGGGGATGCACTCCCTTGCTCGGGAGCTGCTCCTGACTGATGTCTAAAGACAGCAGAGATCTGTCCCGCTGGGGATGCACTCCCCTGCTCGGGAGCTGCTCCTGACTGATGTCTAAAGACAGCAGAGATCTGTCCCGCTGGGGATGCACTCCCTTGCTCGGGAGCTGCTCCTGACTGATGTCTAAAGACAGAGATCTGTTCCGCTGGGGATGCACTCCCTTGCTCAGGAGCTGCTCCTGACTGATGTCTAAAGACAGCAGAGATCTGTTCCGCTGGGGATGCACTCCCCTGCTCGGGAGCTGCTCCTGACTGATGTCTAAAGACAGCAGAGATCTGTCCAGCTGGGGATGCACTCCCTTGCTCGGGAGCTGCTCCTGACTGATGTCTAAAGACAGCAGAGATCTGTCCCGCTGGGGATGCACTTCCTTGCTCGGGAGCTGCTCCTGACTGATGTTTAAAGACAGCAGAGATCTGTCCCGCTGGGGATGCACTCCCTTGCTCGGGAGCTGCTCCTGACTGATGTCTAAAGACAGCAGAGATCTGTCCCGCTGGGGATGCACTCCCTTGCTCGGGAGCTGCTCCTGACTGATGTTTAAGGACAGCAGAGATCTGTTCCGCTGGGGATCCACTCCCTTGCTCTGGAGCTGCTCCTGACTGATGTCTAAAGACAGAGATCTGATCCGCTGGGGATGCACTCCCTTGCTCGGGAGCTACTCCTGACTGATGTCTAAACACAGCAGAGATCTGTTCCGCTGGGGATGCAGTCCCTTGCTCGGGAGCTGCTCCTGACTGATGTCTAAAGACAGCAGAGATGTGTTCCGCTGGGGATGCACTCCCTTGCTCAGGAGCTGCTCCTGATTGATGTCTAAAGACAGAGATCTGTTCCGCTGGGGATGCACTCCCTTGCTCAGGAGCTGCTCCTGACTGATGTCTAAAGACAGCAGAGATCTGTTTCGCTGGGGATGCACTCCCCTGCTCGGGAGCTGCTCCTGACTGATGTCTAAAGACAGCAGAGATCTGTTCTGCTGGGGATGCACTCCCTTGCTCGGGAGCTGCTCCTGACTGATGTCTAAAGACAGCAGAGATCTGTCCCGCTGGGGATGCACTCCCTTGCTCGGGAGCTGCTCCTGACTGATGTCTAAAGATAGCAGAGGACTGTTCCGCTGGGGATGCACTCCCTTGCTCAGGAGCTGCTCCTGACTGATGTCTAAAGACAGCAGAGACCTGTTCCGCTGGGGATGCACTACCTTGCTCGGGAGCTGCTCCTGACTGATGTCTAAAGACAGCAGAGATCTGTTCCGCTGGGGATGCACTCCCTTGCTCGGGAGCTGCTCCTGACTGAGGTCTAAAGACAGCAGAGATCTGTTCTGCTGGGGATGCACTCCCTTGCTCGGGAGCTGCTCCTGACTGATGTCTAAAGACAGCAGAGATCTGTTCCGCTGGGGATGCACTCCCTTGCTCGGAAGCTGCTCCTGACTGATGTCTAAAGACAGCAGAGATCTGTCCTGCTGGGGATGCACTCCCTTGCTCGGGAGCTGCTCCTGACTGACGTCTAAAGACAGCAGAGGACTGTTCCGATGGGGATGCACTCCCTTGCTCGGGAGCTGCTCCTGACTGATGTCTAAAGACAGCAGAGATCTGTCCCACTGGGGATGCACTCCCTTGCTCGGGAGCTGCTCCTGACTGACGTCTAAAGACAGCAGAGGACTGTTCCGCCGGGGATGCACTCCCTTGCTCAGGAGCTGCTCCTGACTGATGTCTAAAGACAGCAGAGATCTGTCCCGCTGGGGATGCACTCCCTTGCTCGGGAGCTGCTCCTGACTGATGTCTAAAGACAGCAGAGATCTGTTCCGCTGGGGATGCACTCCCTTGCTCGAAAGCTGCTCCTGACTGATGTCTAAAGACAGCAGAGATGTGTTCCGCTGGGGATGCACTCCCTTGCTCGGGAGCTGCTCCTGACTGATGTCTAAAGACAGAGATCTGTTCCGCTGGGGATGCACTCCCTTGCTCAGGAGCTGCTCCTGACTGATGTCTAAAGACAGCAGAGATCTGTTCCGCTGGGGATGCACTCCCCTGCTTGGGAGCTGCTCCTGACTGATGTCTAAAGACAGCAGAGATCTGTCCCGCTGGGGATGCACTCCCTTGCTCGGGAGCTGCTCCTGACTGATGTCTAAAGACATCAGGGATCTGTTCCGCTGGGGATGCACTCCCCTGCTCGGGAGCTGCTCCTGACTGATGTCTAAAGACAGCAGAGATCTGTCCCGCTGGGGATGCACTCCCTTGCTCGGGAGCTGCTCCTGACTGATGTCTAAAGACAGCAGAGATCTGTCCCGCTGGGGATGCACTCCCTTGCTCGGGAGCTGCTCCTGACTGATGTCTAAAGACAGCAGAGATCTGTCCCGCTGGGGATGCACTCCCTTGCTCGGGAGCTGCTCCTGACTGATGTCTAAAGACAGCAGAGATCTGTCCCGCTGGGGATGCACTCCCTTGCTCGGGAGCTGCTCCTCACTGATGTTTAAACACAGCAGAGATCTGTTCCGCTGGGGATGCACTCCCTTGCTCGGGAGCTGCTCCTGATTGATGTCTAAAGACAGCAGAGATCTGTTCCGCTGGGGATGCATTCCCCTGCTCGGGAGCTGCTCCTGACTGATGTCTAAAGACAGCAGAGATCTGTCCCGCTGGGGATGCACTCCCTTGCTCGAGAGCTGCTCCTGACTGATGTCTAAAGACAGCAGAGATCTGTTCCGCTGGGGATGCAATCCCTTTGCTCAGGAGCTGCTCCTGACTGACGTCTAAAGACAGCAGAGATCTGTTCCGCTGGGGATGCAATCCCTTGCTCGGGAGCTGCTCCTGACTGATGTCTAAAGACAGCAGAGATCTGTTCTGCTGGGGATGCACTCCCTTGCTCGGGAGCTGCTCCTGACTGATGTCTAAAGACAGCAAAGATCTGTCCCGCTGGGGATGCACTCCCTTACTCGGGAGCTGCTCCTGACTGATGTCTAAAGACAGCAGAGATCTGTTCTGCTGGGGATGCACTCCCTTGCTCGGGAGCTGCTCCTGACTGATGTCTAAAGTCAGCAGAGATCTGTCCCGCTGGGGATGCACTCTCTTGCTCGGGAGCTGCTCCTGACTGATGTCTAAAGACAGCAGAGGACTGTTCCGCTGGGGATGCACTCCCTTACTCGGGAGCTGCTCCTGACTGACGTCTAAAGACAGCAGAGGACTGTTCCGCCGGGGATGCACTCCCTTGCTCAGGAGCTGCTCCTGACTGATGTCTAAAGACAGCAGAGATCTGTCCCGCTGGGGATGCACTCCCTTGCTCGGGAGCTGCTCCTGACTGATGTCTCAAGACAGCAGAGATCTGTCCTGCTGGGGAAGCACTCCCTTGCTCAGGAGCTGCTCCAGACTGATGTCTAAAGACAGCAGAGATCTGTTCTGCTGGGGATGCACTCCCTTGCTCGGGAGCTGCTCCTGACTGATGTCTAAAGACAGCAGAGATCTGTCCCGCTGGGGATTCACTTCCTTGCTCGGGAGCTGCTCCTGACTGATGTTTAAAGACAGCAGAGATCTGTCCCGCTGGGGATGCACTCCCTTGCTCAGGAGCTGCTCCTGACTGATGTCTAAAGATAGCAGAGATCTGTTCCGCTGGGGATGCACTCCCTTGCTCGGGAGCTACTCCTGACTGATGTCTAAAGACAGCAGAGATCTGTCCCGCTGGGGATGCACTCCCTTGCTCGGGAGCTACTCCTGACTGATGTCTAAAGACAGCAGAGATCTGTCCCGCTGGGGATGCACTCCCTTGCTCGGGAGCTGCTCCTGACTGATGTCTAAAGGCAGCAGAGATCTGTCCCGCTGGGGATGCACTCCCTTGCTCGGGAGCTGCTCCTGACTGATGTCTAAAGACAGCAGAGATCTGTCCCGCTGGGGATGCACTCCCCTGCTCGGGAGCTGCTCCTGACTGATGTCTAAAGACAGCAGAGATCTGTTCCGCTGGGGATGCACTCCCTTGCTCGGGAGCTGCTCCTGACTGATGTCTAAAGACAGCAGAGATCTGTCCCGCTGGGGATGCACTCCCCTGCTCGGGAGCTGCTCCTGACTGATGTCTAAAGACAGCAGAGATCTGTCCCGCTGGGGATGCACTCCCTTGCTCGGGAGCTGCTCCTGACTGATGTCTAAAGACAGAGATCTGTTCCGCTGGGGATGCACTCCCTTGCTCAGGAGCTGCTCCTGACTGATGTCTAAAGACAGCAGAGATCTGTTCCGCTGGGGATGCACTCCCCTGCTCGGGAGCTGCTCCTGACTGATGTCTAAAGACAGCAGAGATCTGTCCAGCTGGGGATGCACTCCCTTGCTCGGGAGCTGCTCCTGACTGATGTCTAAAGACAGCAGAGATCTGTCCCGCTGGGGATGCACTTCCTTGCTCGGGAGCTGCTCCTGACTGATGTTTAAAGACAGCAGAGATCTGTCCCGCTGGGGATGCACTCCCTTGCTCGGGAGCTGCTCCTGACTGATGTCTAAAGACAGCAGAGATCTGTCCCGCTGGGGATGCACTCCCTTGCTCGGGAGCTGCTCCTGACTGATGTTTAAGGACAGCAGAGATCTGTTCCGCTGGGGATCCACTCCCTTGCTCTGGAGCTGCTCCTGACTGATGTCTAAAGACAGAGATCTGATCCGCTGGGGATGCACTCCCTTGCTCGGGAGCTACTCCTGACTGATGTCTAAACACAGCAGAGATCTGTTCCGCTGGGGATGCAGTCCCTTGCTCGGGAGCTGCTCCTGACTGATGTCTAAAGACAGCAGAGATGTGTTCCGCTGGGGATGCACTCCCTTGCTCAGGAGCTGCTCCTGATTGATGTCTAAAGACAGAGATCTGTTCCGCTGGGGATGCACTCCCCTGCTCGGGAGCTGCTCCTGACTGATGTCTAAAGACAGCAGAGATCTGTTCCGCTGGGGATGCACTCCCTTGCTCGGGAGCTGCTCCTGACTGATGTCTAAAGACAGCAGAGATCTGTCCCGCTGGGGATGCACTCCCCTGCTCGGGAGCTGCTCCTGACTGATGTCTAAAGACAGCAGAGATCTGTCCCGCTGGGGATGCACTCCCTTGCTCGGGAGCTGCTCCTGACTGATGTCTAAAGACAGAGATCTGTTCCGCTGGGGATGCACTCCCTTGCTCAGGAGCTGCTCCTGACTGATGTCTAAAGACAGCAGAGATCTGTTCCGCTGGGGATGCACTCCCCTGCTCGGGAGCTGCTCCTGACTGATGTCTAAAGACAGCAGAGATCTGTCCAGCTGGGGATGCACTCCCTTGCTCGGGAGCTGCTCCTGACTGATGTCTAAAGACAGCAGAGATCTGTCCCGCTGGGGATGCACTTCCTTGCTCGGGAGCTGCTCCTGACTGATGTTTAAAGACAGCAGAGATCTGTCCCGCTGGGGATGCACTCCCTTGCTCGGGAGCTGCTCCTGACTGATGTCTAAAGACAGCAGAGATCTGTCCCGCTGGGGATGCACTCCCTTGCTCGGGAGCTGCTCCTGACTGATGTTTAAGGACAGCAGAGATCTGTTCCGCTGGGGATCCACTCCCTTGCTCTGGAGCTGCTCCTGACTGATGTCTAAAGACAGAGATCTGATCCGCTGGGGATGCACTCCCTTGCTCGGGAGCTACTCCTGACTGATGTCTAAACACAGCAGAGATCTGTTCCGCTGGGGATGCAGTCCCTTGCTCGGGAGCTGCTCCTGACTGATGTCTAAAGACAGCAGAGATGTGTTCCGCTGGGGATGCACTCCCTTGCTCAGGAGCTGCTCCTGATTGATGTCTAAAGACAGAGATCTGTTCCGCTGGGGATGCACTCCCTTGCTCAGGAGCTGCTCCTGACTGATGTCTAAAGACAGCAGAGATCTGTTTCGCTGGGGATGCACTCCCCTGCTCGGGAGCTGCTCCTGACTGATGTCTAAAGACAGCAGAGATCTGTTCTGCTGGGGATGCACTCCCTTGCTCGGGAGCTGCTCCTGACTGATGTCTAAAGACAGCAGAGATCTGTCCCGCTGGGGATGCACTCCCTTGCTCGGGAGCTGCTCCTGACTGATGTCTAAAGATAGCAGAGGACTGTTCCGCTGGGGATGCACTCCCTTGCTCAGGAGCTGC
Source organism: Hyperolius riggenbachi (assembly GCF_040937935.1). Classification (NCBI taxonomy): domain Eukaryota; kingdom Metazoa; phylum Chordata; class Amphibia; order Anura; family Hyperoliidae; genus Hyperolius; species Hyperolius riggenbachi. The sequence continues at coordinate 203,278,993 of NC_090650.1, read as the reverse complement.
TCCTGACTGATGTCTAAAGACAGCAGAGACCTGTTCCGCTGGGGATGCACTACCTTGCTCGGGAGCTGCTCCTGACTGATGTCTAAAGACAGCAGAGATCTGTTCCGCTGGGGATGCACTCCCTTGCTCGGGAGCTGCTCCTGACTGAGGTCTAAAGACAGCAGAGATCTGTTCTGCTGGGGATGCACTCCCTTGCTCGGGAGCTGCTCCTGACTGATGTCTAAAGACAGCAGAGATCTGTTCCGCTGGGGATGCACTCCCTTGCTCGGAAGCTGCTCCTGACTGATGTCTAAAGACAGCAGAGATCTGTCCTGCTGGGGATGCACTCCCTTGCTCGGGAGCTGCTCCTGACTGACGTCTAAAGACAGCAGAGGACTGTTCCGATGGGGATGCACTCCCTTGCTCGGGAGCTGCTCCTGACTGATGTCTAAAGACAGCAGAGATCTGTCCCACTGGGGATGCACTCCCTTGCTCGGGAGCTGCTCCTGACTGACGTCTAAAGACAGCAGAGGACTGTTCCGCCGGGGATGCACTCCCTTGCTCAGGAGCTGCTCCTGACTGATGTCTAAAGACAGCAGAGATCTGTCCCGCTGGGGATGCACTCCCTTGCTCGGGAGCTGCTCCTGACTGATGTCTAAAGACAGCAGAGATCTGTTCCGCTGGGGATGCACTCCCTTGCTCGGGAGCTGCTCCTGACTGATGTCTAAAGATAGCAGAGATCTGTCCCGCTGGGGATGCACTCCCTTGCTCTGGAGCTGCTCCTGACTGATGTCTAAAGACAGCAGAGATCTGTCCTGCTGGGGATGCACTCCCTTGCTCAGGAGCTGCTCCTGACTGATGTCTAAAGACAGCAGAGATCTGTTCCGCTGGGGATGCACTCCCTTGCTCGGGAGCTGCTCCTGACTGATGTCTAAAGACAGCAGAGGACTGTTCTGCTGGGGATGCACTCCCTTGCTCGGGAGCTGCTCCTGACTGATGTCTAAAAACAGCAGAGATCTGTCCCGCTGGGGATGCACTCCCTTGCTCGGGAGCTGCTCCTGACTGATGTCTAAAGACAGCAGAGATCTGTTCCGCCGGGGATGCACTCTCTTGCTCGGGAGCTGCTCCTGACTGATGTCTAAAGACAGCAGAGATCTGTCCCGCTGGGGATGCACTCCCTTGCTCAGGAGCTGCTCCTGACTGATGTCTAAAGACAGCAGAGATCTGTTCCGCTGGGGATGCACTCCCTTGCTCAGGATCTGCTCCTGACTGATGTCTAAAGACAGCAGAGATCTGTTCCGCTGGGGATGCACTCCCTTGCTCAGGAGCTGCTCCTGACTGATGTCTAAAGACAGCAGAGATCTGTTCCGCTGGGGATGCACTCCCTTGCTCAGGATCTGCTCCTGACTGATGTCTAAAGACAGCAGAGATCTGTTCCGCTGGGGATGCACTCCCCTGCTCGGGAGCTGCTCCTGACTGATGTCTAAAAACAGCAGAGATCTGTCCCGCTGGGGATGCACTCCCTTGCTCGGGAGCTGCTCCTGATTGATGTCTAGAGACAGCAGAGATCTGTCCCGCTGGGGATGCACTCCCTTGCTCGGGAGCTGCTCCTGACTGATGTCTAAAGACAGCAGAGATCTGTTCCGCTGGGGATGCACTCCCTTGCTCGGGAGCTGCTCCTGACTGATGTCTAAAGATAGCAGAGATCTGTCCCGCTGGGGATGCACTCCCTTGCTCTGGAGCTGCTCCTGACTGATGTCTAAAGACAGCAGAGATCTGTCCTGCTGGGGATGCACTCCCTTGCTCAGGAGCTGCTCCTGACTGATGTCTAAAGACAGCAGAGATCTGTTCCGCTGGGGATGCACTCCCTTGCTCGGGAGCTGCTCCTGACTGATGTCTAAAGACAGCAGAGGACTGTTCTGCTGGGGATGCACTCCCTTGCTCGGGAGCTGCTCCTGACTGATGTCTAAAAACAGCAGAGATCTGTCCCGCTGGGGATGCACTCCCTTGCTCGGGAGCTGCTCCTGACTGATGTCTAAAGACAGCAGAGATCTGTTCCGCCGGGGATGCACTCTCTTGCTCGGGAGCTGCTCCTGACTGATGTCTAAAGACAGCAGAGATCTGTCCCGCTGGGGATGCACTCCCTTGCTCAGGAGCTGCTCCTGACTGATGTCTAAAGACAGCAGAGATCTGTTCCGCTGGGGATGCACTCCCTTGCTCAGGATCTGCTCCTGACTGATGTCTAAAGACAGCAGAGATCTGTTCCGCTGGGGATGCACTCCCTTGCTCAGGAGCTGCTCCTGACTGATGTCTAAAGACAGCAGAGATCTGTTCCGCTGGGGATGCACTCCCTTGCTCAGGATCTGCTCCTGACTGATGTCTAAAGACAGCAGAGATCTGTTCCGCTGGGGATGCACTCCCCTGCTCGGGAGCTGCTCCTGACTGATGTCTAAAAACAGCAGAGATCTGTCCCGCTGGGGATGCACTCCCTTGCTCGGGAGCTGCTCCTGATTGATGTCTAGAGACAGCAGAGATCTGTTCCGCTGGGGATGTACTCCCTTGCTCGGAAGCTGCTCCTGACTGATGTCTAAAGACAGCAGAGATCTGTTCCGCTGGGGATGCAGTCCCTTGCTCGGGAGCTGCTCCTGACTGATGTCTAAAGACAGCAGAGATCTGTCCCGCTGGGGATGCACTCCCTTGCTCGGGAGCTGCTCCTGACTGATGTCTAAAGACAGCAGAGATCTGTCCCGCTGGGAATGCACTCCCTTGCTCTGGAGCTGCTCCTGACTGATGTCTAAAGACAGCAGAGATCTGTCCCGCTGGGGATGCACTCCCTTGCTCGGGAGCTGCTCCTGACCGATGTCTAAAGACAGCAGAGATCTGTCCCGCTGGGGATGCACTCCCTTGCTCGAGAGCTGCTCCTGACTGATGTCTAAAGACAGCAGAGATCTGTCCCGCTGGGGATGCACTCCCTTGCTCGGGAGCTGCTCCTGACTGATGTCTAAAGACAGCAGAGATCTGTTCCGCTGGGGATGCACTCTCTTGCTCGGGAGCTGCTCCTGACTGATGTCTAAAGATAGCAGAGGACTGTTCCACTGGGGATGCACTCCCTTGCTCGGGAGCTGCTCCTGACTGACGTCTAAAGACAGCAGAGATCTGTTCCGCTGGGGATGCAATCCCTTTGCTCAGGAGCTGCTTCTGACTGACGTCTAAAGACAGCAGAGATCTGTTCCGCTGGGGATGCAATCCCTTGCTCGGGAGCTGCTCCTCACTGATGTCTAAAGACAGCAGAGATCTGTTCCGCTGGGGATGCACTCCCTTGCTCGGGAGCTGCTCCTGACTGATGTCTAAACACAGCAGAGATCTGTCCCGCTGGGGATGCACTCCCTTGCTCGGGAGCTGCTCCTGACTGATGTCTAAAGACAGCAGAGATCTGTCCCGCTGGGGATGCACTCCCTTGCTTGGGAGCTGCTCCTGACTGATGTCTAAAGACAGAGATCTGTTCCGCTGGGGATGCACTCCCTTGCTCGGGAGCTGCTCCTGACTGATGTCTAAACACAGCAGAGATCTGTTCCGCTGGGGATGCAGTCCCTTGCTCGGGAGCTGCTCCTGACTGATGTCTAAAGACAGCAGAGATCTGTCCCGCTGGGGATGCACTCCCTTGCTCGAAAGCTGCTCCTGACTGATGTCTGAAGACAGCAGAGATCTGTTCCGCTGGGGATGCACTCCCTTGCTCAGGATCTGCTCCTGACTGATGTCTAAAGACAGCAGAGATCTGTTCCGCTGGGGATGCACTCCCTTGCTCAGAAGCTGCTCCTGACTGATGTCTAAAGACAGCAGAGATCTGTTCCGCTGGGGATGCACTCCCTTGCTCAGGATCTGCTCCTGACTGATGTCTAAAGACAGCAGAGATCTGTTCCGCTGGGGATGCACTCCCCTGCTCGGGAGCTGTTTCTGACTGATGTCTAAAGACAGCAGAGATCTGTCCCGCTGGGGATGCACTCCCTTGCTCGGGAGCTGCTCCTGATTGATGTCTAGAGACAGCAGAGTTCTGTTCCGCTGGGGATGTACTCCCTTGCTCGGAAGCTGCTCCTGACTGATGTCTAAAGACAGCAGAGATCTGTTCCGCTGGGGATGCAGTCCCTTGCTCGGGAGCTGCTCCTGACTGATGTCTAAAGACAGCAGAGATCTGTCCCGCTGGGGATGCACTCCCTTGCTCGGGAGCTGCTCCTGACTGATGTCTAAAGACAGCAGAGATCTGTCCCGCTGGGAATGCACTCCCTTGCTCTGGAGCTGCTCCTGACTGATGTCTAAAGACAGCAGAGATCTGTCCCGCTGGGGATGCAGTCCCTTGCTCGGGAGCTGCTCCTGACCGATGTCTAAAGACAGCAGAGATCTGTCCCGCTGGGGATGCACTCCCTTGCTCGAGAGCTGCTCCTGACTGATGTCTAAAGACAGCAGAGATCTGTCCCGCTGGGGATGCACTCCCTTGCTCGGGAGCTGCTCCTGACTGATGTCTAAAGACAGCAGAGATCTGTTCCGCTGGGGATGCACTCTCTTGCTCGGGAGCTGCTCCTGACTGATGTCTAAAGATAGCAGAGGACTGTTCCGCTGGGGATGCACTCCCTTGCTCGGGAGCTGCTCCTGACTGACGTCTAAAGACAGCAGAGATCTGTTCCGCTGGGGATGCAATCCCTTTGCTCAGGAGCTGCTTCTGACTGACGTCTAAAGACAGCAGAGATCTGTTCCGCTGGGGATGCAATCCCTTGCTCGGGAGCTGCTCCTCACTGATGTCTAAAGACAGCAGAGATCTGTTCCGCTGGGGATGCACTCCCTTGCTCGGGAGCTGCTCCTGACTTATGTCTAAACACAGCAGAGATCTGTCCCGCTGGGGATGCACTCCCTTGCTCGGGAGCTGCTCCTGACTGATGTCTAAAGACAGCAGAGATCTGTCCCGCCGGGGATGCACTCCCTTGCTCGGGAGCTGCTCCTGACTGATGTCTAAAGACAGAGATCTGTTCCGCTGGGGATGCACTCCCTTGCTCGGGAGCTGCTCCTGACTGATGTCTAAACACAGCAGAGATCTGTTCCGCTGGGGATGCAGTCCCTTGCTCGGGAGCTGCTCCTGACTGATGTCTAAAGACAGCAGAGATCTGTCCCGCTGGGGATGCACTCCCTTGCTCGAAAGCTGCTCCTGACTGATGTCTAAAGACAGCAGAGATGTGTTCCGCTGGGGATGCACTCCCTTGCTCGGGAGCTGCTCCTGACTGAGGTCTAAAGACAGAGATCTGTTCCGCTGGGGATGCACTCCCTTGCTCAGGAGCTGCTCCTGACTAAAGTCTAAAGACAGCAGAGATCTGTCCCGCTGGGGATGCACTCCCTTGCTCGGGAGCTGCTCCTGACTGATGTCTAAAGACATCAGGGATCTGTTCCGCTGGGGATGCACTCCCCTGCTCGGGAGCTGCTCCTGACTGATGTCTAAAGACAGCAGAGATCTGTCCCGCTGGGGATGCACTCCCTTGCTCGGGAGCTGCTCCTGACTGATGTCTAAAGACAGCAGAGATCTGTCCCGCTGGGGATGCACTCCCTTGCTCGGGAGCTGCTCCTGACTGATGTCTAAAGACAGCAGAGATCTGTCCCGCTGGGGATGCACTCCCTTGCTCGGGAGCTGCTCCTGACTGATGTCTAAAGACAGCAGAGATCTGTCCCGCTGGGGATGCACTCCCTTGCTCGGGAGCTGCTCCTGACTGATGTTTAAACACAGCAGAGATCTGTTCCACTGGGGATGCACTCCCTTGCTCGGGAGCTGCTCCTGACTGATGTCTAAAGACAGCAGAGATCTGTTCCGCTGGGGATGCACTCCCTTGCTCGGGAGCTGCTCCTGACTGATGTCTAAAGATAGCAGAGATCTGTCCCGCTGGGGATGCACTCCCTTGCTCTGGAGCTGCTCCTGACTGATGTCTAAAGACAGCAGAGATCTGTCCTGCTGGGGATGCACTCCCTTGCTCAGGAGCTGCTCCTGACTGATGTCTAAAGACAGCAGAGATCTGTTCCGCTGGGGATGCACTCCCTTGCTCGGGAGCTGCTCCTGACTGATGTCTAAAGACAGCAGAGGACTGTTCTGCTGGGGATGCACTCCCTTGCTCGGGAGCTGCTCCTGACTGATGTCTAAAGACAGCAGAGATCTGTCCCGCTGGGGATGCACTCCCTTGCTCAGGAGCTGCTCCTGACTGATGTCTAAAGACAGCAGAGATCTGTTCCGCTGGGGATGCACTCCCTTGCTCAGGATCTGCTCCTGACTGATGTCTAAAGACAGCAGAGATCTGTTCCGCTGGGGATGCACTCCCTTGCTCAGGAGCTGCTCCTGACTGATGTCTAAAGACAGCAGAGATCTGTTCCGCTGGGGATGCACTCCCTTGCTCAGGATCTGCTCCTGACTGATGTCTAAAGACAGCAGAGATCTGTTCCGCTGGGGATGCACTCCCCTGCTCGGGAGCTGCTCCTGACTGATGTCTAAAAACAGCAGAGATCTGTCCCGCTGGGGATGCACTCCCTTGCTCGGGAGCTGCTCCTGATTGATGTCTAGAGACAGCAGAGATCTGTCCCGCTGGGGATGCACTCCCTTGCTCGGGAGCTGCTCCTGACTGATGTCTAAAGACAGCAGAGATCTGTTCCGCTGGGGATGCACTCCCTTGCTCGGGAGCTGCTCCTGACTGATGTCTAAAGATAGCAGAGATCTGTCCCGCTGGGGATGCACTCCCTTGCTCTGGAGCTGCTCCTGACTGATGTCTAAAGACAGCAGAGATCTGTCCTGCTGGGAATGCACTCCCTTGCTCAGGAGCTGCTCCTGACTGATGTCTAAAGACAGCAGAGATCTGTTCCGCTGGGGATGCACTCCCTTGCTCGGGAGCTGCTCCTGACTGATGTCTAAAGACAGCAGAGGACTGTTCTGCTGGGGATGCACTCCCTTGCTCGGGAGCTGCTCCTGACTGATGTCTAAAAACAGCAGAGATCTGTCCCGCTGGGGATGCACTCCCTTGCTCGGGAGCTGCTCCTGACTGATGTCTAAAGACAGCAGAGATCTGTTCCGCCGGGGATGCACTCTCTTGCTCGGGAGCTGCTCCTGACTGATGTCTAAAGACAGCAGAGATCTGTCCCGCTGGGGATGCACTCCCTTGCTCAGGAGCTGCTCCTGACTGATGTCTAAAGACAGCAGAGATCTGTTCCGCTGGGGATGCACTCCCTTGCTCAGGATCTGCTCCTGACTGATGTCTAAAGACAGCAGAGATCTGTTCCGCTGGGGATGCACTCCCTTGCTCAGGAGCTGCTCCTGACTGATGTCTAAAGACAGCAGAGATCTGTTCCGCTGGGGATGCACTCCCTTGCTCAGGATCTGCTCCTGACTGATGTCTAAAGACAGCAGAGATCTGTTCCGCTGGGGATGCACTCCCCTGCTCGGGAGCTGCTCCTGACTGATGTCTAAAAACAGCAGAAATCTGTCCCGCTGGGGATGCACTCCCTTGCTCGGGAGCTGCTCCTGATTGATGTCTAGAGACAGCAGAGATCTGTTCCGCTGGGGATGTACTCCCTTGCTCGGAAGCTGCTCCTGACTGATGTCTAAAGACAGCAGAGATCTGTTCCGCTGGGGATGCAGTCCCTTGCTCGGGAGCTGCTCCTGACTGATGTCTAAAGACAGCAGAGATCTGTCCCGCTGGGGATGCACTCCCTTGCTCGGGAGCTGCTCCTGACTGATGTCTAAAGACAGCAGAGATCTGTCCCGCTGGGAATGCACTCCCTTGCTCTGGAGCTGCTCCTGACTGATGTCTAAAGACAGCAGAGATCTGTCCCGCTGGGGATGCACTCCCTTGCTCGGGAGCTGCTCCTGACCGATGTCTAAAGACAGCAGAGATCTGTCCCGCTGGGGATGCACTCCCTTGCTCGAGAGCTGCTCCTGACTGATGTCTAAAGACAGCAGAGATCTGTCCCGCTGGGGATGCACTCCCTTGCTCGGGAGCTGCTCCTGACTGATGTCTAAAGACAGCAGAGATCTGTTCCGCTGGGGATGCACTCTCTTGCTCGGGAGCTGCTCCTGACTGATGTCTAAAGATAGCAGAGGACTGTTCCGCTGGGGATGCACTCCCTTGCTCGGGAGCTGCTCCTGACTGACGTCTAAAGACAGCAGAGATCTGTTCCGCTGGGGATGCAATCCCTTTGCTCAGGAGCTGCTTCTGACTGACGTCTAAAGACAGCAGAGATCTGTTCCGCTGGGGATGCAATCCCTTGCTCGGGAGCTGCTCCTCACTGATGTCTAAAGACAGCAGAGATCTGTTCCGCTGGGGATGCACTCCCTTGCTCGGGAGCTGCTCCTGACTGATGTCTAAACACAGCAGAGATCTGTCCCGCTGGGGATGCACTCCCTTGCTCGGGAGCTGCTCCTGACTGATGTCTAAAGACAGCAGAGATCTGTCCCGCTGGGGATGCACTCCCTTGCTTGGGAGCTGCTCCTGACTGATGTCTAAAGACAGAGATCTGTTCCGCTGGGGATGCACTCCCTTGCTCGGGAGCTGCTCCTGACTGATGTCTAAACACAGCAGAGATCTGTTCCGCTGGGGATGCAGTCCCTTGCTCGGGAGCTGCTCCTGACTGATGTCTAAAGACAGCAGAGATCTGTCCCGCTGGGGATGCACTCCCTTGCTCGAAAGCTGCTCCTGACTGATGTCTGAAGACAGCAGAGATCTGTTCCGCTGGGGATGCACTCCCTTGCTCAGGATCTGCTCCTGACTGATGTCTAAAGACAGCAGAGATCTGTTCCGCTGGGGATGCACTCCCTTGCTCAGAAGCTGCTCCTGACTGATGTCTAAAGACAGCAGAGATCTGTTCCGCTGGGGATGCACTCCCTTGCTCAGGATCTGCTCCTGACTGATGTCTAAAGACAGCAGAGATCTGTTCCGCTGGGGATGCACTCCCCTGCTCGGGAGCTGTTTCTGACTGATGTCTAAAGACAGCAGAGATCTGTCCCGCTGGGGATGCACTCCCTTGCTCGGGAGCTGCTCCTGATTGATGTCTAGAGACAGCAGAGTTCTGTTCCGCTGGGGATGTACTCCCTTGTTCGGAAGCTGCTCCTGACTGATGTCTAAAGACAGCAGAGATCTGTTCCGCTGGGGATGCAGTCCCTTGCTCGGGAGCTGCTCCTGACTGATGTCTAAAGACAGCAGAGATCTGTCCCGCTGGGGATGCACTCCCTTGCTCGGGAGCTGCTCCTGACTGATGTCTAAAGACAGCAGAGATCTGTCCCGCTGGGAATGCACTCCCTTGCTCTGGAGCTGCTCCTGACTGATGTCTAAAGACAGCAGAGATCTGTCCCGCTGGGGATGCAGTCCCTTGCTCGGGAGCTGCTCCTGACCGATGTCTAAAGACAGCAGAGATCTGTCCCGCTGGGGATGCACTCCCTTGCTCGAGAGCTGCTCCTGACTGATGTCTAAAGACAGCAGAGATCTGTCCCGCTGGGGATGCACTCCCTTGCTCGGGAGCTGCTCCTGACTGATGTCTAAAGACAGCAGAGATCTGTTCCGCTGGGGATGCACTCTCTTGCTCGGGAGCTGCTCCTGACTGATGTCTAAAGATAGCAGAGGACTGTTCCGCTGGGGATGCACTCCCTTGCTCGGGAGCTGCTCCTGACTGACGTCTAAAGACAGCAGAGATCTGTTCCGCTGGGGATGCAATCCCTTTGCTCAGGAGCTGCTTCTGACTGACGTCTAAAGACAGCAGAGATCTGTTCCGCTGGGGATGCAATCCCTTGCTCGGGAGCTGCTCCTCACTGATGTCTAAAGACAGCAGAGATCTGTTCCGCTGGGGATGCACTCCCTTGCTCGGGAGCTGCTCCTGACTTATGTCTAAACACAGCAGAGATCTGTCCCGCTGGGGATGCACTCCCTTGCTCGGGAGCTGCTCCTGACTGATGTCTAAAGACAGCAGAGATCTGTCCCGCCGGGGATGCACTCCCTTGCTCGGGAGCTGCTCCTGACTGATGTCTAAAGACAGAGATCTGTTCCGCTGGGGATGCACTCCCTTGCTCGGGAGCTGCTCCTGACTGATGTCTAAACACAGCAGAGATCTGTTCCGCTGGGGATGCAGTCCCTTGCTCGGGAGCTGCTCCTGACTGATGTCTAAAGACAGCAGAGATCTGTCCCGCTGGGGATGCACTCCCTTGCTCGAAAGCTGCTCCTGACTGATGTCTAAAGACAGCAGAGATGTGTTCCGCTGGGGATGCACTCCCTTGCTCGGGAGCTGCTCCTGACTGATGTCTAAAGACAGAGATCTGTTCCGCTGGGGATGCACTCCCTTGCTCAGGAGCTGCTCCTGACTAAAGTCTAAAGACAGCAGAGATCTGTTCCGCTGGGGATGCACTCCCCTGCTTGGGAGCTGCTCCTGACTGATGTCTAAAGACAGCAGAGATCTGTCCCGCTGGGGATGCACTCCCTTGCTCGGGAGCTGCTCCTGACTGATGTCTAAAGACATCAGGGATCTGTTCCGCTGGGGATGCACTCCCCTGCTCGGGAGCTGCTCCTGACTGATGTCTAAAGACAGCAGAGATCTGTCCCGCTGGGGATGCACTCCCTTGCTCGGGAGCTGCTCCTGACTGATGTCTAAAGACAGCAGAGATCTGTCCCGCTGGGGATGCACTCCCTTGCTCGGGAGCTGCTCCTGACTGATGTCTAAAGACAGCAGAGATCTGTCCCGCTGGGGATGCACTCCCTTGCTCGGGAGCTGCTCCTGACTGATGTCTAAAGACAGCAGAGATCTGTCCCGCTGGGGATGCACTCCCTTGCTCGGGAGCTGCTCCTGACTGATGTTTAAACACAGCAGAGATCTGTTCCACTGGGGATGCACTCCCTTGCTCGGGAGCTGCTCCTGATTGATGTCTAAAGACAGCAGAGATCTGTTCCGCTGGGGATGCACTCCCCTGCTCGGGAGCTGCTCCTGACTGATGTCTAAAGACAGCAGAGATCTGTCCCGCTGGGGATGCACTCCCTTGCTCGAGAGCTGCTCCTGACTGATGTCTAAAGACAGCAGAGATCTGTTCCGCTGGGGATGCACTCCCTTGCTCGGGAGCTGCTCCTGACTGATGTCTAAAGACAGCAGAGATCTGTCCCACTGGGGATGCACTCCCTTTGCTCAGGAGCTGCTCCTGACTGACGTCTAAAGACAGCAGAGATCTGTTCCGCTGGGGATGCAATCCCTTGCTCGGGAGCTGCTCCTGACTGATGTCTAAAGACAGCAGAGATCTGTCCCACTGGGGATGCACTCCCTTACTCGGGAGCTGCTCCTGACTGATGTCTAAAGACAGCAGAGATCTGTTCTGCTGGGGATGCACTCCCTTGCTCGGGAGCTGCTCCTGACTGATGTCTAAAGACAGCAGAGATCTGTCCCGCTGGGGATGCACTCTCTTGCTCGGGAGCTGCTCCTGACTGATGTCTAAAGACAGCAGAGATCTGTCCCACTGGGGATGCACTCCCTTACTCGGGAGCTGCTCCTGACTGACGTCTAAAGACAGCAGAGGACTGTTCCGCCGGGGATGCACTCTCTTGCTCGGGAGCTGCTCCTGACTGATGTCTAAAGACAGCAGAGATCTGTCCCGCTGGGGATGCACTCCCTTGCTCAGGAGCTGCTTCTGACTGATGTCTAAAGACAGCAGAGATCTGTCCCGCTGGGGATGCACTCCCTTGCTCGGGAGCTGCTCCTGACTGATGTCTAAAGACAGCAGAGATCTGTCCCGCTGGGGATGCACTCCCCTGCTCGGGAGCTGCTCCTGACTGATGTCTAAAGACAGAGATCTGTTCCGCTGGGGATGCACTCCCTTGCTCAGGAGCTGCTCCTGACTGATGTCTAAAGACAGCAGAGATCTGTTCCGCTGGGGATGCACTCCCCTGCTCGGGAGCTGCTCCTGACTGATGTCTAAAGATAGCAGAGATCTGTCCAGCTGGGGATGCACTCCCTTGCTCGGGAGCTGCTCCTGACTGATGTCTAAAGACAGCAGGGATCTGTTCCGCTGGGGATGCACTCCCCCGCTCGGGAGCTGCTCCTGACTGATGTCTAAAGACAGCAGAGATCTGTCCCGCTGGGGATGCACTCCCTTGCTCGGGAGCTGCTCCTGACTGATGTCTAAAGACAGCAGAGATCTGTCCCGCTGGGGATGCACTCCCTTGCTCGGGAGCTGCTCCTGACTGATGTTTAAGGACAGCAGAGATCTGTTCCGCTGGGGATCCACTCCCTTGCTCGGGAGCTGCTCCTGACTGATGTCTAAAGACAGAGATCTGTTCCGCTGGGGATGCACTCCCTTGCTCGGGAGCTACTCCTGACTGATGTCTAAACACAGCAGAGATCTGTTCCGCTGGGGATGCAGTCCCTTGCTCGGGAGCTGCTCCTGACTGATGTCTAAAGACAGCAGAGATGTGTTCCGCTGGGGATGCACTCCCTTGCTCGGGAGCTGCTCCTGATTGATGTCTAAAGACAGAGATCTGTTCCGCTGGGGATGCACTCCCTTGCTCAGGATCTGCTCCTGACTGATGTCTAAAGACAGCAGAGATCTGTTCCGCTGGGGATGCACTCCCCTGCTCGGGAGCTGCTCCTGACTGATGTCTAAAGACAGCAGAGATCTGTTCTGCTGGGGATGCACTCCCTTGCTCGGGAGCTGCTCCTGACTGATGTCTAAAGACAGCAGAGATCTGTCCCGCTGGGGATGCACTCCCTTGCTCGGGAGCTGCTCCTGACTGATGTCTAAAGATAGCAGAGGACTGTTCCGCTGTGGATGCACTCCCTTGCTCAGGAGCTGCTCCTGACTGATGTCTAAAGACAGCAGAGACCTGTTCCGCTGGGGATGCACTACCTTGCTCGGGAGCTGCTCCTGACTGATGTCTAAAGACAGCAGAGATCTGTTCCGCTGGGGATGCACTCCCTTGCTCGGGAGCTGCTCCTGACTGATGTCTAAAGACAGCAGAGATCTGTCCTGCTGGGGATGCACTCCCCTGCTCGGGAGCTGCTCCTGACTGATGTCTAAAGACAGCAGAGATCTGTTCCGCTGGGGATGCACTCCCTTGCTCGGGAGCTGCTCCTGACTGATGTCTAAAGACAGAAATCTGTTCCGCTGGGGATGCACTCCCTTGCTCGGGAGCTGCTCCTGACTGATGTCTAAAGACAGAGATCTGTTCCGCTGGGGATGCACTCCCTTGCTCAGGAGCTGCTCCTGACTGATGTCTAAAGACAGCAGAGATCTGTTCCGCTGGGGATGCACTCCCCTGCTCGGGAGCTGCTCCTGACTGATGTTTAAAGACAGCAGAGATCTGTCCCGCTGGGGATGCACTCCCTTGCTCGGGAGCTGCTCCTGACTGATGTCTAAAGACAGCAGAGATCTGTCCCGCTGGGGATGCACTCCCTTGCTCGGGAGCTGCTCCTGACTGATGTTTAAGGACAGCAGAGTTCTGTTCCGCTGGGGATGCACTCCCTTGCTCGGGAGCTGCTCCTGACTGATGTCTGAAGACAGAGATCTGTTCCGCTGGGGATACACTCCCTTGCTCGGGAGCTACTCCTGACTGATGTCTAAACACAGCAGAGATCTGTTCCGCTGGGGATGCAGTCCCTTGCTCGGGAGCTGCTCCTGACTGATGTCTAAAGACAGCAGAGATGTGTTCCGCTGGGGATGCACTCCCTTGCTCGGGAGCTGCTCCTGATTGATGTCTAAAGACAGAGATCTGTTCCGCTGGGGATGCACTCCCTTGCTCAGGAGCTGCTCCTGACTGATGTCTAAAGACAGCAGAGATCTGTTCCGCTGGGGATGCACTCCCCTGCTCGGGAGCTGCTCCTGACTGATGTCTAAAGACAGCAGAGATCTGTTCTGCTGGGGATGCACTCCCTTGCTCGGGAGCTGCTCCTGACTGATGTCTAAAGACAGCAGAGATCTGTCCCGCTGGGGATGCACTCCCTTGCTCGGGAGCTGCTCCTGACTGATGTCTAAAGATAGCAGAGGACTGTTCCGCTGGGGATGCACTCCCTTGCTCAGGAGCTGCTCCTGACTGATGTCTAAAGACAGCAGAGACCTGTTCCGCTGGGGATGCACTACCTTGCTCGGGAGCTGCTCCTGACTGATGTCTAAAGACAGCAGAGATCTGTTCCGCTGGGGATGCACTCCCTTGCTCGGGAGCTGCTCCTGACTGAGGTCTAAAGACAGCAGAGATCTGTTCTGCTGGGGATGCACTCTCTTGCTCGGGAGCTGCTCCTGACTGATGTCTAAAGACAGCAGAGATCTGTTCCGCTGGGGATGCACTCCCTTGCTCGGGAGCTGCTCCTGACTGATGTCTAAAGACAGCAGAGATCTGTCCTGCTGGGGATGCACTCCCTTGCTCGGGAGCTGCTCCTGACTGACGTCTAAAGACAGCAGAGGACTGTTCCGATGGGGATGCACTCCCTTGCTCGGGAGCTGCTCCTGACTGATGTCTAAAGACAGCAGAGATCTGTCCCACTGGGGATGCACTCCCTTGCTCGGGAGCTGCTCCTGACTGACGTCTAAAGACAGCAGAGGACTGTTCCGCCGGGAATGCACTCCCTTGCTCAGGAGCTGCTCCTGACTGATGTCTAAAGACAGCAGAGATCTGTCCAGCTGGGGATGCACTCCCTTGCTCGGGAGCTGCTCCTGACTGATGTCTAAAGACAGCAGAGATCTGTTCCGCTGGGGATGCACTCCCTTGCTTGGGAGCTGCTCCTGACTGATGTCTAAAGATAGCAGAGATCTGTCCCGCTGGGGATGCACTCCCTTGCTCTGGAGCTGCTCCTGACTGATGTCTAAAGACAGCAGAGATCTGTCCTGCTGGGGATGCACTCCCTTGCTCAGGAGCTGCTCCTGACTGATGTCTAAAGACAGCAGAGATCTGTTCCGCTGGGGATGCACTCCCTTGCTCAGGATCTGCTCCTGACTGATGTCTAAAGACAGCAGAGATCTGTTCCGCTGGGGATGCACTCCCCTGCTCGGGAGCTGCTCCTGACTGATGTCTAAAGACAGCAGAGATCTGTCCCGCTGGGGATGCACTCCCTTGCTCGGGAGCTGCTCCTGATTGATGTCTAGAGACAGCAGAGATCTGTTCCGCTGGGGATGTACTCCCTTGCTCGGGAGCTGCTCCTGACTGATGTCTAAAGACAGCAGAGATCTGTCCCGCTGGGGATGCACTCCCTTGCTCGGGAGCTACTCCTGACTGATGTCTAAAGACAGCAGAGATCTGTCCCGCTGGGGATGCACTCCCTTGCTCGGGAGCTGCTCCTGACTGATGTCTAAAGATAGCAGAGATCTGTTCCGCTGGGGATGCACTCCCTTGCTCGGGAGCTACTCCTGACTGATGTCTAAAGACAGCAGAGATCTGTCCCGCTGGGGATGCACTCCCTTGCTCGAGAGCTGCTCCAGACTGATGTCTAAAGACAGCAGAGATCTGTCCCGCTGGGGATGCACTCCCTTGCTCTGGAGCTGCTCCTGACTGATGTCTAAAGACAGCAGAGATCTGTCCCGCTGGGGATGCACTCCCTTGCTCGGGAGCTGCTCCTGACTGATGTCTAAAGATAGCAAAGGACTGTTCCGCTGGGGATCCACTTCCTTACTCGGGAGCTGCTGCTGATTGATGTCTAAAGACAGCCGAGATCTGTTCCGCTGGGTATCCACTCCCTTGCTCGGGAGCTGCTCCTGATTGATGTCTAGAGACAGCAGAGATCTGTTCCGCTGGGGATGCACTCCCCTGCTCGGGAGCTGCTCCTGACTGATGTTTAAAGACAGCAGAGATCTGTCCCGCTGGGGATGCACTCCCTTGCTCGGGAGCTGCTCCTGACTGATGTCTAAAGACAGCAGAGATCTGTCCCGCTGGGGATGCACTCCCTTGCTCGGGAGCTGCTCCTGACTGATGTTTAAGGACAGCAGAGTTCTGTTCCGCTGGGGATGCACTCCCTTGCTCGGGAGCTGCTCCTGACTGATGTCTAAAGACAGAGATCTGTTCCGCTGGGGATACACTCCCTTGCTCGGGAGCTACTCCTGACTGATGTCTAAACACAGCAGAGATCTGTTCCGCTGGGGATGCAGTCCCTTGCTCGGGAGCTGCTCCTGACTGATGTCTAAAGACAGCAGAGATGTGTTCCGCTGGGGATGCACTCCCTTGCTCGGGAGCTGCTCCTGATTGATGTCTAAAGACAGAGATCTGTTCCGCTGGGGATGCACTCCCTTGCTCAGGAGCTGCTCCTGACTGATGTCTAAAGACAGCAGAGATCTGTTCCGCTGGGGATGCACTCCCCTGCTCGGGAGCTGCTCCTGACTGATGTCTAAAGACAGCAGAGATCTGTTCTGCTGGGGATGCACTCCCTTGCTCGGGAGCTGCTCCTGACTGATGTCTAAAGACAGCAGAGATCTGTCCCGCTGGGGATGCACTCCCTTGCTCGGGAGCTGCTCCTGACTGATGTCTAAAGATAGCAGAGGACTGTTCCGCTGGGGATGCACTCCCTTGCTCAGGAGCTGCTCCTGACTGATGTCTAAAGACAGCAGAGACCTGTTCCGCTGGGGATGCACTACCTTGCTCGGGAGCTGCTCCTGACTGATGTCTAAAGACAGCAGAGATCTGTTCCGCTGGGGATGCACTCCCTTGCTCGGGAGCTGCTCCTGACTGAGGTCTAAAGACAGCAGAGATCTGTTCTGCTGGGGATGCACTCTCTTGCTCGGGAGCTGCTCCTGACTGATGTCTAAAGACAGCAGAGATCTGTTCCGCTGGGGATGCACTCCCTTGCTCGGGAGCTGCTCCTGACTGATGTCTAAAGACAGCAGAGATCTGTCCTGCTGGGGATGCACTCCCTTGCTCGGGAGCTGCTCCTGACTGACGTCTAAAGACAGCAGAGGACTGTTCCGATGGGGATGCACTCCCTTGCTCGGGAGCTGCTCCTGACTGATGTCTAAAGACAGCAGAGATCTGTCCCACTGGGGATGCACTCCCTTGCTCGGGAGCTGCTCCTGACTGACGTCTAAAGACAGCAGAGGACTGTTCCGCCGGGAATGCACTCCCTTGCTCAGGAGCTGCTCCTGACTGATGTCTAAAGACAGCAGAGATCTGTCCAGCTGGGGATGCACTCCCTTGCTCGGGAGCTGCTCCTGACTGATGTCTAAAGACAGCAGAGATCTGTTCCGCTGGGGATGCACTCCCTTGCTTGGGAGCTGCTCCTGACTGATGTCTAAAGATAGCAGAGATCTGTCCCGCTGGGGATTCACTCCCTTGCTCTGGAGCTGCTCCTGACTGATGTCTAAAGACAGCAGAGATCTGTCCTGCTGGGGATGCACTCCCTTGCTCAGGAGCTGCTCCTGACTGATGTCTAAAGACAGCAGAGATCTGTTCCGCTGGGGATGCACTCCCTTGCTCAGGATCTGCTCCTGACTGATGTCTAAAGACAGCAGAGATCTGTTCCGCTGGGGATGCACTCCCCTGCTCGGGAGCTGCTCCTGACTGATGTCTAAAGACAGCAGAGATCTGTCCCGCTGGGGATGCACTCCCTTGCTCGGGAGCTGCTCCTGATTGATGTCTAGAGACAGCAGAGATCTGTTCCGCTGGGGATGTACTCCCTTGCTCGGGAGCTGCTCCTGACTGATGTCTAAAGACAGCAGAGATCTGTCCCGCTGGGGATGCACTCCCTTGCTCGGGAGCTACTCCTGACTGATGTCTAAAGACAGCAGAGATCTGTCCCGCTGGGGATGCACTCCCTTGCTCGGGAGCTGCTCCTGACTGATGTCTAAAGATAGCAGAGATCTGTTCCGCTGGGGATGCACTCCCTTGCTCGGGAGCTACTCCTGACTGATGTCTAAAGACAGCAGAGATCTGTCCCGCTGGGGATGCACTCCCTTGCTCGAGAGCTGCTCCAGACTGATGTCTAAAGACAGCAGAGATCTGTCCCGCTGGGGATGCACTCCCTTGCTCGGGAGCTGCTCCTGACTGATGTCTAAAGACAGCAGAGATCTGTCCCGCTGGGGATGCACTCCCTTGCTCGGGAGCTGCTCCTGACTGATGTCTAAAGATAGCAGAGGACTGTTCCGCTGGGGATCCACTTCCTTACTCGGGAGCTGCTGCTGATTGATGTCTAAAGACAGCCGAGATCTTTTCCGCTGGGTATCCACTCCCTTGCTCGGGAGCTGCTCCTGATTGATGTCTAGAGACAGCAGAGATCTGTTCCACTGGGGATGCACTCCTTTGCTCGGGAGCTGCCGGCGTTAAAACTGCAAAGCATCAGGCTAATGGTGCCCATACACGATACATTTTTTTTCAATCAGTGAAATTCGATCGATTATTCCGTTTGGTTGAATAGTCTTTAAAATAATTTTCGAGGTCCCATACATGGACGTTCGATTTTTCCAAAAATCAGAGAAAAATTATCAAATATAAATAAAAAGTTGTCTTTTATCTAATTGTATTTTCTTCTACAACCTACCATACACTATACATTTTCACAAACAGTCACCCAGATTTCTCCAACATGTCCGATCATATTTTTTTTATCGAAAAAATTGAAAAATTGTTGTTTTTTTCTCGATCGAAAGAAAAAAGAGATTCTTTTCAATTTTCTCTTTATTCGATCGTTTTGGTCTAACTGGAAAATTAAACATTTTAATTGTACCATGTATGGGCACTACTAGGCAGCCACAAGTGCGGTGTAGTTTTAGCTATCATGCCTTTTGAAAATATAGCTTATTTATTCTTTTTTTTTTCCTTTAGATACAATTGAAACCCAATAATGCTTGTATTTTGCTAAATATTAACAATTTCATGTTTCATGTTTATAGCTCATCAAAACATTTATGACATTGCATGAATAAAAGAAGGGGAGAACTTGATTATAACAAGCTTAGAGAATGTAAAAAAAGACTTACATCACTCTTTGCATGTGGAAAGAGCTGTGGATTTGAGAACTCCACTGAGTAAATGATTATAGCAGCCACTGAAGCCAAGGCACTTAGCATCAGTGTTAGGAAGGAGAATATTTCCTGAGAAAAGAGATATAAACAGCCATATAAATAATCATGTCATTCTCATAACCTTTATATGAAATTAGCTAATGTTCCATGTTCCATCACACTTCAAAGCCATACACTATGCTATGCGTGACATTTTGCATGATTTCATTCATTTGCACAAATACAGCGGTACATGCAAAAATATGTCAAGACTTAGTAAACAGTTATAATGGAGACATTATCCTGTCCTGCTAGGCAGTTCTGAAAAGAGAAGCCTTTCTGTGCCTAAAGGTAGCTAAACACCTAGCAATGATGGGCAGATTGCACCAAGAGACAAATCTCTCTTATCAGATTTCATCTGTCAGCTGCCCATACATTGCAGGCCAATTCCCAATCAATTTCAGCATTAAAATCTCTTGGGAATCGTCTGAAGTCCGCTGCATTTGCTGCCTCGCCGCTGTTCCTTAATGTATAAATGTGTGTATATGTATGTGCATTAATACATTGCCTGTCCTGTGTCATGGTGCCCATCCTCTTCCAAATCCACCACTCTTCCCTATACATGCCAGCCGGCGTGGCACATGTGTGTGACGTCACACACATGCCAGCGTGCCATACGCCGGAAGTTTGTATGGGAACAGCGGTTGATTTGGAAGAGGACGGGCACCGTGACACAGGACAGGTAATGTAGAAATGCACATACATATACACACATTTATACATATATAAACAGTGCAGTGTCAGAAGTCTTGTCCCTTGTCACTCGCCGTTACTGCCGCACACCCAACTGACCACGATGGCCCATCTTGCAGCATGTCCGACCGATTAATGCGACCAATTTTGGCCTGAAATTGGTTGCATTGTTGATCGGTCCTGCACTTGGGGGGCAATCTACATTGTTTAAAGTAAATGTCACTCTCACGTTTTCCTTTAAGAGGCCTGACATCCCTCAACCTGCATTGGAAATCAGACCTAATGGCTAAAGTCCGGAAAGACTGATGGAATAGGATTCGCAGCAGGCACTCATATTGAGGGGCATGCATAACGCAACAGTGGGGATGCAGGAAGGGACTAAATGTTGATGGTGAAAATGGAAGGTGGGGGTCACCAAAGCAGATAATACAGGATGGGGGGGGGGGGGGAGCTGGATGGAGCTGAATTACAATGGAAGGCTACAGCAGATGGAAACAGAATGTAAAAATCAGAAAGGGCCTGCATGGTTACAGGATCTGCAGCATAAAGTGTACAGAATTGTGGAAGTGGAACCCAAGAACACACCAGATAGGATGGTGGGAGCAGGATAGGATGGTGGGAGCAGTACTGGGCTGCACAAGGTGCAACACAGAATTAGGTGTTGCAGGCAGGGCCTAAATGAGATTGTGGTGCTGTAGCAGAAAGTCTGCAGGATGGAGGAAATAGTAAGGAGCTTAATGATGATATGGGTTGCAACAGATGGCACAAGGTAGGGGAGAAAAATGGGGGTGGGGGTTGCAGAAGATGACACAAATTATTGAGTTCTTAAAGAGGAACTCTAGTGAAAATAATGTAATAAAAAAAGTGCTTCATTTTTACAATAATTATGTATAAATGATTTAGTCAGTAATTGCCCATTGTAAAATATTTTAAATCCCTGATTTACATTCTGACATTACATGGTGACATTTTTACTGCTGGCAAGTGATGTAGCTGCTGCTTGCTGTTCTGGCAGTTGGAAACAGCTGTAAACAGCTATTTCCCACAATGCAACAGGGTTCACAGACAGGAAACTGCCAGACGTACCTCGGTACTCAGAGCTTCTTGTGGGAGGGGTTTCACCACAATATCAGTCATACAGAGCCCCCTGATGGTCTGTTTGTGAAAAGGAATAGATTTCTCATGTAAAAGGGGTATCAGCTACTGATTGGGATGAAGTTTAATTCTTGGTCGGAGTTTCTCTTTAATGGAGATTTGAGCTACAGCAGATGCTTCATAAAAATAAGAGATTGGTAAGGGGTGAATGGGGCTGCAGCAGGTGGATCAAAGTACAGGCCAGGGGGAGCAGTGGGGGCTTAATGACACTAAGGATAGCGGGAGTAAGAGAGTCTTGATGATAGAAACAGTATATGGGGATAGGGGCCTGCAGAAGATGGGGTACTGAAAGGTAAACTGCTTGGGTGTGTGGGGAAAGGGATGGCAGCAGAGCTAAAACAGGATGAGGGGGCCTTAATGTGGATAAGGGAAATGAGCAGTGGGTACATGGGAGAAGTTGATTAGTGATGAAAGGAGACCCATTCTAAAGGGTCAATTTCAGCCATCGATCGATTCTATGGAATCGATCCATCAGAAATCGATTTATATCAAATCTATCGATTTTGTGGACGATTTCGATCGATTTGATCTGTCTGACAGGATGGAAAATCTAGGCCCATAGAGTTGCGTTGGAACTATGGTCCAATAATGCATTTAGATCGATTTCCAATAGATTTAATTCTGAAATATATTGGAAATCTGTTCCTAGTGTGTGGCACACATCAGATAGATTCCTGTCAGATTCGACAGGAACAGTGGCAGCAGGATGGTAGAGAGCACAAAAAAAAGTTGATGTGGAGGGTATAAGACAAGTTTCTTGGTCTTAGGTAGTAGACAGGATAAAGTGGATTGGGGGGGGGGGGGGGGGGGTGGCACAAGAGCAGTAAGGGCATATGGGAGGATGGAAATGGGGTGAAAAGAAGAAGGAGAGTAGCAGGGATCATACCGGATGTCATCAATAAAAGGAAGAAGGATTAGAAGAGGACACACAAAAAAGTAACTGTGGATAAGGTCTTCAACCAATTTTACAATTCTAAATATATGGGTTCACATACAGTACATCTCAGGGATATGCAGTTAGTATACTTGACACTATTCCTTTCCGTGTTTATTAGTTGCCAAACATACTACACTTAATTCTCATTTTGTTTGCTTTGTGGCGCTTATTTTTTTCCTTTTGCTTCTGCCCTTGGCCTGGCCTGTGGTGTTAGTAGGCTTGGGTCGATGTTTTGTATTTTCAGTGTGCCTTACTATGTATGTAAATACCATATACCTTGTGACATATACTATAAGTTTGTTTCCTGTTCCCTTGTATTATTTATAAAAAAAAGAAATTGTTAACAATAAAAAAAAAAAAATATATATATATATATATATATATATATATATATATATGCATTTTATATGGGTACAACTACATGAAATCAGTGGTAAAAGCATGTAGTACGGCTCATACTGTATACTTTAAAATCTGACCTTTTATTTGCCCCACCTACTATTTGCTTTGTTCTCACTGTTTGACTTCAACTTCGTGCCCTACACATTTTCCCATAAGGATCCCCAGAGGTGCCATTGGTCTTTAAGGATCTTGACAGTGCCCCTGGATGTCTATGTATCTTATAATTAATGAGGTTAATATTAGCAAGAAAAATGTTTTACAGATAATGTGAACTAACCTGCTGAAAATAACTGTTGGAAAATAACATTAAAAACATACAATTAAATTACTCACCACTTTAACTAATTGCCATCTAATTAGTAAACACATGGAGGCTCCAGATATGATGAACTTCAGTCAAATAGAGAAATAATTAATCATTAATATGGAATACAAAATAAATGTTTAAAGTCAACCACAGAGACTGACAACCATGAGAGATTTTATGAAAAGCCCAAAAAAATACTAATTTATAAAGAAAACCCAAAGTAAGAAGACAATGAAGGCTTCTCTTTTTAATACCAGTTACCTATCTGTGATGCTTATCTTTAAATAAATGTGTGTCTTAATCTATGTTTACAGAGCAGATAAAAATTGGTGGTGATCTGTGGTTCTTGCTCAAGACAGAAGGAAAACAGAGAAATGCACCCTGTATGTATTTAGAGAGTTTAGCTTGTTTAATTCCCCCTCATTTGTGACTAATCAAAAGTTGTAGTTTGATCTCTCCCGTGTGTCACCTGACTGCCAGAGATGGCAGATAAGCTCATTTGAAAGTACAGGATGTTAACAATATGTCTGCTTCCATGAATTAGGAAGTAGAAACAGTGCTGATTTATTTTAGGATTTGTATCAGCTAAAACAAAGAAATGTTTTTTTTAAAACGGAACTTAAAATTTAAAACACATAACTACATTTTTCCCAGAGTAAAATGAGCCATAAATTACTTCTCTCCTATGTTGCTGTCACTTACAGTAGGTAGTAGAAATCTGACATTACCGACAGGTTTTGGGCTATTCCATCTCTCCATAGGGGATTCTCAGCATGGCCTTTATTCTTTAACCACTTCAGCCAACAGGGTTGTTCATTTTTTGCATCTGAGCAACTTTCACCTCCCATTCATTTGCCAATAACTTTATCACTACTCATCACAATGAATTGATCTATATCTTGTTTTTTTCCGCCACCAATTAGGCTTTCTTTGGGTGATACATTTTGCTAAGAATTATTTTATACTAAATTTATTTTAACAGGAATATTAAAGAGAACCCGAGGTGTGTTTAAAGAATGTTATCTGCATACAGAGGCTGGATCTGCCTATACAGCCCAGCCTCTGTTGCTATCCCAAACCCCACTAAGGTCCCCCTGCACTCTGCAATCCTTCATAAATCACAGCCATGCTGTGAGGCTGTGTTTACATCTGTAGTGTCAGTCTCAGCTGCTCCCCCGCCTCCTGCATAGCTCCGGTCCCTGCCCCCGTCCCTTCCCTCCAATCAGCAGGGAGGGAAGGGATGCAGGCAGGGACTGGAGTTCTGCAGGAGGCGGGGAGAGCAGCAGACTGACACTATAGAGATAAACACAGCCAGCTCTGACAAGCTGTTTGTCAGCAGCGTGGCTGTAATTTATGAGGGATTGCAGAGTGCAGGGGGACCTTAGGGGGGTTTGGGATAGCAACAGAGGCTGGGCTGTATAGGCAGATCCAGCCTCTGTATGCAGATAATATTCTTCAAACCCACCTCGGGTTCTCTTTAAGAAAGAAATGGAAAAAAATCATTATTTCTCAGTTTTTGACCATTATAGTTTGAAATTAATACATGCTATCGTAATTAAAACCCATGTATTTTATTTGCCCATTTGTCCCGCTTATTACACCATTTAAATTATTTTATTTATTTAAAAAGTTCAGACCCTTAGGTAACTATGTTTTTGTTTTTTAATTGTAATTTTTGGTGTGGGAGGTAAACAGCTAACTTTAAATGTAAAATAATGTATTTATTTCATAAAAAATGGATGTGGGTGTAGTTTTACTATTTGGCCACAAGATGGCCACAGTTAAAAAGTCCTGGAAGCGTATGATCACGCTTCCAGGAACATGAATGCGGACGGGAAACTTTTTTTTAACTCAGAAAAACCGCAGCTTCTGATAAGAGGCTGCCGGTTTTTCTGCAGGGGACTTTGATCAATGAATGGGAGGTATAACCCCATTCATTGTTCGCTGGGCTAACGGCCAGCGGGAGTGCGCGCAGCCTATCTGGACGAGAATGTTCGTCCAGATAGGCTTAAGTGGTTATAAAGACATTCCCTGAAAAAAATATATATAAAGATGGTGGCCAGCCTCCCTGCATTCTAAGTGACAGGAACATAGGAGAAAAGAAATGTATGGCTCATTTTACTCTGTGAGAAATGTACTTCTAATTTTATGTATTTTACATTTTAAGATTTTCGTGACAGTTCCTCTTTAAAGGTTATTATGCAGTTGTGTATCTTTTAGAGCAAAGAGTACATTCTTAATTCAGGTCCCCTTGAAGGCTGTGTTTACTCTTGTTCAGGACCACGTGCGGCCAGCAGGAGCCGATGGTCCGCCATGGTCTGGCTGTAGACGGGAGCAGATGTGCTCCCCATATGCTATATAGGGGAACACATCCGTGTGCCCCCGATTATTGAGGACTGCACAGAAGTGTGGTCCGCTTACTGCATCGGATCATGCAGATCTGTTGCAGCATGACAAGTGTGAATGGCACCCCGTTCACTGTGAAGCAGAGAATGGACAACAAATGTCCATTCCTCTGCTTAAGTGGGAACAGAGCACTGTGGACAAAGTATGCTTCAATAAACTATATGTGAACATACTGGAACAATATGTTTGCCACTGTTTGTCCATAGAGCATTTTATCTAGACATACCACTGTTCTATTGCCACACTTATGTCAAAGGTGTTCACTGATAACCTGATTATGTACATTATCTCTGCATACTCAAGTTTATTTTAGGGTCACTTTACAGCAAACCTGTCACTAGTTTTTCAGCTTAAAGTGTACCAGTAGCAATGATCATTCCAACCAACATCGTATAACTATCTTTTAAAGGAAAAGCGATGCATTTAGGTGACCAATGTTCAACAATGGCCGTACATTTTGAAAGGCTGTTATGATGGATCGAATTGCATAGATTTGTTCAATGTCCTCCGTCTGTACAGATCTTTAAATGTTCTTTCCACTACAGATTATGGAACTTCTTTCTGCATCCTTCTTTGTTTAAAGAGACACTGAAGCAAAAAAAATAAATTATGATATAATGAATTGGTTGTGTAGTACGGATAATTACTAGAACATTAGTAGCAGTAATTAGTGTTTTTTATAACATTGCATCATTCTCTAATATTTGCAGTTTACACACTCCTCAGCATTCTAAATGATTTTCCAGAGAAGCCCAGTGAACTTTTGACCTGTTCTCTTTCTTTGGAGAGAAAAAGAAATGACAGTGATTGACAGTTGAGATAACAAGCTTCAGAAGACAGAGCTCTCTGCCACTTTGAAAGTGGTGGAGCCAATGGCTCTTTTGCATACTCAACTGGAGTTTAACTCTTCCTGTACTGGAAACAATATTAGACGTATGTCTCTGCTCCTAATGTTTTATTTCTCAGCGGTACTACACATACAAATCATTATATCATTTTTTTTCCCGCTTCAGTGTCTCTTTACTGACCCTAGTGTTGGTAATCTTCTTGCGGTCTATTGCTGTTGACCACATCCCATTAATATTTTATTATTATTTAGTACTTATACAGCACCGACATCTTACACAGCGTTGTACAGAGTATATATTGTTTTGTTACTTAACAATTCCTACCATAGTCTTATGTCTATGTATGTATCGTGTAGTGTATATATCATAGTCTAGGGCCAAGTTAGGGGGAAGCCAATTAACTTATCTGTATGTTTTTGGGATATGAGAGGAAACCAGAGTGCCCGGAGGAAACCCACACAAGCACGGGGAGAGCACTAACCACTACGCCACTGTGCTGCCCGTTGGTAAAGATCTTTAGTATAAAGATAGTGGAAACTTCATTCATCAGCACTTTTCAGTGATTCAGTCTTGCAGTGGGTACTAACTTTAGGGGTGCACTTGTTTTTGAGTCGAGTCTCTCTCATGCTAGGCCCAATCTCCTAATAACAGGTTTATCACTTTGGGAATAATCTGTTTGCATTGGCAGTGGAGATTAAAGGAATCTCTTGATGCTGTAGCAGACTGACCAATCTATGGAGCTAACATTTTTAAAATGAATGTTAAAATAGATCTTACCAGTATTCCAGACCACCATGGTGTTCCCAAATGAGCTTCCCCAAAGCATCCAACTGTGATGATCACTACTGCTGATACAAGCTGAATAGCCTTTCAGAAAAAGAAGGACATAAACATGCAGTGTTACTATATGTTCTGGTCAGGGTCACAGATTGTTCCATTCAGAGTTACTATTGTATTTGATGATGTGTGTTAACTTAGCAGTGGGACAAGCTCATTCAATATCTAAGGAAGAGAAGCCAAGTGCACCTTACTCCCCTCCACCCTTAGTTTGCCAGCGGTGGCGTAACAATAGCCCCAGTGATTGGAACAGGGGAGAGGTGGGTTGAAAATACCAGGTTCAGGGGTACTCAGTAAAAAGGTGCCCGTGTTAAATGTGCAACCAGTTGATCATTGTGTAACTGTTACTGGATTTGTCACTGTTGCTGTCGATGCATGTGTACATGTGATGATTGTGAGGGGGGCTGGGAACAGTTGGGGACTCGACCAGCCCCTTCTGCAGAATAAGCACAACAGTGTAATATTTACCTGCTTTAGTGCTGTGTTTGGTCTCTTCCTGGCAGCCACTTTCTTTGTGCTGCATACCTTCCTTCAGATCACGTGACATGCATCAGGAGCTGGATATGCAGCATAGAGCTAGTGACTGCTGGGAAGAAAAGGAGACCTGATGCAGCGCTGCAGCGGTTAGATATTACACTGCTCTGCTGTGCTTACTCTGTTCACAAAGGTTGGGGGCTAGAGAGAGAGGTGGGTGACAACAAAGGGACTGTGGATAAGAAAAAAAGGGAAACTTGTGTGCCAGAAGCACAAAGCTGTGGTTTGAAATGACAAGACAAGCTGCTCTAGCTTAATTGAAGACCAGCACCAGTCACTAAAATGATGAGAAGATAACTGTCAACCAATGGGAGCAGTATGATGAGAGAGGCCTGAGTCTCACACCATACAGTTAAGAAAAATACAATTTTGAAGTAAAGAAAGTCTACATAAAGGGATCCAAGCAGCTTTCCTTTTTTGCAGTTTGTCCTGGCTTCTAATAGCTGTAGGAGCTGCCATTCCGCCCCCCTCCCTTTCCTCTGCCCTTAAAGAGAACCTGAACTGAAAATAAAAAGTAAAAATAACCATACACAGGTCATACTTACCTCCCATGTAGTCTACTCCTCAATCTCTTTCTCCTCTCCCGCGTCCTGTTTGTCCACTATGATCGATGGAATTCTCCTTCCTCCATTTTGAAAATGGCCATTACCCCATAATAGCTTCCTGGTCAGCACACTGTTAAACTGTTATGTCGCCCACTTAAGCCATAGGGAAACATGGACATTACCTTGCACATTCAGTTGTATCTGACAGCAGCTGATATACAACTGACAGCAACTGGTATATTTCAGTTCTGACAAAATGTTGTCAGAACTACAAGGGATCACTGTAAGAAGAAAATGGTGAGCTTCTGAGAGGAACTGACGGCGAGGTAAGTATGTAATATTCATTTGCAGCTACGCCACGTGTTTCTTTTAAATCATTTTACTCAGTTCAGGTTCCCTTTAAGGTGGCCATACACTTATAGATTTACAGCAGATTCGACCATCAGATAGATTTCTGTCAGATGCCTTTCAAGTTTAATCTGACAGGAATCTATCTGATGTGTGCCACACACTAGGAACAGATTTCCAATAGAAATCTATTTAAAATTGATCTAAATGCATTATTGGACCATTTGATCCAATGCAAGTCTACGGGCCATCGATCTGCTGCCGCCTGCCAGCAGCAGATCGACCTAGATTTTCCATCCTGTCAGATAGATCAAATCGATCGAAATCGGCCGGTGTATGTGCTCCTTAAAGCCGCATCTACACGAGTAGATGCGGCCGCGATGCTCCTTATTAATCGAGCTGCTGATGCGGCTCGATTGATAAGATCCGACAGGACGGATCTCCGCACCGCCGATTCCGTGCTTGCTCCCCGCGAAGGGACAATGGCAGGGAATCGAGCGGAAGATAAGCAGCGCCGGCGGGGACGAGCGGGGAATCGAATGCGGCGCGGACGCGGCAGGCACGCGGAAGAGGCGATCCGGCGGCTAATCGAGCCACCGGATCGCTGCAATGTCCCATAGTGTAGATGGGGCTTTATATATCTATGAGAAAGTGTGAAGGTAGTCAAGTGTGACTGTCTAAACCTTTTGAAGTACATTGTCCTTTTGTTTGTCTATGCTTCTGCTAATCCTTATCTGCCAGTTCTTTCTGGCAGGACTGCAGGCTGGTGGAAATAGGGCAATAAAAGCCTGTAACAAACATTTTAAATGTAAAAAAAAAAAAAAAAGAGGTAGAATGGATTTTTTTAAATAAAGAACCACATTGTTTGCATGCATTTTTAATGTGCTGCGGCTATGCCCTAGGTGCTAAAAATGGTGCTCGGTTCACTTTAAAGCTAGACGTGGAAAAATGATCAGATGGCTACCTGTATTTTTTCACAGGTTTGCCTTCATATGTTTATTTTAAGTATTTTCAAAATCTTTTGTTGGTAATCCAAGTGTTTTTCTTTGAAATGAAGAAGCCACTTGGATTAGTAAACAATTTCAGAATACTTACTACTTGAGTTAAATTTGATTTAGGCCTTTTTCATAGGGGAGGCTAAACTGCGCATTTGTTTGGCCTCCCAGCTGCCGGCTAAGAGTGCCTTTGCACTGCAATTATACTGCAGCAAATGGCAGTGTTTGTACCCCACACATGTAATCATTCAAGAAAGGTGACATGTGGCATCTGAGTATGGCTGCGGACATGCTCAGATTCCAGTGCGGGCCTCCGCTCCACTACCCGTGCTGAGTGCTAGAAAGCAGGTTGGTGCATGGGAGCAGGTAACAGGCAGTGAATTCACCTCCTCCAGTCTTCCTTGTGAAAGGCACTATTTCCATTAGTTAGGATCATTGTTCCACTGTTAATTACATGTATTAATCCTGATTAAATCATTGATAAACAATGTGCTGTTGTAAATCACAATTATAAAAACAGCAGTACTCACAGCAGGAATAATGGGCTTTTGTCTGAAGAATGCCTTTTTCCAGCTCTCAGAGAGATGAGTATTTGTGGAATCCATTGCCATATAGAGTTTCTGTCAATGTATTTTGTCGCATTAGTGCAAGCAATATGATTTTTTTACACAATGCAATTAACTTTTTCTCTTAGGTGATACTTTTTCATTTTCACTTTACAATAACTTTTTAGCATTTTGCAATTAAAAATAGTAGAAAAAGCACTATCAAAATGATTTTGCGTATTTTCTTACTTGCTGGGGGTTTAAAAGTCATTTTAATGACGAGGAGTGAAAATATTAACTTGGAGCAAACTAAGGAGAAATAGTGAATTGCATATGGGCCAATGTGTTTTATGATGCTTTCATTTCAATAAAAGGATATGATTCATGTATGATGTGGAAATGCATTATTCAAAATGTGTTTGGCAATCCAGTTAATTCACTTGTTTTATGTATTGTCACTAACAATTCAGTGTGGCTTATTAACTAATACATCTAAAAACATACTGTAGATTAGAAAAAGGTTGATTTACAAGCAGTCCTCTTTTTATAAATCATAAATATTCCCATATTGTTATTTTGTTTTCTACTGTATTTATATTTCAAATATGTTATTACATTTTTTAATTGTATTTATTACTTTTATTTATTTTTTTACATTTTAATTATTTTGTGTTACTTTTATCACATTCCTGAATGATGGCCCACTTAAAAAAAGTACTCCGGACATCTTCAGACACCACAAACAGTATTAAAAGCAACTTGGTTGCCAAAATGAATGAACTTTGTTTCCAAAATATACTGCAGTATATTTTGTAACTTGTCCAATTTCCCTCCTTAGAATTGGTTCCTGCTCTACCTGCGTTAGTCAGCATGCAGGTGAATACTTCATGCTCTAGAACAGCGGTAGGGAACTTTGGCTCTACAGCTGTGATAAAACTACGAATCCCAGCATTCATTTGCCTTTATTAATCATGACTGTGGCTGTCATGAACTTTTACTCATTGCATAATTGTGTTTCTTTCCTATTGTTTATAGGGCATTCCTCAAGCCAAATACTTTTTTCCCCTATAAACTAAACAAGCCTCACCCACAGGTTTTCAGAGAGCCAAGGCATTTTCAGACATTAGAAAGGGCTCATGGGAGCTCAGTCTGGGTAGGAGGAGGGGGAGGTATTACTAGCCAGAGATTTCAGAGGCAGAGGGGATTAGGTTTTTTCACAGGCTTAGTGCTGAAGATGCAGAAAAGCTTGGCTGTGTGTAATGTTTACAAACAACATGGCTGCTGTCGTATCACAGGAAGAAATCATATTCTATTGAATCTGTTTGCAGCTAGATTTGCTGTGTAAACTATCTAAACTTTAGATAAGATATATAGACAAGTTACTTGTTATAGTTAGTTTTTCATCTCGGATCCGCTTTAAAGCCTCTTTCTCCTGGGAGTGACAAATAAATGGGCTGTATTGGTATAGAGGCAAGAAAGCTACTGCCTACAAACAGACCACAATAGCTACTGATACATATAACAAGTGTAGCTATAATAGAGGACAGCAAGAGGAAATGTGGTATGCCTGCTCCACAATAAACACTGTAAAAAGAAGTGACTACCAAACAGCTGGATTAGGAGACTCCAAGGAAATGCATCACCTCTTTTATAATCTCATGGAAAACCTCGTGTTACACAATAGATCTATGGTATTTTCCTGGGCTTCCACTCTAAACTGATGGCTGTTGATTGGAATTTTTACTTTCCTAATGTTCCCTAGTATTGGAGTGACAGATTGTATTGTAAGCAACCCCTTAAAGAGACACTGAAGCGGAAAAAAATATATGATATAATGAATTGGTTGTGTACTATGAATAATTACTAGAATATTAGCAGTAAAGAAAATATTCTCATAGGGCTGGTGCACACCGAGCGGCTTTTTGGGCGTTTTCAGATCCGCTTGCGGCTGCGGATCTGCTTGGTCAATGTATCTCAATGGGGTGGTGCACACCAGAGCGGCAGGCGTTTTGCAGAAACGAAAAATGCCTGGGTGAGGCATTTTTTGGATTGCGGATGCGTTTCTGCCTCAATGTTAAGTATAGGAAAAACGCAAACCGCTCTGAAAAACGGCACTTCAGAGCGGTTTTGCAGGCGTTTTTGTTACAGAAGCTGTTCAGTAACAGCTTTACTGTAACAATATATGAAATCTACTATACTGAAAACCGCAGCAGCAATCCGCAAAACGCCTCATAAAAATTAAAAAAAGCGTTTAAAAATCTGCTAGCGTTTTGCGGATCTGCTAGCGGGTTTTGGTGTGCACCAGCCCATACTTTTATTTTCAGGTATATAGTGTTTTTTCTAATATTGCATTATTCTATAATATGTGCAGATTACACAACACTCAGCATTCAAAATTATTCTTTCAGAGCAGTCTATGAAGTAATGACCTCTCCTCTAGCAGAGAAAAAGTAAACAGTTCACTTAGTTGAGATAATAAAAGTCAGATAACAGCCCTCTCCAGGACTAACTTAGTCGGAGAGCTTAATGACTTGTTTGCATAGAGATAACAACTGGAGTTTCTCAACTCTTCCTGTACTGGAAACAATTAGACTTATGTATCTGATCTTAATGTTTTATTTCTTAGCTGTACTACACATACAAATCATAATATCATAATTTTTTTTCGCTTCAGTGTCTCTTTAAGTGCTCTGTCAGTGGTGGCTACCTTAGATGACAATTTCTCATTTGCCGTCAGCGAGAGGTGTGGTAAGGACGTTCCCCCTTCTGTTCTATGCAACAAAAATTGTTCAGTTTGATAGCCTCTGGAAGGTTTTTAGACGGCATGGTAATCATAAAAGTGGCCAGAAAGAACTTTTGTTGTGGGTTTAACTCTCGTTGTCTCTGTACTGAGGAATCATTACGTGTAGTTCACTTACCCCACATAGAGAGCTGAGAGAGGAAAATAGCATTACTCTGGCTATTTAAGAAAGTGATGGGAGACCAGGTAGTGATGAAGCCCTACAATGTGTTATGAAGCTTGGAAGTAGAGTAGAAGCTTGCAGTACACATATTATATACTAGCTGGACGCCCAGCGTTGCCCGGGTATGTATTTGGCTAGTGTTGGCTCTGCCCACTTTTCCTAACCCTAACACACAATTACTTAATGACCAAGTATGTGAGCTTTGCAGTCTTTGGCATCAATAATTTGCAATGAAATAAAATTAATCTGATTGGATGTGGCTCCACCCCTTTTCTGAATTTGAACCCCAATCACCCAATGGCCAACTGTACCAGGTACAGGTGATTAACAGTGCAAGAATGGCAGCAATTAAATATTCCCCTTAAAAATCAATAGGTGGATTTTGATTGGCTTTTATAGGCTCCACCCACTTTTCTGAATATTAATCCCAGTCAACTGTGACCAACTGTGCAAAGTTTGAGAACCCTACCATTAACAGTGTAAGAAAGGCTGCAGTTTACATTTGCGCAATGAAATTTGTATTTCTCTCCACCCACTTATTTCCTAACATTGTTCAGGTATGTATTTGGCAGGTGTTGGCTCCGCCTACTATTTCCAACCCTAACACACAATTACTCAATAACCAAGTTTGTGAGCTTTGTGGTTTTTGGCATCAATAATTTGCATTGAGATTAAACAAACCTGATTGGCTGTTTGTGGCTCCACCCCTTTGTCTGAATTTAACCCCAGTCACCCAATGACCAACTGTACCAGGTTTAAGGCTTGTGCCATTAACAGTGCAAGAATGGTAGCAATTACATATTCCCTCTAGAAAATCAATAGGTGAATTTTGATTGGCTTTTGTAGGCTCCACCCACTTCTCTGAATATTAATCCCAGTCACCCAGTGACCAATTGTGCAAAGTTTGAGAGCCCTACCATTAAAAGTGTAAGAATTGCTGCAGTTTACATTTTCTCAGTGAAATTTGCATTTGTCTCCACCTACTGATGACCCGGCATTGCCCGATTATGTATTTTGCAGGTGCTGGCTGCGCCCACTTTTCCTAACCCTAACACAATTAATCAATTACTCAATGACCAAGTTTGTGAGCTTTGCTGTCTTTGGCACAGATAACCTGCATTTAAATGAAACAACTCATATTGGCTGTTTGTGGCTCCACCCCCTTTTATAAATTTAAACCCCAGTCACCCAATGATCAACTGTACCAGGTTTGAGGCTTGTGCCATTAATCGTGCAAGAATGGCAGCAATGAAATATTCCCCTGAAAAATCAATAGGTAATTTTTGATTGCCTTTTAGTAGGCTCCACCCACTTTTCTGAATATTAACCCCAGTCACCCAATAACCAATCGCAAATGTGTTGCATGCAGCATTTTGCCATCAATTGCAATGTGATTCTTGTTCTCTTGAACGGGAATCACAAATTGTGGCAAAATCGCAAAATTCCTTTCAGCAAACTCGCAATCGCAGATGGGAAAAAAGGGTATAAGGAAACATTAAATGTATAAATATTATATATATACACTCACCTAAAGGATTATTAGGAACATTGTTCAATTTCTCATGAATGCACTTATCTAATCAACCAATCACATGGCAGTTGCTTCAATGCATTTAGGGGTGTGGTCCTGGTCAAGACAATCTCCTGAACTCCAAACTGAATGTCAGAATGGGATAGAAAGGTGATTTAAGCAATTTTGAGCGTGACATGGTTGTTGGTGCCAGACGGGCCGGTCTGAGTATTTCACAATCTGCTCAGTTACTGTGATTTTCACGCACAACCATTTCTAGGGTTTACAAAGAATGGTGTGAAAAGGGAAAAACATCCAGTATGCGGCAGTCCTGTGGGCGAAAATGCCTTGTTGATGCTAGAGGTCAGAGGAGAATGGGCCGACTGATTCAAGCTGATAGAAGAGCAACGTTGACTGAAATAACCACTTGTTACAAGCGAGGTATGCAGCAAAGCATTTGGGAAGCCACAACATGCACAACCTTGAGGCGGATGGGCTACAACAGCAGAAGACCCTACCGGGTACCACTCATCCCCACTACAAATGGGAAAAAGAGGCTACAATTTGCACAAGCTCACTAAAATTGGACAATTGAAGACTGGAAAAATGTTGACTGGTCTGATGAGTCTCGATAGAGTCAGGAATTTGGCATAAACAGAACGAGAACATGGATTGGATCCATCATGCCTTGTTACCACTGTGCAGGCTGGTGGTGTAATGGTGTGGGGGATGTTTTCTTGGCACACTTTAGATCCGTTAGTGCCAATTGGGCATCGTTTAAATGCCACGGGCTACCTGACCATTGTTTCTGGCCATGTCCATCCCTTCATGACCACCATGTACCCATCCTCTGATGGCTACTTTCAGCAGGATAATGCACCATGCCACAAAGCTCTAATCATTTCAAATTGGTTTCTTGAACATGACAATGAGTTCACTGTACTAAAATGGCCCCCACAGTCACCAGATCTCAACCCAATAGAGCATCTTTGGGATGTGATGGAACAGGAGCTTCGTGCCCTGGATGTGCATCCCACAAATCTCCATCAACTGCAAGATGCTATCCTATCAATATGGGCCAACATTTCTAAAGAATGCTTTCAGCACCTTGTTAAATCAATGCCACGTAGAATTAAGGCAGTTCAGAAGGCGAAAGGGGGTCAAACACCATATTAGTATAGTGTTCCTAATAATCCTTTAGGTGAGTGTATTTCCCCCTCTGTGTAATCATATGCAGAGGTAGCGCTGCAGTGGAAGTCATCATTCAACATTCCCCTTCATTTGCACGGGTCTGTAAGCATTCGTGTAGGGCCAACATTTCTACAGAATGCTTTCAGCACCTTGTTGAATCAATGCCACGTAGAATTAAGACAGTTCTGAAGGCGAAAGGGGGTACCAGTATGGTGATCCTAATAATCCTTTAAGTAATTGTGTGTGTGTATATATATCTATATATATATATATATATATATATAATTTTCCATACCTTTTTTCGATGAGAAAGAGTGACACTTAAAAACAAGCCCCTGCCACACCTCTTGTCACACCCCTAGCCACACATTCCACTAAAAATTCATATGCTGTTTTTGCATTTATGTCTCCGTGTTTCCTTTAGGTCAGTTCACACATAACCATTTCAAAATGTGTTTGCAAGCATTTTTAGACATTTTGAAACATCTTTTAATTCTTATATTTACACCTAGAGACCTGGGAATGCCTTATAAGTCAATGCATTTTTTAAAAAAAATTCCTGGCATTATGTAACATATTCTGTGTCAACAAGTCTGTAATGCTGGGAATACACTATGCGTTTCTGCCGCTCGATCCTCCACTCAATTCTCTTATCTTCCGCTCATTTTTCTTATCTTTTTCCATTCATTTCTATCAGAAATCGAGCAGGAAAACGATCAAACGTGAGGTCTGACATGTCGGAAATTATCAATCGAACCATCTATCTGACGCAAAAACGCATTGTGTATTCCCAGCATAATATGGGCAAACTGCAACTTGTGGTCTTTGCATCATCTCTGTCCACTCCCCTGCCTGTAGTCACTATACATGTAGAGGTTACCATAACGACCCCAACTCCTAATGCCTGCTTGGGGGTAATATTTGACACTGAGCTTTCAGTTAAGCCTCATACTACTCCTGTTATTTCAAACACAAAAAATATCTTTAAAAAAAATAAAAGAAAGAAATGTAACAGTCCAACACCAAATATGGTGTTCTCAGGTGTGCATACACACTTCAATATAAGTCTGCCTTCAATCCCAAAGACAAGGTGTCACAGTCAGTTTCCTGTCCAGGTGAGGAAGCTGATGCTTACAGATGTTCACAGGTGTTTCAGTGTGTCCAATTGAGATCCTATGCATGGGGTCTGGGTGGGACAACCACATGTGTGTAACAAGTTATGGCATATTGCAATGTAAGGTGTGTGGGCAGGCGACTGTGCTTGGATGTACGTGAGTGGGCAATCATACGTACATGCGAGAACCGAGGTGGGCATTTTTGTTTAAAAAAAAGTGCTAACTGATCTGGGGGGCTAGCTTGTTTTTGTTGAAGAAAAACAAACAAGGGCGCGATTCCTAGGGTCACCATGATGTAGCTCTACATGCCTCAACACAGAGCACAGAGAGGGAGGCATAGGAGAGGCATAGCTGCCCAATCAGAGCAGAGGTTGGGGCGTTCCTAACGCCAGAGTAGGCGTTTTGCAGGCGTACCTCTCCTGCAAGGGACGCCCCTTCCTCTCGCTTGTCTCCGATTTCGGGTGGTGGGGGGGGGGCTGAGAATGCTGCATAGGGAACACAGAGGCATGGTATAGAGCAGGGAACATGCCTCTTTGTTCCATCGACCTCTGTGCCCTGCCTCGGGTACACTTTGAATGCGAACAACCTATTTTAACCTGGAGAGTTAGAGGAGAGAGTTCTGTGTGTCTCCACATACATACCCACTGCTGGCCTGACAGACTGAAGCAGTGCTGATCCCTACCTCTCTGTATGCTCCAGTAGCTCCTTGCAGTGTAAGGGAATCCACTTTGTGGAAAAGCAAGTTACAATAAAACCAGGTTTGACATTGTACACCTAAACATATGGCATCAAGTATTGCTTCATTTTCTTGGTGGCACTAAAAGCATAAATAATCTTCATTTATACATTATATTGTGCTTCAAATGCAGTAACTATGAACATTTGATAAAGTAAAACACAACTCTTATTTAAATGTGAAGTTGGGCACTTACGTTTTGCTCCTGTGAAATATCTGCATGCAAATCTTGGGAGGACTGAGTGCAGGCAGTTTACATACATAGCAGCATTTTCAGGAAAGGATGTTACGTTTCAGTGTGGTAACGAATCCCATGTTGAAATCAAGATTTTTTTTTAACATTCAGTTCTGCAAAATTAGAGCATTACCTCATGCTTAGTTGTTGCTAAACATGGGATACATTTTTTTTTTTGTACTTCATGTTTACGCTTTCTTTACTATTTACAAGCTATTTCCCAAAGTCAAAACATTATCCTGAATTTTTTTACATTGCCTTTATTTTACAATTTATTTCTATGATTATTAAAAGGGTAAATTGATTGAAGAGGGTGTTAATATTTGGCGAATGATTGTTTACTCGGAGTTCCAAAGCCAGTAAAAAATATACCTTGTCTCCCAGAATTCTGGGGGGTGGGAGGGGAAAGGTGATGTGTAGAATTAAGTATAGCCAATCAGCCTAGAACAAGCATGTCAAATTCTGGCACACAGGCCAAATCTGGCCACAGAGCCATCAAATTTGTCCCCCAAGTGGTTTCCCTAGTTTGCATTATGTTTAGCCCACTCTAGACCACCAGGGAAGCTATATTGGAGGTGAAGCCCTAGCTCACCGGGGAAGTCATATCGGGGAGAGAAAGGTAAAGCACTAGACACCAGGGAACTGTATAGGGGAGGGAGGGGTAGCACTAGACACTAGGGAACTGTATAAGGGAGGGAGGAAGCCACTAGACACCAGGGGAACTGTATAGGGCAGGGAGGGGGGCACTAGACACCAGGAAACTTTATAAGGAAGGGAGTTGGCCATTAGACATTGAGGTTGGCCTGTGACTTGGTCCTAGTGTTCAATTTCGCCCACTTTGTATTGGAGTTTGACACCCCTAGCCTAGAACACAACTAGGTTGGCGGGGCTACATACCAACATACAGCTATATATAAATAGTTTCTGATGCTGAAACCAGGAAAATGACTATAAAAGTGGATATGATGAATAATTTACTGCATTCTACTATATGTCAGTATAGTGTCTCTTTAAGATGATGCAATCACTTTTCTCAACAAGGTTAGACAATTTTTTTTTATATGTTTCAACAATTTGTCCTGATGATATTGTTGTAGGTACGGAGCTATGGGCCCCACTGGGAGTTCTACGTTGGAGCCCTCAAGCACTCTATACATAGCAATTGATATACAACAAAATCTGCCAAAGGTGACTGCAGTGTCAGAGAGGTGTAAAAAGAGGAATCTACTGCAATAAATGATTACCGCTATTCATTGCACATATGGAGGTGATCATTTTCAGCATAGTACTAATAAGGAGTAAATGCAGCAACTGTAAGAAGAGCACCTGATAGATAGGCTTCTCTCGTTCAGGGACCCTAGTGTGGTCAAAACCCATATATCCCCTATTGAGATGCCACTGCCTGACATATATAGCAAGTTTAGTGATGATAGCATGAATGGGAGCTCTGCACTAAGCCAAAAAACATACCAATGGGACACTGCTATGGTTTCAAAATGTGTTTTTTACTGCCTGAATTTTGTCATTAGGGACCTTGACATACATACCTGTAGCAAATTTGGTGATAATAGCATGTTTATAGGCTTTGCAATTACCTAAACAACCAGTACCATTGATTTTAATTTTTTAATGCATTTTTCAACACTTTGAGTTGAAATTGAAAATATTTAACCACTTAAAGAGACTCCGTAACAAAAATTGCATCCTGTTTTTTATCATCCTACAAGTTCCAAAAGCTATTCTAATGTGTTCTGGCTTACTGCAGCACTTTATACTATCACTGTCTCTGTAATAAATCAACTTATCTCTCTCTTGTCAGACTTGTCAGCCTGTGTCTGGAAGGCTGCCAAGTTCTTCAGTGTTGTGGTTCTGCTATGAACTCACCTTTCCAGGCCCCTCTCTGCACACTGCCTGTGTGTTATTTAGATTAGAGCAGCTTCTCTCTTCTCTCTTATCTTTTACAAGGTGGATAAATCGTCCTCTGAGCTGGCTGGGCTTTCACATACTGAGGAATTACAAACAAGGGCAAAGCTGTTTGCAGGAAGAAAAGAGCAGCCTGAAACTTCAGTGCATGGGGGAAAGAAACACACAAATGATCTCTTGAGATTCAAAAGGAAGGGTGTATACAGCCTGCTTGTGTATGGATGTATTTTCTATGTGTGGACATACTGTACATCAACCTACTTCCTGTTTTGGTGGCCATTTTGTTTGTTTACAAACAAACTTTTTAAAACTGTTTTTAACCACTTTTAATGCGGCGAGGAGCTGCGAAATTGTGACAGAGGGTAGTAGGAGATGTCCCCTAACGCACTGGTATGTTTACTTTTGAGCGATTTTAACAATACAGATTCTCTTTAAGGACTGCAGTCTTAAAACCCCTTAAAGAGTAACTGTCAGGCTGCAGAAGCTAATTTAAACCTCTATTCTCCTGTGTTAAACAGTTTAGAAGGAAGCTCAAAAGCCATTAGTGAAGATAAAAATCTCAGTTACCTTTGATGTGTGCTTATCAGCAAGTCTGTTACAGAGCCATAAGGACGCAAGCCGCATACTAAACTGCAAAGCATTCAGGGGCCCTCCCCTCGGCTGCTAATGAGACGTTACAGAATCTTGTAATCAGTCCAGCGTGTAGCACTGATAAATCTCGGGGCAGAGTACTCTGCAGGAGTCAGCTATTGTTCCTAGCCACATGGCTCATTAATATTCAATGCACACTGTGTTGTTCAAGTAGGAGCTTATCTGTGATCAGGAAGCAGGCAGGACATGACGACACATTTGACAGAAAAACATGGAGCCTGCCATGAGCTGTCAGGAGCATCTATCTCTGCATATACTATATACAAATTCTGTGAAATCCAAACGTGGACAGTGAAATGCTTATGTAATGTAAGTACAGCCTATCTTTAGCTACTGATATATGTGTTTATTTTCTCTGAGACCTTATACCTAACAGCTCCTCTGGACCAGACACTTTTTTTCCATTCAGATCACTACAGCTTTAACGGTTTATTGCTCGGTCATACAACATACTATCTAAATTAATTTTACCTCCTTTTCTTGTCACTAATACAGCTTTCTTTTGGTGCTATTTGATTGCTGCTGTGATTTTTAGTTTTTATTATATTCATCAAAAAATACATGAATTTTGTCAAAAAATGATTTTTTTTAACTTTCTGTGTTGACATTTTTCAATTAAAGTAAAATTTCTACATACATTCTTGTCTAAATTTATTGTGCTACATGTCTTTTATCAATAAATAGACACTTATTGGATTTTTTTTTTGTTTGGGTAAAAGTTATAGCGTTTACAAACTATGGTGCAAAAAGTGAATTTCCCCAGTTTGAAGTATCTCTGACTTTTCTGAGTACCTGTCATGTTTCATGAGGTGCTAGAATTCCAGGATAGCATAAATACCCCCCAAATGACCCCATTTTGGAAAGAAGACATCCCAAAGTATTCACTAAAAGGCATGGTGAGTTCATAGAAGATTTAATTTTTTGTCACAAGTTAGCGGAAAATGACACTTTGTGACAAAAATTTTTTTTTACAAAAAGTTTCCATTTCTGCTAACTTGTGACAAAAAAAAAATGGGGTCATTTGTGGAGTGTGTTTACTGTCCTGGCATTTTGGGGGTGTGCTAAATTGTAAGCACCCCTGTAAAGCCTAAAGGTGCTGATAGGACTTTGGGCCCCTTAGCGCACCTAGGCTGCAAAAATGTCTCACACGTGGTATCGACGTACTCAGGAGAAATAGTATAATGTGTTTTGGGGTGTATTTTTACACATACTCATGGGTGGGAGAGATATCTCTGTAAATGACAATTTTTTGATTTTTTTTTTTACACACAATTGTCTATTTACAGAGATATTTCTCCCACCCAGCATGGGTATGTGTAAGAATACTCCCCAAAACACATTATACTACTTCTCCTGAGTACGGCGATACCACATGTGTGACACTTTTTTGGCAGCCTAGTTGCGCAAAGGGGCCCAAAGTCCAATGAGTACCTTTAGGCTTTACAGGGGTGCTCAAAATTTAGCACCCCCCCCCACACACACACACACACATGCCAGGACAGTTAATGCTAACTCATGCTAACCGATGCCTCTACGGCTCGCTGCTATCTATCTATGTCTCTACCTATGTCTTCTTTCTGAGCCAGATGTATTGTGCCAAAAACAATTCTGGGCATGACCCAGTCATGCTTGGCGAAATAAAGTTTTCTGATTCTGAAACCCCACAAATGACCCCGTTTTGGAATGAAGACACCCCAAGGT
This sequence comes from Hyperolius riggenbachi, assembly GCF_040937935.1. Lineage (NCBI taxonomy): Eukaryota > Metazoa > Chordata > Amphibia > Anura > Hyperoliidae > Hyperolius > Hyperolius riggenbachi. The sequence goes on along the minus strand of NC_090650.1, from coordinate 203,237,425 downwards.
ATTCCAGGAGGGGCATGGTGAGTTCATAGAAAATTTTATTTTTTGTCATAAGTTAGCAGAAAATGACACTTTGTGAAAAAAAACAAACAACAATTTCTGCTAACTTGTGACAAAAAAATAAAATCTTCTATGAACTCACCATGCACCTCGCGGAATACTTTGGGGTGTCTGCTTTCCAAAATGGCGTCATTCGTGGGGTCTGTCCTGGCATTTTAGGGTCTCCGCAATCATTACATGTATAGCCAGTATTAGGAGTTTATGCTATACTTGTTATATAGGGCATACGGGTAATGCACTCTGGGCTGAAAGGAAAAATGAACGTCAAACAATCAATCAATGTGAATGAAAAAAATATCTGCCAAAAGATGTGAAAAAAAGAGGGGAAGGAGTCTGCCAGAACATAGGAGCAGCCATCCAAAAACGTCCAAACCCACTCAGTTGGTATGCCCTGGCAAACCCGATTTATCCATTCACACCGATCGATGTGGATGAACAGATCATTGCCAGAGTTCTTTTTTGATACAAAGTGCTTGCCAAAGCATAGGAACTCCAACACTGCCCCTGTGGATGAACAGATCATTGCCAGAGTTCTTTTTTGATACAAAGTACTTGCCAAAGCATAGGACCTAGGAACTCCAACACCGCCCCTCAGCTCATATGCCTCGGCAAATGTATCTTTTTTACTGCAGAGGAGAAATCTCGTCCTGCAGCACTGCATGCACCGACTTGTGTGTAATCTGACAGATGCACAATGCTTCTGTCAGAATGCACCATTAGTGCTGCAGCTGGTTGGTTGGTAGGTCGATCCACCTGGAAGGGTAAAGGATAGAAAAAAGAGAGAAGAAAAAAAAAAACCAAGCAAGCAGCAAAGCAATAACTTCATTAAAGGGGCACTACAGCGAAAACATGTGCCATAAATTACTTTTCTCCTATGTTGCTGTCACTTAAAGTAGGCAGTAGAAATCTGACATAAGTGACAGGTTTTTGATTAGTCCATCTCTTCATAGGAGATTCTCAGCAATGCTTTTATTCTTTATAAAGATATTCCCTAAAAAGGATTTAAACGATGATGCTGGCCAGCTTCCCTGCTCCCTACACAGATTTTTGGCAGTTGGACAGAGCAACTGCCATTCACTAAGTGCTTTTGAAAAGAAATATATCCCTGAGAATCCCCTATGAAAAGATGGACTAGTCCAAAACCTGTCACTTCTGTCAGATCTCTACAACCTACTTTAAGTGACAGCAACATAGGAGAAAAGTAATTTATGGCTCATTTTACTCTGGAAAAAAATGTACTTCTTATTTGTATATGTTTGCACATATTTTAAATTTTACAGTTTTTCGCTATACTGCCCCTTTAACATTAACATCAGCTTTTATAAACTTCATTGAACATTTTTAACCCAAACATTAACATTGGGAACCAAACAACTTTTTTGCTTACCTGTTTTTTTTTTTTTGTTGTTTTTTTTCTTACCTTTCCGAGGACAAACCTCTCTGGGACAATGCTGAATGCAAGTGCAGGTGAACGATCAGGCCTGATCGGGCAAACATTGCGTTTTTAGTAGATCCTAGTGACCCTAATATAGATCTGACTGCGATCAGTAATGATCACGTACAGATACTATATAGTACCAATGCTGATTAGCGACAGTGATGACGCTAATCAGCTGTGACTGTGGTGCGGTGGGCTGAACGCTAACTGACACTAACACAGGGGCCTTGCTAACTGGCACTAACTGTTAACACTAGTGATACTAAAAAAGTGACAGTTTTCACCAATCACTGTTTTTAGATCACTAGGATAGTGACGAGGGGGGGGGGGGGGGTGATCAGGAGGCAATCAGACAGCAGTGGGGGCAATCAGAAACAATCACAGACAATCAAAGCCAACCAGAGGGTAATCAAGGCAATTACAACACAATTAGAGCCAATAAGAGTAATTAGAGGCAATCAGACGGCAATCACAGTCAATCAGCGCAATCAAAGCCAATCACAGGGCAATCGAAGCCAATCACGGGACAATCAAAAACCAATAACGGGACAATCGAAAACCAATCACGGGACAATCAAAAATCAATCACAGGACAATCGAAGTCAATCATGGGGCAGTCGAAGCCAATCACGGGACAAATGAAAACCAATCACGGGACAATCGAAGTCAATCACAGGGCAATTGAGCCAATCGGTGCCAATCAAAGCGTTACAGACAGTAGATTAGAGGTACACAATGGCAGGGGGGGGGGGGTGATCTAAGGGCAGGGGGGAGTGATCAGAGTGGGATCTAAGGGCAGGGGTGGGGATCAGGAGCCTGCAGTGGCAGGTGGTGATGGGGTGATTGATAGGTGATCAGTAGGTAATTACAGGGGAGGATATATGCAAGCAATGCACTGGCGAAGTGATCAGGGGGGTCTGTGGGCAATCTGAGGGGGTGGGCGGGTGATTGGGTGCCCACAAGGGGCAGATTAGGGTCTAAGCTGATGGGTAGCAGTGACGGGGTGATTGATGGGTGATTAGATGGGAGAACATATGTAAATAATGCACTAGCAAGTTGATCAGAGGGGATCTGAGGGTGTGGGTGGGTGATCAGATGCCCGCAAGGGGCAGATTAGGGTCTGATCTGATGGGTAGCAGTGACAGGGGGTGGGTGATTGACAGGTGATCAGTGGATGATTACAGGGGAGAATAGATGTATACAGTACACGGGGGGGGGGGGGATCTGAGGGTGTGGGGGGTTATCTGGAGCCCCTAGGGGGCAGTTTAGGACCTGATCTAAAGGATAGCATTGACAGATAGTGACATGGGGTGATTGATGGGTGATTAGGGGGGTGATTGGGTGCAAACAGTGGTCTGAGGGGGTGATCAGGGGGAGTCTGAGGGGTGCTGTGGGCGATCAGAGGGTCTGTGTACCTAAATGTGTGTGTGTTTGTACTCACAGTGCTGCCGTCTTCTCTGGTGTTCGATCGATCACTGTGACCACCATGGGGAGGAGGCAGCCTGTATAATACACTTTGTTTACCTAACAAAGTGTATTATAAACTTTTTATTGGCCCATTTAAAAATTTACAGCCGGTGCTGCTAATTGGCGAGCGGGTTAACGTCACAGGTGGGCGAAGCCTAATGCCGGTGATTGCGTGCGCATCAGCGCGTGCGATCGCCCACAATCCCCTCCCCCAGGTGCTGCCGCCGATCCCCCAGGTGCTGCCGCCGATCGGCGTTACGCGGTCCTGGGGGTGCCACTTTGCCGCCGCCAATTGGTAGTGTGTGGTCGGCAAGTGGTTAAATACCGAAATGTCACCACTTACTACTCTGTATAAAGTATTGGCTGTGTAATATAAGTGGAGGAGTAGCTGTTGGGGTTTTATTTTGTAGTCTCATCTCCAGCTGTACAGAATGTCTTGTCTCCTGTGATCACTGACAAGGTCAGAGTGCTGCTGCACTAAACTAATTTGTAACTACGGAATAGGGGAAGTTGGGTAAAGGCCCGTACCCACCATGCGATTTTTCCAATGACCGGCAATTGTTAGTGCGAAGGGCATACATTTCCGCAATCTCGCAAGGTGGGTACAGGTGCGATCACACGAACATAGTTTAGTAATGCGCGGCGATAACGACCATCATGAACGATCAGATATTTAAGATCCTTGACGACTCCATGCAAAGAACCACGATCGCTTGACTTCCAATTCGCACCCATCGTGTGCTGTCATGTGATCCATCTTTCTCCATCAGGTGGTGAGTATTTAGCTTTAGAGCCCCAATAACCCTCCCCGCAACCTCAGAACAGTCTTCAGTTTTCATATTAAAGCTGTACATGTTATGAAACTGCACAGATAACCAAAGGTTGACCTCTCTTTGGAGCAAATACTGAAGACTGGACAAAGGGCACACCCCCTTCTTCCTCTCACCCCATGCCAAAAAAGAGTCCTTAACTGGACCCAAAAGACATCCTGGCCCTAAAGGGCACAAACCCCACAGTGACCTGAAAATGCCTCTGTTCAAGAAAGAGAGGTCTCACCTTTCCCATCTCTTACCCTTTTCCCAATTCTACACCTCAAATAAAGGCCTCACCTGAACTCAGAGGACCCAGTGGCCATAAGGGCATCCCTTTCTTCCCTTTTCCAACTACCATCCTGTTCTCACCCCATAATGAAAAGTAGGCCTGAGGGCTGAGACCCACGAGGTGCTCTTTTCCAGCACTTGCTGATCGCCTGCAAAGTGCTACAACAGTGGAAGCCAATGAGGGTGAGTTCCCTATGCTAATTGCTTGCAATTAGCGCTTTGTGATTAGCGACTAGCCTGCAGAATTTCTGATTGAGTGATCAAGTTTGAAGGAATGTTGAGTCAAGTGGCATTCCTTCAAAATGCTCAAAACAATCAGAGAAAATAAGTATATCAAACCACAATCACAAACGCTAGTGTTTGCGACTGTGATTTGCGAGTCCTAGTGGGACCCAGCCCTTAGTTAACCCCAAAAGAACCATTGGTCATAAAGGGCATCCCCTCACTCTTGAAAAGTTACCCTGAAAGATCCATTGGACCATAAGGCCTCTTTCATAGTGGTACGTTAAAGTCACACGTTATAAAAATTTATAACGCAGACTATCGCACTGCAATACAAAGTCTGTGCAATATTTAGAAAGTGCTGCATGCTGTGCATTTAGCAATAAATTTGCTGCGTTATGTATGTTGCACATACTCAGTAATGATTTTTTTTTAAATGTAACACATGCGCCGTTTTCGTTCCATCGGTATGCGACGAAAACGGCGCACCAAAAGACACAAAACGCAATGCAAAATAATGTCTAATTTCATTACCTACATGCGCTTAGGGGCACGTTGTGTGACTTTAAAGAGGATCTGTAACATCAAAAGATCCCCTGGGGGGTACTCACCTCGGGTGGGGGAAGCCTCCGGATCCTAATGAGGCTTCCCACGCCGTCCTCCATCCGTCAGGCGTCTCGCTGCAGCCCTCCGTACAAGATGACGTCATTATTTACCTTCCTGGCTCCTGCGCAGGCGCTCTGACGGCTGTCGGCTCCGAACTACACGGAAATACCCGATCGCCGTCGGGTCTGCTCTACTGCGCAGGCGCAAGTTTCCGGCGCCTGCGCAGTATAGCGGACCCGACTGAGATCGGGTATTTCCGTGTAGTTCGGAGCGGAAAGCAGCCACAGCGCCCCCGCTGGAGCCAGCAAAGGTAAATATTGATTTTACAGTCGGGTCTGTCGCCGGCTATTCGGAGGGCTGCAGCGAGACCCCCGTGGGACAGAGGACGGCGTGGGAAGCCTCATTAGGATCCGGAGGCTTCCCCCACCCGAGGTGAGTACCCCCCAGGGGATGATTTTGAGGTTACAGAGTCTCTTTAACGTCACATCAAACGCAACAGCCCACTGTGAAAGAGGCCTAAAAGTTATATTTTTTAAAACTCCTCAGTGACCTAAATTATATTTATAAAAAGTTCACAGTGACCTAAACGGAGGGCTCCACACTTCCCGATGTCTCACCCTCTTACCAAACCTGCACCTCAAAAAGAAGGCCAAGCTGACCCTAAAAAACCCATTGGCTATAAAGGATACACACCTTCTCGCTCAAAAAGCAAGAACTCTTCTGTACGTTTAGACGACAGAAGGAAACTAGGCAGAATATGCTGGGATAGCACTCTTTAAGAAGTCTGCCTTGTTGGGCATCTAGCAGCACTCCCCCATAGAGTACACTTAATGAGAATTTACATGTGTAAGAAATCAGATTGAAAGGTGAAGTGGCAATTAAGGTGGAGACTGTAGTGGCCAGAGTAATTCATGCCCGCCACACCGGCAGACTTACCTAAAAGCCCCCCTCAGGCTGACTGAGGCTCTACCCAAGGACGGGAGTGCTCTGCACATGACGTCAATCGAGACGTCGAAGAGGGAGGCACTTGTTACACTGTGGAAGGATGTCAGCACTAGTGGTATGGGTCACATATTGGCTGCATTTGTTTTATGGGGGGCATAGAGACAGCTCTTGTATTATCTACACAGTCAAGCGCATCACTAGGGCCGGAGTACTCTGAGCAGTTGGCTGAAGGTGTAATGGTTAAAGGGACTCCGAGCAGTGCAGAAACTATGGGAAGATGCACATCATTTTAAATCTCTCTTTCTCCTCTTTCCAATGACATATAAACCGCCACCCTACGCCTTTTAGTTTTCGCTATTTTCGCGATTGAAATTGCCGCGGCCGCGATTTCGATCGCGAAAATAGAGAAAACTAAAAGGCGTAGGGCAACGATTTAGGCGTCGTCAGAAAGAGGAGAAAGAGAGCTTTAAAATGATTACACAGGGCGACTTTTTGTCAAAGTCAGCAGCTGCATTCAGCAGAATGGAGCTGCTGACACTGGGGAAAGTGTCGTCCTGTGTAATACAATATAACTATGGCTTGATGGATATCATTTTAAAGCTCTCTTTCTCCTCTTTCTGACGACGCCCTCGTTGCCCTACGACGACGCAAATCGTTGCCCTACACCTTTTAGTTTTTTCTATTTTCGCGATCGAAATCGCGGCCGCGGCAATTTCAATCGCGAAAATAGCAAAAACTAAAAGACGTAGGATGGTGGTTTATATATCATTGAAAAGAGGAGAAAGAGAGCTTTAAAATGATATGCATCTTTCCATAGTTTCTGCACTGCTCGGAGTCCCTTTAAGGGCTCTGCCTCTGACACAGGAGACCAGGGTTCGAATCTCGGCTCTGCCTGTTCAGTAAGCCAGCACTAATTCAGTAGGAGACCTTTGGCAAGTCTCCCTTACACTGCTACTGCCAATAGAGCGCGCCCTAGTGGCTGCTGCTCTACTCTGGCGCTTTGAGTCCGCAAGGAGAAAAGCGCAATATAAATGTTATTTGTCTTGTCTTGTCTTGTCTCTGGATCTTGGCCTCTGGACCCCCCATGGCAGAGTTGCGGGCAAAACTAGTTACATTTTCTGGCCACTTGGGGGCCAGAGAATATAACTAGCTATTGTGCACACATGATGCAAAAAGAGGACCCTCTCATAAATGTCCCCAAGAAGCATGAAGAGTTTTCATGACAAAGAATAAACACTATAGGCCATGAAATACAGCATTAACTGCTGTCTGTAATACTCCTATGCATTTACACTGATTTTTACAGATAGCAAAATATTCCTGGTGAACCAGTTCCACATGTGGATTCTGCTGCTGATCCTACAGCTATATACAGTGGGTTGCAAAAGTATTCGGCCCCCTTGAAGTTTTCCACATTTTGTCACATTACTGCCACAAACATGAATCAATTTTATTGGAATTCCACATGAAAGACCAACACAAAGTGGTGTACACATGAGAAGGGGAACGAAAATCATACATGATTCCAAACATTTTTTACAAATAAATAACTGCAAAGTGGTGTGTGCATAATTATTCAGCCCCCTTCGATCTGAGCGCAGTCAGTTGCCTATAGACATTGCCTGATGAGTGCTAATGACTAGAGTGCCCCTGTGTGTAATCTAATGTCAGTACAAATACAGCTGCTCTGTGAGGGCCTCAGAGGTTGTCTAAGAGAATATTGGGAGCAACAACACCGTGAGGTTCAAAGAACACACAAAACAGGTCAGGGATCAAGTTATTGAGAAATTTAAAGCAGGCTTAGGCTACAAAAAGATTTCCAAAGCCTTGAACATCTCACGGAGCACTGTTCAAGCGATCATTCAGAAATGGAAGGAGTATGGCACAACTGTAAACCTACCAAAACAAGGCCATCCACCTAAACTCACAGGCCAAACAAGGAGAGCGCTGCTCAGAAATGCAGTCAAGAGGCCCATGGTGACTCTGGACGAGCTGCAGAGATCTACAACTCAGGTGGGAGACTCTGTCCATAGGACAACTATTAGTCATGCATTGTACAAAGTTGGCCTTTATGGAAGAGTGGCAAGAAGAAAGGCATTGTTAACAGAAAGCATAAGAAGTCCCGTTTGCAGTTTGCCACAAGCCATGTGGGGGACACAGCAACCATGTGGAAGAAGGTGCTCTGGTCAGATGAGACCAAAATGGAACTTTTTGGCCAAAATGCAAAACGCTATGAAAACTAACACTGCGTATCACTCTGAACATACCATCCCCACTGTCAAATATGGTGGTGGCAGCAACATGCTCTGGGGGTGCTTCTCTTCAGTAGGGACAGGGAAGCTGGTCAGAGTTGATGGGAAGATGGATGGAGCCAAATACAGGGAAAACTTGGAAGAAAACCTCTTGGAGACTGCAAAAGACTTGAGACTGGGGTGGAGGTTCACCTTCCAGCAGGACAAGGTCCCTAAACATAAAGCCAGGGCAACAATGGAATGGTTTAAAAGAAAACATATCTATGTGTTAGAATGGCCCAGTCTGAGGCCTAGTGCACACCAGAGCGTTTCTGCTGCGTTTGCGATCCGCTTGCAGGTGCGGATCCACTAGGGTAATGTATTTCAATGGGCTGGTGCACACCAGAGCGGGAGGCGTTTTGCAGAAACGCAAACTCCCGGGCTGCTGCAGATTTTGGATTGCGGATGCGTTTCTGCCTCAATGTTAAGTATAGGAAAAACGCAAACCGCTCTGAAAAACGGCACTTCAGAGCGGTTTGCCAGGCGTTTTTTGTTACAGTAGCTGTTCAGTAACAGCTTTACTGTAACAATACATTAAATCTACTACACCAAAAACGCTTCACAAAACCGCAAAATGCTAGCTGAAACGCTACAGAAAAAGAAGAAAAAGCGTTTTAAAATCTGCTAGCATTTTGCGGATCTGCTAGCGGTTTTTGGTGTGCACCAGGCCAAAGTCCAGATCTAAATCCAATCGAGAATCTGTGGCAAGATCTGAAAACTGCTGTTCACAAACGCTGTCCATCTAATCTGACTGAGCTGGAGCGGTTTTGCAAAGAAGAATGGGCAAGGATTTTAGTCTCTAGATGTGCAAAGCTGGTAGAGACATACCCTAAAAGACTGGCAGCTGTAATTGCAGCAAAAGGTGGTTCTACAAAGTATTGACTCAGGGGGCTGAATAATTACGCACACCCCACTTTGCAGTTATTTATTTGTAAAAAATGTTTGGAATGATGTATGATTTTCGATCCACTTCTCACTTGTACACCACTTTGTATTGGTCTTTCACGTAGAATTCCAATAAAATTGATGCATGTTTGTGGCAGTAATGTGACAAAATGTGGAAAACTTCAAGGGGGCTGAATACTTTTGCAACCCACTGTATGTTACGGCCAGAACCCGAAGTTTGGTCACTTCTAGTTCTGGCCGGCCACTTCGGGTTCTGTGTGCGAACTGCCCGCTGCGCTGCGGCCAATGTGAGAAATTGAATAATTCCTGTAACGTTAATGTATCTTCTGGCCGCAGCGCAGCGGGCAAATGTGTCACATCTTGGTTAATTTAATGAAATTAAGTCGGCAGCAATGTAACAGATGGAGCCGCCGGCTTTTTTCTCTGCCTCTCTCTCCTCCACCTCTCTCTCCTTCTCTTATGGCCAGCCGGGGGGGGGGGGGGGCGTTCGTCGTGGCAGGGTATCCTGCCGTAGTTGCAGAGCGGGTGCTGGCAGAAGCAATGTCTGCAGCCTCCCCGCTCTGCTCTCCTGCCGTGACGAACGACTCTGGGGGACACGCGTGTGTCCCTCCCCCTCCCCCCCCCCCCCCCCGGGCTGCCCATAAGAGAACGAGAGAGAGGCGGGGAGAGGAGAGAGAGGCAGAGCAAAAGCCGGCGGCTTCATCTGTTACATTGCCGCCGGCTTCATTTCATTATATTAACTAAGATGTGACATATTTGCCCGCTGCGCTGCGGCTAGAAGATACATTAACGTTACAGGAATTATTCCATTTCTCACATTGGCCGCAGCGCAGCGGCCAGTTCGCACATTGGCCGGCCAGGACCCGAAGTGGCCGGCCAGAACTAGAAGTGGCCGGCCAGAACTAGAAGTGGCCAGACTTCGGGTTCTGGCCGTAACATATACAGATACTGTATGTGTTGCGTAGTATAACTTAATAATCCTGTTTCAGTAGGAGACCTATCTGTTGGTTCACCCTAGTCTCTCTTTTTTTTTTTTTTAACCAAAAACACGTTTATTGGCTTATTTTCAAAGGTCACAGTGAAAAGACAATGTAATACATTAGCGTTGCATACAAAAGGCGATTATTCTACACAGCATAAGAGAAAAGGTGCAAATAAGATGTAGAATGTACATATACAGCTAGTAGGAACAGATGTAGGTACATGACTGTTTAATAACACAGTACTTTAGTGGTATATCATGTAGGATATTATACATTACAATTTAGGGTAGATAAAGTAACCACCATAGTACATATGGTTCCCTGAGGCAAAGTAGCCGTAAGCAGCCACACAGATTTTAGCTTGATTCAGGTTCTATCCTTCCACCTATCCCATATTAGGGAAAATTGCTGTATTCGTTTTCTATGTAAATAAACTAGTTTTTTTAAATGCAAGTGTGTTGTCTAAGCATCTCTTCCAGCCAGATAGTGATGGTGATTCTATGGATAACCATTTCAAAGCAATCTCCTGCCTTGCCGCAAACAATGTCTCATTGATAAATGTTTTAGTGCAAGGTTAAGTGTCCTCATCTATTTGCAGGCCAAGCAGGCACATTTTAGGGTCAAGAGAAACTGGGCAGCCCATTTTATCGTGCAAAAAGTTAACCACCTGCAGCCAAAATGCCACTAGCGGTGGGCATTCCCACATAAGGTGATAGAAAGTAGGGTTGGTGGTATTGCATTTGGGACAATTTGTGCTGGAATCAGAATTGTATTTGGCCGCTCTAGTTGGTGTTAATTAAGCTTGGTGTAATATATATAGTTGAGTGGCACGCTCTTTGATGCATACTGAGACTTTACGCACATTACTTAAAGCGTCTTCCCAATCATCATCATCATCATCTATATCTAGTCCTGACGCTACCCAGTTATTTTTGGATGGTTGCGTGTGATCCATAGCTTTAGAGCAGATTAATTCTTTATATATATCACCTATTAGATGTTTTTTGAGCCCATTTTGGATCAGTGTAAATAAGGGGTGTGCCAAAGTTACAATAGGAACCTGAGTAAATTGCCTGCGGAAGGCATGAGACAGCTGCATGTAACGAAAATATTGTGAGGATAGGTTGGAAAATTGTGCTACGAGCATATCAAAAGATTTTAGTTTACCCTGGTGCAGAACATGGGTGTCCGCAGATAATTTTACAGGGGGGGGGCAAAAAGGGGGGAGGAAAAAGCGGCACCGAAAATTCGAGGTGGTGTATATGGGGCTACGTCATGTGGCGCGTGTGGCGCACCGCGCCGAAAAATGGGTGTGGTCATGAACCAGAATGTGGGTGTGGTCGTGGGTGGAGACAAGGTTACATGAACTAAGCAATGGTGGGACATTAGATTAGGACAGTGGTGGCGAACTTTTTGGAGGTCGAGTGTCCAAACTGCAAAGTCACTTTACTATTACAAAGTGCCAACAGCAATTTAAACTAAATACAAACGTTTTAACTCATACATGAACATTATGGAAAATCCAAGTTGAAAATAAACTGTGAAGATAAACAATTTCATCCAGCCTACTCCTGAAAAATGTATCCATTTTTTTTAGAACCTCCCAGTTTCATTTTCTGTTTTAAAAAGCGGAAAAAGTAGGTTTAATGCTATTGTCTCATGATGATGATTCAGCTTTTTCTATAGTCTCGCAGTCACCCCCAACAAGACAAATTCAGCAATCATGAGGCCCCCAACATGACCAACTCAGCAATCATGAGGCCCCCAACAAGACAAATTCAGCAATCATGAGGCCCCCAACAAGACAAATTCAGCAATCATGAGGCCCCCAACAAGACAAATTCAGCAATCTTGAGGCCCCCAACAAATCATGAGGCCCCCAACAAGACAAAGTCAGTAACCATGAGGCCCCCAACAAGACAAATTCAGCAGTCATGAGGCACATAAATAGACAGCATTTCACATAAATAGGCAGAATGCCTCCTTAATATGGTAGACACCTCTCACCTGGCAGCAGTTCCCCAAAATACACTCAATCTGACAGCAGTGGTTCAGCAAAAATAGGTAGCCCCAGGTTTATAGGTGTCCCCAGAATAGGTGGCCAGCGGTATAGATGTCCCCAGAACTGGTAGCCAGGGGTAGAGATGTCCCCAGAACAGGTAGCCAGGGGTAGAGATGTCCCCAGAACAGGTAGCTAGGGGTATATGTGCCCAGTATATGTAGGCAGGGGTATATGTGCCCACTATATGTAGCCAGAGGTAGATGTGCCCACTATATGTATCCAGGGGGTATATGTCCCCAGTATATGTAGCCAGGGGGTATATGTCCCCAGTATATGTAGCCAGGGGGTATATGTCCCCAGTATATGTAGCCAGGGGGTATATGTCCCCAGTATATGTAGTCAGGGGTATATGTGCCCAGTATATGTAGTCAGGGGTATATGTCCCCAGTATATGTAGCCAGGGGTATATGTCCCCAGTATATGTAGTCAGGGGTATATGTCCCCAGTATATGTAGCCAGGGGTATATGTCCCCAGTATATGTAGCCAGGGGTACATGTGCCCAGTATATGTAGTCAGGGGTATATGTGCCCAGTATATGTAGTCAAGGGTATATGTGCCCAGTATATGTAGCCAGAGGTATATGTGCCCAGTATATGTAGGCAGGGGTATATGTGCCCAGTATATATAGTCAGTGGTATATTTGCCCAGTATATGTAGTCAGGGGGATATGTGTCCAGTATATGTAGGTAGGGGTATATGTCCCAGTATATGTAGGTAGGGGTATATGTCCCAGTATATGTAGGCAGGTGTATATGTCCCAGTATATGTAGGCAGGTGTATATGTCCCAGTATATGTAGGCAGGTGTATATGTCCCAGTATATGTAGCCAGGGGTATATGTAGGCAGGTGTATATGTCCCCAGTATATATAGCCAGGGGGTATATGTCCCCAGTATATGTAGCCAGGGGTATATGTCCCAGTATATGTAGCCAGGGGTATATGTCCCAGTATATGTAGCCAGGGGTATATGTGCCCAGTATATGTAGCCAGGGGTATATGTGCCCAGTATATGTAGTCAGGGGTATATGTGCCCAGTATATGTAGTCAGGGGTATATGTGCTCAGTATATGTAGTCAGGGGTATATGTCCCCAGTATATGTAGTCAGGGGTATATGTCACCAGTATATGTAGCCAGGGGTATATGTCCCCAGTATATGTAGCCAGGGGTATATGTCCCCATTATGTGTAGCCAGGGGTATATGTGCCCAGTATATGTAGCCAGGGGTATATGTGCCCAGTATATGTAGCCAGAGGTATATGTGCCGAGTATATGTAGTCAGGGGGATATGTGCCGAGTATATGTAGGTAGGGGTATATGTCCCAGTATATGTAGGCAGGTGTATATGTCCCAGTATATGTAGGCAGGTGTATATGTCCCAGTATATGTAGGCAGGTGTATATGTCCCAGTATATATAGCCAGGGGTATATGTAGGCAGGTGTATATGTCCCCAGTATATATAGCCAGGGGGTATATGTCCCCAGTATATGTAGCCAGGGGGTATATGTCCCCAGTATATGTAGCCAGGGGGTATATGTCCCCAGTATATGTAGCCAGGGGTATATGTCCCAGTATATGTAGCCAGGGGTATATGTGCCCAGTATATGTAGGCAGGGGTATATGTGGTCAGAGGTATAGTTGCCTATAGTTTGCATGATCTTGTTTTGTTGTGAGTTTCCGTATGTTCTACCTGTATGTTAACCCATTTATCTATTGTGCAGCGCTGCGTAATATGTTGGCGCTTTATAAATACAATAAATAATAATAATAGTATATGTAGCCAGGGGTATATGTGCCCAGTATATGTAGCCAGGGGTATATGTGCCCAGTATATGTAGTCAGGGGTATATGTGCCCAGTATATGTAGTCAGGGGTATATGTGCTCAGTATATGTAGTCAGGGGTATATGTCCCCAGTATATGTAGTCAGGGGTATATGTCCCCAGTATATGTAGCCAGGGGTATATGTCCCCAGTATATGTAGTCAAGGGTATATGTGCCCAGTATATGTAGGCAGGGGTATATGTGCCCAGTATATGTAGTCAGGGGTATATGTGCCCAGTATATGTAGTCAGGGGGACTACATGTATATGTAGGCAGGTGTATATGTCCCAGTATATGTAGGCAGGTGTATATGTCCCAGTATATGTAGGCAGGTATATATGTCCCAGTATATATAGCCAGGGGTATATGTAGGCAGGTGAATATGTCCCAGTATATATAGCCAGGGGTATATGTCCCCAGTATATGTAGCCAGGGGGTATATGTTCCCAGTATATGTAGCCAGGGGGTATATGTCCCCAGTATATGTAGCCAGGGGTATACGTCCCAGTATATGTAGCCAGGGGTATAAGTCCCAGTATATGTAGCCAGGGGTATACGTCCCAGTATATGTAGGCAGGTGTATATGTCCCCAGTATATGTAGGCAGGGGTATACGTGCCTAGTATATGTAGGCAGGGGTATATGTGCCCAGTATATGTAGTCAGGGGTATATGTCCCCAGTTTATGTAGGCAGGGGTATATGTGCCCAGTATATGTAGCCAGGGGTATATGTGCCCCGTATATGTAGCCAGAGGTATATGTGCCCAGTATATGTAGCCAGGGGTATATGTGCCCAGTATATGTAGCCAGGGGTATATGTGCCCAGTATATGTAGCCAGGGGTATATGTGCCCAGTGTATGTAGCCAGGGGTATATGTGCCCAGTACATGTAGCCAGGGGTATATGTGCCCAGTATATGTAGCCAGGGATATATGTGCCCAGTATATGTAGCCAGGGATATATGTGCCCAGTATATGTAGTCAGGGGTATACAGTGGAGGAAATAATTATTTGACCCCCTCACTGATTTTGTAAGTTTGTCCAATGACAAAGAAATGAAAAGTCTCAGAACAGTATCATTTCAATGGTAGGTTTATTTTAACAGTGGCAGATAGCACATCAAAAGGAAAATCGAAAAAATAACCTTAAATAAAAGATAGCAACTGATTTGCATTTCATTGAGTGAAATAAGTTTTTGAACCCCTACCAACCATTAAGAGTTCTGGCTCCCACAGAGTGGTTAGACACTTCTACTCAATTAGTCACCCTCATTAAGGACACCTGTCTTAACTAGTCACCTGTATAAAAGACACCTGTCTACAGAATCAATCAATCAAGCAGACTCCAAACTCTCCAACATGGGAAAGACCAAAGAGCTGTCCAAGGATGTCAGAGACAAAATTGTAGACCTGCACAAGGCTGGAATGGGCTACAAAACCATTAGCAAGAAGCTGGGAGAGAAGGTGACAACTGTTGGTGCAATTGTTCGAAAATGGAAGGAGCACAAAATGACCATCAATCGACTTCGCTCTGGGGCTCCACGCAAGATCTCACCTCGTGGGGTGTCAATGGTTCTGAGAAAGGTGAAAAAGCATCCTAGAACTACACGGGAGGAGTTAGTGAATGACCTCAAATTAGCAGGGACAACAGTCACCAAGAAAACCATTGGAAACACATTACACCGCAATGGATTAAAATCCTGCAGGGCTCGCAAGGTCCCCCTGCTCAAGAAGGCACATGTGCAGGCCCGTCTGAAGTTTGCCAATGAACACCTGAATGATTCTGTGAGTGACTGGGAGAAGGTGCTGTGGTCTGATGAGACCAAAATAGAGCTCTTTGGCATTAACTTAAACTTGCTGTGTTTGGAGGAAGAAAAATGCTGCCTATGACCCCCAAAACACCGTCCCCACCGTCAAGCATGGGGGTGGAAACATTTTGCTTTGGGGGTGATTTTCTGCTAAGGGCACAGGACAACTTAATCGCATTAACAGGAAAATGGACGGAGCCATGTATCGTGAAATCCCGAACGACAACCTCCTTGCCTCTGCCAGGAAACTGAAAATGGGTCATGGATGGGTGTTCCAGCACAACAATGATCCAAAACATACAGCAAAGGCAACAAAGGAGTGGCTCAAGAAGAAGCACATTAAGGTCATGGAGGGGCCTAGTCAGTCTCCGGACCTTAATCCAATAGAAAACCTATGGAGAGAGCTCAAGCTCAGAGTTGCACAGAGACAGCCTCGAAACCTTAGGGATTTAGAGATGATCTGCAAAGAGGAGTGGACCAACATTCCTCCTAAAATGTGTGCAAACTTGGTCATCAATTACAAGAAACGTTTGACCTCTGTGCTTGCAAACAAGGGTTTTTCCACTAAGTATTAAGTCTTTTATTGTTAGAGGGTTCAAAAACTTATTTCACTCAATGAAATGCAAATCAGTTGCTATCTTTTATTTAAGGTTATTTTTTCGATTTTCCCTTTGATGTGCTATCTGCCACTGTTAAAATAAACCTACCATTGAAATGATACTGTTCTGAGACTTTTCATTTCTTTGTCCTTGAACAAACTTACAAAATCAGTGAGGGGTCAAATAATTATTTCCTCCACTGTATGTGCCCAGTATATGTAGGTAGGGGTATATGTCCCCAGTATATGTAGGCAGGTGTGCCTCAGCAGGAGGGGAACAGCGCAGAGAAGAGAGAGAGCTATGGGCACAGTGGAAAAGGGCGGACGTCTTCCCCCCCCCCTTCCCTCACCTTAGGGGGCTCTCTCTCCCTCGCTCTCCCCTCCAGAACGAAGTGTGCAGCGACTGCAGTGTGCAGCGGGGGGAACTTACCTCGTCTCGTCGCAGGCGCCGGATGGATTAGCTGCTACTCTGGTCGGCACCAGAACTTCCGGCGCAGGAGCGAGACGAGGTAAGTTCCGCCCGCTGCCCAGCCGCTGCACACTTTGTTCCGGAGGGGAGAGCGAGGGAGGGAGAGCCCCCTAAGGTGAGGGAAGGGGGGGGGAGACGTCCGCCCTTCCCCACTGTGCCCATAGCTCTCCCTCTTTTCTGCGCTGCTCCCCTCCTGCTGGCGACACGGGCGCGCGGCCAGGGGGGGGGGGGGGGAGCGGGCGGCCAGGGTCGGGCAGATGCCCGATTTTGCCATATGTGCGGATGTCCATGGTGCAGAATATGCTCCAAGAAAATCACACCTGAGCGTTGCCAGAAGAGGGTATCTGGGATGGTTGTGATTTCTGCCAGTGTCTTATTGTTCCATAGTGGTGTATGTGGATCAAGCGCCCCACTTTTATATATAGAGTAAGCCATTTTCCATACCAGTTGGGCTTGAGCGAGTATAGTGTTCGTGGATTTATCTATGAGGATAGCTTGACATAGTAAATCCATAGCTACATTTGATTTCCAGGGTTCCATGCTGTATCCCAGGGCTTCCGGGTTGTATAGTCTCCCCATAGAGAACCATGCTGATATATGCTGAAGTTGGGCTGAGAAGTAGTAATATTGCATGGACGGGAGTGCTAGGCCCACCCTAGAGTCTAGTACGTTCTTAACACAAAGTACACGTACCCCAGGAGGTACAGTAGTTGGGCTCAGGGGACACTTGAACTTGTCATAGTCAATCTATCATATTAAAGGAGTCATCAGGCAAAACCCACCCCCTCCCGTTCTATTTACCCAGGGGTTCCTCCAGCCCCTTGCAGCTGACGTCCCACGCCACAGATCAGCGCTCAGCCGCTGGCCCGGGTCCCCGCCGGGCAGAGGCCGACCTCGAAGTCGTCTCTACTGCGCCTACGCGAGCTCCGCTGTCAATCAAGCCCACGTTGTCCGTGGTGTACTGCACAGATGCAGAACTACTGCGCAGTACACCGCAGACAACCTGGACTTAATTGACTGCAGCGCTCGTTCAGGCGCACTAGAGGAAGTCGACCCCGTGCTGGCGGCTAAGTGTGGAGCTGCAGGGTGGGACATGTCAGCTGCAAGGGGCTGGAGGACGCCCTAGGTAAGTAGAGGGGGGTGAGGGGGTTGCCTGATGACTCATTTAAGTTTTGAGATGAAAAAATTGATAAACCATTTATAAAGTAACCTGTATTAGTATTGTTAATTAAAAGCATCAGGGAATGTTTGAAACGCATTTATATACTTTCTTTCTTCTTGATCACTGTAGCGAATGGGATCAGCAGCACAAGGCAAGGCAGTGCAGATGGTGTGAAATAGCACGTGTTGCATTCCGATTGTATGGCCATATGCATACCTCCCAACTTTTTGAAATGAGAAAGAGGGACACTTAAGCCATGCCTCTGCCACACCCCTAGGCATGCATACCATAAAGATGTCATATAAAAATATTTTGTTTTATAATTCAAACCAAACTGTCCTTTCTATCCTGGTTCATTTTCCATCATATTAACATTTAAAAATTAGTAAAATATCAATTTAAAGGATGGGAATAAAGTTTAGAGTCAATCAAACACATTTTTAGTAGAAAAATATATATACTTACATTGAAAGAGGGACAAAGTCCTGAAAGAGGGACAGGGCTCCCAACAAGGGATTGTCCCTCCAAAAGAGGGACAGTTGGGAGCCATGCATATGCAATTGTTAAGTGTGAATTAGGCCTTACTCACAACAGGGTATTTGGCAACACGATGTAATGTTGAGATACACTGCCCTAGTCAATATGTTAGCAGTCTCTGGCTGCTGGTACAGCTGGATTTAACTGTTATATTTTTTTTCAGTGGTTTAAGTTCTGCTATAAAATCCATGTAAAACATAACTTGTGGAGAGTTGCAGAAATTGTACTCGTGCTACTGCTATTTAAGATTCTTTAGTAAGTTCTGAGCTGATGATTCACCACATCCCACTGTACAGCACTGCTGATAACTTTGCATGCAGATGACAGCCAGGCATTCCAATAAAGTAGTATAGAACAGAGGTGCTAGTTGAAAAGAGATGGCCTGCACGCTGCAATCAAATCTGCCTGTACAACCAATAAGAGAGGCTGGCACACAACTGCTATCCCTCTGCTTCCCAAAGTGAAACTCTACATCACTGCCAACACATCAGCCACGTAGGACAGGCAGTGGAGAAGAGGGGAGACTTCATTTAATTCCTCTACTTTTACCTGCAAACATTGACACTGTATACGTCCTTCTGCATTTACATGGATAGCAGGCAAAATGGTTTTAATATTTATGCAAGATGCTGAAGACATTTCTAATTCCTGCTGAGTCAGCCCCGCCTTTTACCCCTCCTCACCCTTTTGTGGGGGTGTTTAAGGGTCTTGTGTGAAAGGGTGGGATTTCAGCCTTCCACGTCTGCAGTGCAAAGAAAGCATGTTCACTGTCTTTACTACAGAAAATTCAGCAGTTCCTTAGTACTGTGACAAAACCATTAGAGCAATGTAATGTTTTATATCGAATAACTGTTTCTGGTTCTGTAATACAAAATATGTTTGGATGTAGCTATATATTGTAAATATAAATGTTTTTCGTATCACACGTTGACTGCACAGGCTGGTGATTTCTACTGTTTAGTATATGTATCGTTCTTGTCTGTGCATGTTTTTAACACGTTAGCATAATTCCCAACACAGTGAATAAGCAGAGCCCTAGCCCTGGGCACTGGATTTTATGCATTCTTCCAGTAGGCGAAGCATAGCGAGGTCATGATCCTAGTGACTGGTCACTCCACACGGTTTTTTTTTTATTACCCAAAGCGTTGGAGAGAAGACTACTGATCCCCCCCCCCCCCCCCCCCCCCCCCCCTGCCGCCGGCCAACTGGCATCTGTGGAAATCCAATGTGCCTGTCTGCCTGAGGCCCATGGGCAATGCTTCTTGGGAGATTGCAGATCGTTCATGATTCCCAAATTGTGGATATACTGTGATTTTAAAAGCAATTCCCAGAGCAATTGTGATTTGGCTCTGCAGCTATTAAAGGGAACCTGAAGTGAGAAGTATATGGAGGCTGCTACATATATTTCATTTTAAACAACACCAGTTGCCTGGCAGCCATGCTAATCTATTTGGCTGCACTAGTGTCTGAATTATGCCAGATACAAGCATGTAGCAAATCTTGTCAGATCTGACAATAATTCCAGAAATACCATAATCTGCTGCATGCTTGTTTAGGGTCTCTATGGTTAAAAGTATTACACAGAGACCTGGAGGGCCCAGGAGGAGGCTCCACAGTTTTTCAATAAATGTCATCAGGTGTTGAGTGGGGCGTGAACACATGTGTGGAGGGGAGCAGCGAGGGATGGAGAGCCCCAAGGTGAGGGAAGGAGGGGGGAGACGTCCCCCCTTCTCGACCGCTGCCCACTACTCTCCTTCCACTGTGCTGCCCCCCTCCTGCTGGGGGGACACCTGACTTCCTATTCTGGGGACATGTACCCCTGACTACATATACTGGGACATATACCCCTGACTACATATACTGGGGACATATACCTCTGCCTACATATACTAGGCACATATACCCCTGCCTACATATACTGGGCACATATACCCCTGGCTACATATACTGGGGACTACTATACCCCTGACTACATATACTGGGCACATATACCCCTGGCTACATATACTGGACACCTATACCTCTGGCTACATATACTGGGCACATATACCCCTGGCTACATATACTGGGCACATATACCCCTGGCAACATATACTGGGCACCTATACCCCTGGCTACATATACTGGGCACCTATACCCCTGGCTACATATACAGGGCACATATACCCCTGGCTACATATACAGGGCACATATACCCCTGGCTACATATACAGGGCACATTTACCCCTGGCTACATATACTGGGCATCTATACCCCTGGCTACATATACTGGGCACATATACCCCTGGCTACATATACTGGGCACATATACCTCTGCCTATATATACTGGGCACATATACTCCTGGCTACATATGATGGGCACATATACCCCTGCCTACATATACTGGGAACATATACCTCTGGCTACATATACTGGGCACATATACCCCTGGCTACATATACTGGGCACATATACCCCTGGCTACATATACTGGGCACCTATACCCCTGGCTACATATACTGGGCACCTATACCTCTGGCTACATATACTGGGCACATATACCCCTGGCTACATATACTGGGCACATATACCCCTGGCTACATATACTATTATTATTATTTATTGTATTTATAAAGCGCCAACATATTACGCAGCGCTGCACAATAGATAAATGGGTTAACATACAGGTAGAACATACGGAAACTCACAACAAAACAAGATCATGCAAACTATAGGCAACTATACCTCTGACTACATATACTGGGGACTACTATACCCATGGCTACTTATACTGGGGACACCTATAGACCTGGCTACCTATGCTGAGGGTACCTATTTTGGGGGAACTGCTGTCAGATTATCTGCATTGTTGTGGAACCGCTGTTAACAGACTAAGGGCTTGATTCACAAAGCGGTGCTAACCTACTTAGCACGTCTAAAGTCTTTAGACGTGCTAACCAGGGTGCTAAGTAGGTTAGCACCGGATTTCTCAATTGAGAAAACTGGTGCTAACCTACTTAGCACCCTGGTTAGCACGTCTAAAGACTTTAGACGTGCTAAGTAGGTTAGCACCGCTTTGTGAATCAAGCCCTAAGTGTATTTTAGGGAACAGCTGCCAGATTATGTGTATGTTAGGGGAACGGCTGCTGCCAGATTACTGTATTTTGGGGAACGGCTGCCAGATTGTGTATGTTTGGGGGACCACTGCTGCCAGATTACATGTATTTTGGGTGATCTGCTGCCAGGTTTCGCGTATTTTGGGGAACTGCTTCCAGATTATGTGTATGTTGGGGGAACTGCTGCTGCTACATTGTCTATTTTGGGGGAACCACTGACATTATCTGTGTTTTGGAGGAACTTCTACCAGATTATGTGTCTTTTTGGTGAAATGCTGTCAAATTACATCTATTTTTGGGGGATACACTACGGCAGAGCTCAAACTTCCCCGGCAGACCTTTTACATTACTGCTAAGGTCATATATATTTGGCCCCACCTATGACCTCGGCCACGCTATGTTTGACCACGCCCATTTGTTGGTGCGCCGCGTGTACCGCGGCACAGGGGTTTTTGGGGTGAGTCCACTCACCGGTACACTTTAATAAGTTAGTACTTCGCAGATGCTTATTAAGTACAGAGAGGATGAAATGTATCTGTAGCTCTTTCGCTCAGTGTTAGTGAGGGCCCATGCACACTAGAGCGTTTTACTGGCGATTTCGGCAAAACGCTCAAGCGCTAACGCTTTTTAAAGAGCTAGTGCAATAATACCCTATGGGCCCGTTCTTACTTGGGCGATTTGTGTTAATCGCCGGCGATTCATGCAAAACGCCAAACGCAAACGTGTAGCCTGTACCATTTTCAGGTGATTTAGTGCTATCGAAGCGCTAAACGCAAAAAAATCACCAAGTTTAAATGGCGATTTTTTTCGCGTTAATCGCCAAAAATCGCCTGAGCAAAACGCTAGCAAAAGCAGGAGCGTTTTACGTTTTGCTAGAGTGAATGGGCCCTAACGGTTAATAACAGCGTGGCGACTTGTCCTGGAGTCCAGCTCTTTTCTGGAGCTGCAGAATATCCATCTATTCCCCCTAGTCTTCCCTTCCCACTGTGATGTATTTGCTGAGCCGGAGAGAGTGGATCCCCGCCTCCTATCCCATTCCCAGTTAGTAGTGAGGCTGACGTCACGACTGTCAGGGGAGGCAGAGCCGAAGTTTTGGCGAAGGATAGCCAGGGAAGGAACCGGCAAGTCATACAGATTATCCACGATTGTCGGCCTGGAGCCATTTAGTTCCAAGAGTCTAGATCAAACCATGAGAGTAAAGAAAAGTTCTCACCCCACTGCCATGCCTGTAATCCGCGGGACTGTGCTGCTACTGCAGGCCGTGTTTCTGGTCAGTTTTGTAACTTGCAATGATGCTCCACCGGTGCCCGGAGACGAGCTGCACATAGACAAGAGCTGGGTGCCTGATGTGTGCCCCCGAACTGTGAAGGAGGGAGACTTCGTGCGCTATCACTATCACGGCACGTTTCCTGATGGAACAAAGTTTGATTCCAGGTAAAAGGATAAATGCATGTTATGAAAACAGTATCATTGCCATGCAATAGGCATATTCTTTATTTCAGAGATTCAGTATCTTTCCAAGAATTTGCATGGCATTTGTGACTACTTCTGTGAAGGATTGGGACAGGTCTGCTAACTGGTCCAAACCACAGCAAGATACTGGGCCAATGTGGGCCTGATGCGCCAAGCTATTCTGAAAATCTGGTATGATGGTAATGTGTCTACTGGGTTGCAATGGTCAGTAGATCTCCCCTAGATCATGCTGGACTATGAGGTGGTTTGTTGCACATGTAGTGAATTACATTTTCAGAAATGTTTGTTGTGGTCTGATATGACCCAGGTAAGGGTTGCAAACTTGGTACTTATAGCAGACTTTTTTCAAAAAAATAAATTCATGTAAGATTTGCATGATCACCTTTGTTCTTTAATGATCTGCAAATTTGGAGAACTATAGTATATGAAGTGCTATATGTATGTGCATGAGTCCCTGCTTGCCATTTCACAAGGCAGTTCTAGGCAGCTGCCTTGGGCCCAGTGGATATAATCCTCTTCTACTTACATGTACTAATTTGGGTAATGCCATACTTCCATTGTGCAAACTCTAAAAACCACAGTAGTAACATTCCTCTCTAGAGTCCATTCATTCTACTGTACATGCCAGCAAGCTTTCTGTGTTCATTTTAACACGTTTAATATATTCAGTTCCAGGAATGTGATTTGCACTAAATCATTATTTCAAGTGACATCTCAGAATGATATAATAATAATAATAATGTAAATGTTCTGCAGCAGATTGTCAAGTGACTAATCTACAACCAATAGGGAAAGAATATTCCACTTGGATTTGCAGCTGCTTTCACTGGTCCCAATTACAGGCAAGCTGAAACTTGATTCCTGCACATTGTCCACGTCCCCACATTTGCCTGTGATTTTCAGCTAGAGTTGGTTAAGGGCCCGTTCACACTGCACGCGTTTCCAGCCGCGTTTTGGAAACGCGTGCAGGTGGCCAAAACGCACGACATCAGACATTGCATAGAGTGCAATGTCTGATGTTCACACAGCATGCGTTCCGGACCTATGCGGTCCGGGAACGCATGCTGCACGCAGATTTTACAAAAACGCGCGGCTGTCCCATTCACTTTTCAGTGATGGGATCAGCCACGCAACGCATACGAACGCGGACATGCGTGCGTTCGTACGCGTTGCGGTCCGCATGCGTTGCGGTCCGCATTTTGTAGTCTGAACGGGCCCTTACTGTGAGAAGATGGGTTTTTCAGGAGCCAGCTGCAGTTCTTATAGGTCAGTGCTTTCCAAACATTCCATGTGATTGGATGGAGTAATAAAGCATGTCCTGGTAGGCAGGTTTTGTAAAACAGTTGTAAACAGTTTATGGCCCACTGAGTTTTAATCACTTCAGAAGTCAAGTAGTTTTTTCTTGTCAAATCATTCATCCTATACATCCAATTGGCTTTCAAATCTTTAACACCCTTTGCAACATTATTACTGATGTGATATGACAGCATGCATTGGGAATGGGCTTCAATAGAAAGATACAATAAAGGAAAACCGTCATTAGTGTCCACCGTCTCACATTGCGTTCTGCTCACGTTAGCATTCACGTTGGGCTTTTTTTTAAGCAATTTTTTTTCCTGGCGCTTGGGTGGGCGTTGCGTTTTTGTAAAAAAGCGCTTTTCTAAGCATTTTTCCCTAGTGTTTTTTTCATTCACTCCCTGACGCAAGTCAGGAAGTGAACTGTTTGACCCGGAAAAAAATATAATGTATTTATTCTTAACGCAATCGCTGCACAAAGCAATTTTGTGAGCGGTTGCGTTTTTCCTATACCTTCTATTGAGGCAAAATTGCCCAAAAAATGGATTTGATTTCTGAGGCGTTTCTGCCTCAATGTTAAAGTATAGGAAAGTGGAAAACCGCTCTGAAAAACGCTAGATCAGAGCGGTTTTCCAGGCGTTTTTGTCACAGAAGCTGTTCAGTAACAGCTTTACTGTAACAATATGTGTAATCTGCTACCAAAAACGCTCCAAAAAACACCAGGCATGTTTAGAAAACCTCTCTAAACATGCCTAGAATCGCTCTGAAATCTGCTTCAAAAACCTCTAGCGTTTTGCAGATCTGCTAGAGGTTTTTGGTGTGCACTGGGCCTTAGATATTAAGATAATAGTCATATTATGCTTTGCTTGGCTTACCATTATATTATGTGTGTATATCTTCTTGCTGTTGATTTCTTACCTGCATTTTGACCTTGCAACACTAGATAACAACAGATTTGAGCACAAGTCGTTGTACTAATGATTGCACTACCATCACCACTAGCTTTGTACCGCTTCATACAGTATAAAGGTGTGTATGCTTGGTATACAAACCTCCAGAGATTGCCTGTCAGGACCATCTCTGCTGAGAATCTAGCATGTGTAAAGCTGCTTAAATGTGCTGTGGAAAGTATAGTTAAGATGCCTATACATCTGGCGATTTTCCAGCCCGATTCAATAATTTTATCAAACCAAATGAAAGTCAATGCCACAAAAAGCATGCCTGATCGATTTGACTGATTTTGGGCCAGAATTGTTTGACTGTATCGATTGAGCATGCTGATAAATGACGGGCCGCCATGGTCAGTTGGGTGCGTGGCGGTAATGGTATGAGATATAGCAATAAATGAGAAAGACCTCTGGCCGCTGTCCCCCAAATGTAGATGTCCTCATACTGTGCCCAGGCATTAAAAAACTCACCTGCTCCAGCTGTGGTGATTCCTGATCTCGTCCTCTGACTTCTCGGGGTGCCGCCAGGCGCATGTGTGCGACGTCACACGTGCCACGTGCTATAAGTGGTGGCTGCCTGTGACTGCAGTGCTTAGTAGAGACAGTGGAGGCGACTGGGAGAAGCTGGACAGTCGAGGCAGCTGGAGCAGGTGGGATTTAAATGTACAGCAGGGGAGGGCGGTATTGGGGAAGGCACATTCAGGTAGACAGAGGCAGGCAGGCAGGCAGCGGATGCTGTATCACGAGGCCAATTCCCAAGAGGTTTCATGCAGAAATGAATCGGGAATTAGCCTATGCAGTATAATGGGTTTCAGCATGCAGTGCGTTACCACAAAATGCACGCGTTAACAGTAAGGCTACTTGCACACCAAGACGTTGCGTTAGGTGCTACGTTAAGGTCGCATAACGTGCACCTAACGCAAGGCCTGGTGCTCTTCGATGTGGACATCAGAGTGAGCCACGTTGTGCAGCTTACTCTGGCGTCCGTGATGCGTACTCTTGGACGCATGCGGCATCACGTGGTCCCGCCGGCCAATCGCCGCACAGAGTGGCCGCACCAGGAAGTAAACACTGCACGTCACAACGTGCAGTGAATATTAATTAGCCATGTGCCTGGCCGCTCTCCGCTCCTCCCCAACATGACTGAGCATGTGCAAACAGTCTAACGCGGCTTAAGCCGCTGTAACGCCGTAGCATGCTGCACTGTCGGAAGAACGTGCAGCGTTACATGTAACGCTACGTGGGCAGTGTGAACAGCCCACTTGTGTTACATTGCTGTACGTTGGGGGAGCGTTACAGGCTGCACTAACGTGCACCTGTAACGTCCCTGTGTGTAAGCAGCCTAAATCTTTAGTCTCAGCCTCATCAGGTGTACCTCTTATGCATAAATCTTGCCTGTTTTAAAGATTTCCATAATTTGCTTGCATAAGTTTGAGCTGAAGAAGCTCCTTCTGCAATGGATCTGCATTTAGGCCCGGTGCACACCAAAACCCGCTAGCAGATCCGCAAAATGCTAGCAGATTTTGAAACGCTTTTTGTTATTTTTCTGTAGCGTTTCACCTAGCATTTTGCGGTTTTGGAAAGCATTTTTGGTGTAGTAGATTTCAGATATTGTTACAGTAAAGCTGTTACTGAACAGCTTCTGTAACAAAAACGCCTGCAAAACTGCTCTGAAATGCCGTTTTTCAGAGCGGTTTTCCTATACTTAACATTGAGGCAGAAACGCATCCACAATCCAAAAAATGCCTCACCCCGGGAGTATGCGTTTCTGCAAAACGCCTCCCGCTCTGGTGTGACCCACCCCATTGAAATACATTGACCAAGCGTATCCGCAGCCGCGAGCGGCTGCAAAAACGCTGAAAAAGCCGCTCGGTGTGCACCAGCTGTCTGTCATGGCCTGAAGCTTTGATTTAAAGGAGGCCTGAAGTGAGAGGGATATAAAGGCTGCCATATTTATTCCCTTTTAAGCAATACCAGTTACCTGGCTATCCTGCTGATCCTCTGCCTCTAATACTTTTAGCCAGAACAAGCATGCAGCAGATCAGGTGTTTCTGACATTATTGTCAGATCTGACAAGACTATCTGCATGCTTGTTTCTGGTGTGATTCAGACACTACTGCAGCCAAATAAATCAGCAGGTCTGCCAAGCAACTGGTATTGTTTAAAAGGAAATAAATATGGTAGACTCCATATACTTCTCGCTTCAGGTTCCCTTTAAGACAATTTCAAACTAAGGCATTGCGTTGCAAGGTATACGTTGAAAAGGGCCCCAGAGCCGCCTATGTAAAAAGAGCTCCACCATAGACTTCAATGTTATTTGCCGCAACTCTCAGCTATAAGATAATGAAAAGGGCTCCCAAGGTTTTTTTCATCTATAAGGGCCCCTTAACACTTTAAAGCGCAAAACGCAGTCAATTTTTGCTGGCGCTTTGCGGGAGTGATTTTCCCGCGATTTCTCTGCGGAAAAATCACTAGACAGTGCAGTGATTTTCCCGCGATCGCGTTTAGCGCTTCTATAGAACTGAAACACGATCGCTGGGAAATCGCCTGAAAATAGTGCAGGAGACGCGTTTGTGTTTCGCGATTTTTAGGTGATTTGCGGTGATTAACGCAATTCGTTCAAGTAAAAACGGGCCCATAGGGTTTTAGTACACTAGCGCTTTTTAAAAGCGCTAGCGTTTGAGCGTTTTGCCGAAATAGTGGCAAAACGCTCTAGTGTGAATGGGCCCTAAAAGGGTTTCGGATATAGCCAAGATTTTTTTACGACTACATAAATTTGGTTACAAGGAGGACGTCTTTTTGTTGGACTATAAAAGGGTACCAGATATAGCCAAGTTTTTTTTTAGGGTTATATAAATGCGGCTACAAGGAGGACGTCTAAAGATTGGTTATATCAGCAAGTCACAAATTTGGTTATATTTTTAGAGTAACGTATGTTTTTAAATGCAGCTACAACAATAATAAATTTGGTTATACCAGTTTAAAATAATATATATGGTTGACATGAAATGCGACAAAGATCAGGCACCACCATGGGGAATTAAAGTTATGCACCACCAGGGGGGTTAGAGTTAGGCACCACAAGGGGAGGGCGTCTTAACGTTAGGCCCCGTTCACACTTGCGGTTCGAGTCCGCAAGTGTCCGGGGGTCCGGGGGCCGCAAAGAGACCGTACGGGTCTCTGCGGTGGCCACAAGTTGCCACAAGTTGCGGATCTGGAATGTATCAGTTCCGGCTACAATAAAGTAGCCGGAACTAGATACATTGCAGTGCCAGAAAGGCACCGCAAGCATGGGGGATACCGGCGTGTAGTCCGGGCCCCCCGAGTGGCATAGGACCGGTGCTGGAAGCATCCGGTCCTATTGCCAGTGTGATGAGAAACATCCGTTTCTCATTGCACAGCATGGCCGCATGTTCGGGTCAGGATCCGGCCCGGGTCCGCAGCCGCACGGGGACGTACGGCAAAAATGGAGCATGTTGGAAAAAAGCCGGATCGTCCCGGAGCTGCGTTCCCGGATCGGATCCGGATGGTCGCACGAGTGTGAATGGATACATTGATTAACAATGTATCCATTCACCATCCGCTGTGTACGGAGCGTTCCAGGTCCGGGGAAGCCGGACCTGAAAAGCTAATGTGAACCGGGCCTAAGGCACAACCAAGGGGGGGTCCAAGGGTTAGGCACCACCAGGGTGGTCCGAGGGTTAGGCACCACCTTGGGGGTCTTAGGGCTAGGCATACACGGGAGGGTTCTGTGTGAGAATAGGGAGAAGTTAGGTCATAGTAATCACTTTTCTCGGCTATATTACTTTTCTCAGCTATATCCAACATCCTTTTATAACCAAATTTACATTTTTTGGCTATATTCAGGACTGTTTTATAACCGAATTTACGTTTCTCAGCTACATCAGGAGCCCTTTTTCCAGGAGCCCTTTTCAAATGAATGCATGTTACACATCCTGGAAAAATAGCATTGCAATGCAATGGAGGGGAAAAGTCGCAATTTGTGTTATGCACTCTGTGACACATACAGTACATAAAAAGTATGCTCCACTGCAACTGTAAAGGCACATATTGTCTGGTACATTGCGTTATACCGACGGATCCATTGCACGGCACTATTT
This sequence comes from Hyperolius riggenbachi, assembly GCF_040937935.1. NCBI lineage: Eukaryota > Metazoa > Chordata > Amphibia > Anura > Hyperoliidae > Hyperolius > Hyperolius riggenbachi. The sequence continues at coordinate 203,208,020 of NC_090650.1, read as the reverse complement.
TCCGGCGTATAAGACGACTGGACATATAAGACGACCCCCCCCCAACACTTTCAGTTAAAATACAGAGTTTGGGATATACTCGCGGTATAAGGCTACCCCTCTTCCAACGCACACTAAATTTAAAAAAAAAAAAAATCAGCATATACTGGTGCTGTACTCTATGTGGTACCCAGTATATAACACCATATAAGCGATTGACTGGTTGGATTGGCAAACTCTCCCTCTCCATAAGTGGATTGGTCAGCTCTCCTTGTCTCCCTGTTTATCAGAGTGGTATGGAAGACTAGATTGCGCTGTGCCCATAAAGCACGCCTCTTTCACCCGTCTGGCCCGCCCTTGTATCCTATTTACCTCCTTCTCTGCTCTCAGATCTCGCACATGTGCGCCTGTGCCGCTTCACTACAGTCCTCAGCAGCAAGATCTAAGAGGCGGTAGCAGGATAGTGCGGGCCAGACGGGTGGAAGAGTTGTATTTTATGGGTACAGCGCAATCTGTTTCTTCCATACCATGGGCATCCCAAACCTTCTAGCGTGAGCAGTGAGCTCACCCCAGCATATGTGGCGACCACCGAATCTCCAGCACCCGGTAATTAAAATCATTGGGAACCGCTGCTTAAAATAAAAACCAGATACTTGCCTAAGGAGAGGGAAGGCTCTGGGTCCTAATGAGCCTTCTCTCTCCTCTCCTGGTGCCCATTCTAGCGCAGGATCTCCCGTAGCAGTATTTGACTAATTTAATCAAATACTGCTGTCTACACCGCCAAAGGGAGTCTTCGGGAGCCCGAGTGATCTCTCCCTCTCTTGCGCATGCACAGTATGGAGCGGCCTCTCTTTTGGAGGACTCGGCTCCCGAAGGCTTCCGAAGTCCCCCACGGCGGGTATTCAAACGAGGGATCCTGAGCTGCACCGAGGCACCGGGAGAGGAAAGGGAAGGCTCATTAGGACCCAGAGCCTTCCATCGCCTTAGGTAAGTATCTGTATGACTTTAAACATCAGCATATCGTGTACGCACATCACATATCAGCATCGTGTAAACATCAGCATGTCACGTACGCGCATCGCGTATCACCCGGCATCAATGACACCCAGCGTATAAGACGACCCCTGACATTTCAGAAGATTTTCACGGGTTAAAAAGTACTCTCATAAGCCAGATACAGTAATTGTATCATAGCAGTCTTCACGCTATGGGGCAAGTCCCTGCTCAGCAATCAGTTACCTCTAGGCATTCAATGCCCAAGGTATAAGAACTGATGATGTGAAGGCAGAAGTACCGCCAGAACCCTACTAGGCAGGATATTGGTAGGAGGTCAGGGGTTTGTGGGGACCAATCAGGTGGGACTACAAGTCCCAGCAGCCCATAGGCTGCTAAAGTCTATAATTCAGGGGCAAATTCAGGATTTTCAAGGGTGGGGGGATTCCTGAAAGGTATCCCTCAACCACGTACAATACAATATAATAATATGGTAAGACATCATGCTAGGTACACACAATCCGATTGTGACGGGATCTGACAATTATTTCCTAAATGTCCGATCTGCTCCTGATCCACAATAGGATCGATCAGGGACAGTGTAGATACAGATAATGACAGCCAACATTAACTATGAAGGGGAAACTAGCAGGGGCACAGGGCTGTGCTCATACCTGGCTCTGTGCTCTGTTAAGTTCCCAGAGCTGCACCATGCTCTGTACACCTGCTGCTGCTCCATCCAAAATCAACTGTAGCAGGGAAAGAAAGGGGGAAGTGCTGTGAGCTGCAGCATGCCTGCATTCTGGTGTCTCAACTTGTGCCTATCACTAGACACAGCACCGGCCCTGGTCTGAGGGGGGGGGGGATTATGAGCAGCTGTAATCCCCCCCCCCCCCCCCCTGCGTTTGCCTATGTAATTGTCAATGAAAATTCCCCTCCAGCTGCTAGAAGCACCACCAGAAAGACAGGCGCGTGCAGAAGTAGGGAGGGAAAAGAAACGCTGAATTGGATGTTATTCTGAATAAACCTGCACAGAACAAAAACTTCAAAGTTGAAATAATACATTTTAATGGTTTACATTACAGTTACGATCGAGGAAGCACTTACAATGTATTTGTGGGAAAAGGACAGATTATTCAAGGAATGGAAAAGGCCCTGATTGGAATGTGTGTAAACGAGAGGCGATTAGTGAAAATTCCACCAAATCTTGCCTATGGGAGTGAAGGATTGGGTAAGTGATGTTATGTATAAGTATGTCAGTATTTTATATAGCAAGGGTTATTTTATACAGCTGCCAGCAGCACTGCACAAAGCAACTGAAGAATAAAAAATGTATTATAATATAAAAAAAATCTTTTACTTAGGCCAAATATATAATATCATTATACGAGGGTCATCTGGATTTATCCACATAATCACCTCCTCTTTTGATATCTTTTTACAAGGTTTTCAATCCCTTTGCTGTAGTAACATCACAACACATCTCACCTATGATTGGGGGGGGGGGGGGGGAGTTCAGATTAGGCGTCGTTTTGTGGCACCGTGCGCATTTCGGTAGCATGTATGGTGCGCCACATGCAAGCACGTCAGAAGTATAGATGGCACTTCTGATGTGCAGACTATATGCGCTGCGCAGCGATGCGCTATCGCACTGCTGCATGCATTTTTGGCAAAGCGCAGCGCTAATTCCATTCACTGTAATGAATGGGATGGACTGCGCATGGCAGTGCATCTGTGTTGTCTCATGTAAACGAGGCCTAAATGCTGTTGAACAAACAGTTACCAGCATTCTGTTGTTGTATGACAAGCAATTCAGGGAAAGGAGATTAACCTGAAAGTAACTAGTTAAATTACACAGATACAGTAAATACCTTACTGGTCAGATAAAAGCAAACTGCTTTTACTTTCTGGATGACCCTTCTATGTCAGTATTTATCTTATTATACTACTATAAAGGTGGCCATACATCAGGCAACTTGGTGGCCGATCGACCATCCAATTTGATTATTATACATAAGTGCATACCCAACTGACAAAGCGACCAATTTCAGGACGGAAAACAGTTGCATGGTCGATTGCGCATGCTGTAAGATGTCGGGCCGAAGTTGGTTGATCAGGTGTGCGGCGGTACAACAGCAATTCCCAGAATGAACGATGAGAAAACCCACGCCGCTGCCGCCACAATGTATAAATGTGCCCGTGTTTGCATGTATACATTACCTGTCCTGTTGCAGCCTCCGCATGGTGTCCATAACCTCCGCGCGGTTCTATGCACTGATGTCAGACACTATGCGCCAGAAGCGTGTACGGATAGCAGCCCGGAGGTTACGGACACCGCGTGGAGGCTGCTACAGGACAGGTATTGTATAAATGCACACACTTAGGGGGAACATTTATACATTGGGGGCATCTGAGCGGAGGTGTGGACTCAACCGATGCCCTGAAGATTACATGCTAAAATCTGACACGGGCAGAATCGACAAAAAGACAAATTTATCTTTTTTTTTTTTTATTTCTCTTTTCTTTTTTTTTTTTTTTTAAACATCTTTTTATTGATTTTCTAAAACAACAAACCAAAAGCATTACAGAACATAACGCCAAGACAGTGCAATGTCTAAACAATTGACAGCAGACATTGATTAAAAATATATAAATACACAAGAGGTTGAGGTTCACATAGCATCGAGAACATGCAGAGGTACAATATTCATTATATAGACCAGAACAAGGCGACATACTGTGAGAGACTTGGTCAAATAACCGACAAAGTATGACATTTTAATGCAGACTAATATATAGTCAATATAAGCAAGGAAACAGAACCATTAAGTAAACAAAGCAAATGGATTATATAGATCAAGGATACTAGGATATCCAGTTCAGGAGAAGCTGATTCAACACATTTAAGCCATGGATCCCAGACCTTGTGGACAGTGGCGTAGCTAGAAATGACTGGGCCCCATAGCAAAAAAAAATTATGGCGACCTTCCAACCCCACGGACCTCCCACCCAAACATTTCGTGGGGAAATCTGATTTCCCCACGAAATGCACCCAGATTGTCGGCAGATTTCCCCACAAAATGCAACCAGATTGTTGGCAGATTTCCCCACAAATTGCAACCAGATTGTGGGCAGATTTCCCAACAAAATGCAACCAGATTGGTGGCAGATTTCCCCACAAATTGCAACCAGATTGTGGGCAGATTTCCCCACAAAATGCAATGAGATTGGCAGCATATTTCCCCACAAATGCAATGAGATTGGCAGCAGATTTTCCCACAAATGCAATGAGATTGGCAGCACATTTCCCCACAAATGCAATCTTATTGGCAGCAGATTTCCCCACAACTGCAATTAGATTGTCGCCAAATTTCACCACAAAATGCAATCAGATTGTCGCCAGATTTCCCCACAAAATGCAGTATATGTAGCCAGGTCTATAGTGGGCCAACATTAATTACCTGGAGGGAGGGTGGTTGGGCAGGCTGGCGCGCTATTTGCGGTGCAGGCACTGCACTGGGTAGGCAGTTAGGTAGCCGGGTAGGCAGTTAGGTAGACGGGCGGGAGGGTAGGCAGATAGGTAGACGGGCGGGAGGGTAGGCAGATAGGTAGACGGGTGGGAGGGTAGGCAGATAGGTAGCCTGGTGGGCAGTTAGGTAGCTGGGTGGCAGGGTAGGCAGATGGGTAGACGGGTGGGAGGGTAGGCAGATAGGTAGCCGGGTAGGCAGTTAGGTAGCAGGGTAGGCAGATAGGTAGCAGGGTGGCAGGGTAGGCAGTTAGGTAGCAGGGTAGGCAGATAGGTAGCTGGGTGGCAGGGTAGGCAGTTAGGTAGCTGGGTGGCAGGGTAGGCAGTTAGGTAGCTGGGTGGCAGGGTAGGCAGTTAGGTAGCTGGGTGGCAGGGTAGGCAGTTAGGTAGCTGGGTGGCAGGGTAAGCAGTTAGGTAGCTGGGTGGGAGGGTGGGCAGTTAGGTAGCTGGGTGGGAGGGTGGGCAGTTGGGTGGGAGGTAGGGCAGTTAGGTATCCAGGTGGGAGGGTAGGCAGTTAGGTAGCCGGGTGGGAGGGTAGGTAGTTAGGTAACCGGGTGGGAGGGTAGGCAGTTAGGTATCCGGGTGGGAGGGTAGGCAGTTAGGTATCCGGGTGGGAGGGTAGGCAGTTAGGTATCCGGGTGGGAGGGTAGGCAGTTAGGTATCCGGGTGGGAGGGTAGGCAGTTAGGTATCCGGGTGGGAGGGTAGGCAGTTAGGCAGCCGGGTGGGAGTGTAGTTAGGTAGCCGGGTGGGAGGGTAGGCAGTTAGGTAGCCGGGTAGGAGGGTAGGTAGACGGGTAGTTTAGTGGGGTAGGGGCATGACTCCTATCCTCCCTGCCTCACCTGGGGGCCCCTCCTTTTATGAGCGGCGGGAGAGTGGCATATACAGCAGGCTCCGGTGGGGTAATCAGACGCTAGATGTCCAGCTGCCTCCCGGGCTACGGTGTCTCCTCTGTATGCTGCTCGCAATAAACCAGGAAGCAGTGCGAGCAGCATACAGAGGAGACACTGTAGCCCGGGAGGCAGCTGGACATCTAGCGTCTGATTACCCCACCGGAGCCTGCTGTATATGCCGCTCTCCCACCGCTCATAATAGGAGGGGGGGCCCCCGAGGTGAGGGAGGGGGGGCACGCAACGGCGCTGGCATTATTATAATTTTTTTAAAAAGTCCTTTCTCAGCTGCGGGCCACCTGTGACGTAGGACTGCCGTGGGCCCCATAGCAACGGCTATGGTTGCTATACTGATTGCTACGCCGCTGCTTGTGGAATTTAGAATGAGCACCAGGTTAATTTATAGGGAGGGAGTGCCTCATTAATTACTTTAGTCCAAGTCAGAAAAGAAGGTTCAACAGTCGTCTTCCATTCTAGAGAAATAGTTTTCTTAGCATAGAAGAAAAGGAGCCACATCAGTAATTTCTTATGTTTATTGAGAGGAAGTTCCTCAATCAGTCCCAACAAACATACTTTAGGGGAAAGGACAAAGGGTAAGTCTATTTTTTCTTGCATGAATGTAAGCACTTTGATCCAGAAAGCCTGGATATATTGACAATCCCAGCTCATATGTTTAAATTAACCAGAGTCAGTCGGACGCCAGTAAGAGCTGGTGAGATTAGGGGTAAATTTATATAATCACATAAAGGTGTAATAAATCTGGTGGAACCAGCGAGTTTGGAGACAGATTTATCTTTAATCAGAATCGTTAGGTCTATGGGCATCTTAAGTGTTATATAAATCCCCTAGATCTTGCGGTCCCAACGTTAAAGTTTGGTATATGTTGAATGTCTATAAGTTATTAGTGGGCTGTGATAGTGTGAAACTGCTATAGCCCATAGCAATCTGTGATTTAATAAAAGGAGAGAGAGAGAAGAGTTGTACAATGGGAAAAAGGAATTTTGTAAAAAATAAGCAATTTTATTCATCAAGTTATTTTCACTACAGTTCCTCCTTAAGTCTCCATTGAGTTTTGCCAAAACGCACTTTGAAGATTCTTAAACCAAATGAAAAAAATGTTAGGGTCAGAAGATACCAAATTTAAACTATTTGGCATTAACACCAAATGGTATATTTGTCAGAAAGTCAATACAACTTACTTCCAAAGAAAACCATACCTATGGGAGAGCATGGATGTGGTAGCATTTTATTGTAGGATTGTTTCTCTGCAGCAAGGTACTAGTGCACTTGTCAGAATAGAAGTTAAAATGAATGAGGCAAAACACTGCCCAATTCTTGAGGAAAACCTGATTCTCTCTGCCAGAAAGTTCAAGGTAGTCAGGGGTTTTGGAAGTGGTACACCTTACCAGATGTAGGTTGGGTGCATAACCAACGTGGCAAGCAAAACACCAAGTACAAATAGTAAAGTCCAAGGTGTGGTTAGCGCACCAGAGTTTTGGGGCCACAGAGGGTCCCCTTCATTAGGTCTCTGATGAAGGGGACCCTCCGTGGCCCCAAAACAATTGTCAAACGAAGAGTTGACTTGCATTAAGGAATAAATACTCCTACAAACTTACTTTGGTGTGCTAACCAAACCTTGGACTGTTTTGCTTGGCACCTTGGTCATGCACTTAACCTACATACGGTAAAGTGTGCTACTTCCAAAACCCCTGACTGCCTTGAACTATTACACTTAGGGGGAGGGGTACACCTGGGAGAGTGGCAGCCGGCTCAGGGGCCCTGGACAAACAGTTTGCCCCTATGGAAGCGCTGGACCTGCCCACTGTACTAGGAAGTTATGTTCAAAGTTGGACTTTGCAAAGGCCTTCGACACTGTTCCCCATAAAAGTCTGCTGCAAAAGTTGAGGATGCAAGGACTGGGGAAGAGTCTGTGTTCATGGATAGGGAACTGGCTAATGGACAGAAAACAAAGAGTTGTGGTCAATGGATCGTACTCAAAATGGGAGACTGTTAGCAGTGGGGTCCCACAGGGGTCTGTTCTGGGTCCAGTGCTCTTCAATTTATTTATTAATGACCTCGTAGATGCACTAGTGAGCAATGTTGCTATTTTTGCAGATGATACAAAATTGTGCAGAATCATCAACTCTCAGGAAGATAGTGTCATATTGCAACAGGATCTGGATAGGATGGCTATATGGGCACATACATGGCAGATGAAATTCAATGTTGACAAATGTAAAGTCATGCATTTTCTACGTACTAATGGTCTAGCACCGTACAAAATAAATGGGATACAGTTGGGGACATCAAACTTGGAGAAGGACTTAGGAGTACTCATTAACAACAAGTTAAATAATCGTACTCAATGCCAAGCAGCTGCAGCTAAAGCTAAAAAAAATTTGGGATGCATTAAAAGGGAAATAAAAACTCGAGATGCTAGCATAATATTGCCCCTGTTTAACTCTCTAGTAAGGCCACATCTGGAATATGGAATTCAGTTCTGGGCACCACATTACAAAAAAGATATTGCAGTTTTAGAGCAGGTGCAGAGACGAGCAACAAAATTGATATGTGGAATGGAAGGTCTCACTTATCAAGAAAGGTTAGATAAACTGGGTTTATTTAGTCTAGAGAAAAGACGCCTTAGAAGGGATCTAATTAACGTGTATAAATACATCAGAGGGCAATATAATAGGTTGGCGGATGAGCTTTTTGTCCCTAGGCCTTCTCAAAGGACTAGAGGACATGATCTGCGCATGGAGGAAAAACGTTTTAGCCATTTATTTAGGAAAGGGTTCTTTACAGTTAGAGTGATTAAGATGTGGAATGCATTGCCACAGGAAGTCGTTATGGCAAACTCTATACCTGCATTTAAAGGGGGCTTAGATGCTTTCCTTGCGCTGAAAGACATCCATGGCTACAATTACTAGGTAATGCCTAATGATGTTGATCCAGGGATTTTATCTGATTGCCATCTGGAGTCGGGAAGGAATTTTTCCCTTTAGGGGCTAATTGGACCATGCCTTGTAAGGGTTTTTTCGCCTTCCTCTGGATCAACAGGGATATGTGAGGGAGCAGGCTGGACTTGTACTTTGTACTGGTTGAACTCGATGGACGTATGTCTTTTTTCAACCAAAATAACTATGCAACTATATGTAAGTTTTGTCTAGGGTTTATGGGTTTGGAGCGTTAAGACAACTTGTTTGCTTTTGTGAAAAACTGCTTTTTCCTTTGGTTCCAGTACAAGCCACAGCTGGTTGGGGTTCTGCTTCTCCCCCTCCTGTATCAGTTCCATGAGTCAGACTGATGAGGATAGTGAGTTTAAAGAGGAACATTGCTTTCTTTTTTCATCTTCAGCACATTGATTAGTAGATCTCCTCTTACTGAAAATGATAAAAGAATACATCAGAAAGCTGATTCTCTGTTTAAGAGGTTGTTTCCAAACTGATTGTCTAGCAGAGGGTGATCGCTAAATTGGTTTGGAAGGGTTAAATAAGCGGCGGAGAGTAAAGTGGGGTGTGGGTGCATGGATGGAGTGAGGTGGTTTTTCATGCCAGTTTTGAATATTTTTAGGCATTATAAGCCCAGTTCTCTTGGTTAAGTCTTTCAGGGAATGGCTTCAGACATCGGCGGATGGAGAGGTAGATGAATATTCTTTTGGGCAACCAAAATGTTGATGGTCATTTGTTCAGTCACAAGGTTTTTATGTGACTCTTCTGCTGAGTACCTTAGGATGGCAGCTAGTATGTTAGCCTCAGCACGGTTTCACTGTCATGGACTGGAATTGTTGGAGCATCTATATTTCAGAGTTTGCAATGCAGCCATATGGAGTTCACCATTTAGTTTTGGAAGGCCTCTTTCACACTGAGGCTGAAGGAGGTTAATTCACCACCTGTCAGCTGCTATTTTCCATCAGCCATGTGCCTCCTTGCCTTCAGTACCGGCAGTGAAGAGGCCTATCCCCATGGAGTCACATCTGAGCTTGGCCGTGTTCAGATGTGACATGTCTGACATGTGGTGTTACAAACAATGCCATTTAGTTACTCTTAATTAATTGCACCTGAGTGTCACGCGAAGCCTGTAGTCTGAACTGCCCGACAAGCGTGCAGTTCAGCTGCGACTTAAAAAGGATTTAAATGTATGATTTAGACAGGTTTGATGCTAACTCATTTGGAAGGAAGGTTGTACAAGCGGCTATGAACACCATTACACATTTGGAATCTTTAAGTGTTGGCTGCTAAAGGACAAATACAAAATCTAACTTTGTTCTTCCCCGAAATTCTTTATCCTCTATTTCCAGAAAGCAGCATAGTTATGTCTTGCCAGTAAATGTGATCGAACAGCTATAGAATTTTGCTGATAATCACACTGCCTAGGTTTGGAAGCACTGTGATTTTTTTTTGTTTCTGTTTGACCATAGCTGGGCAGAGCTTCTCTCACGGTGTGCTGCTTTCTAGGCATAAAAGAAAGCCAAAACTGCTTCTGCTGTCAACAAAGTGCATCCAATTAAGCAATGTTTCTTTATATATGGACTTATTATTCAAAATACAGATTTACAACAATATTTGGTTGTAGCAAAGACATTAACAATTACGCACATCCAAGTACCGGTATATCAAAACAGCGTGTCACATTTGTGCAACTATTGAATAAATAGAGATGTAACTTATCTTTAGCCCCCTTTTTGACAAAAACAAAACAAGTAGCATGATGTGAAAATAAAAAAAGAGAACTGAAAAGTTAAACTTGACATGGCTGCATTGAGGCAGAATCTACTCATTCACCTTACTAAATCTGCTTGTTAGAAAGTACTGGACGTTGGACTAGAGGTATGACCAGTACACATATACAAATTCACTTTTTCAGGGAGTTTGTATGGAGGATTCAAGTTTCAGCAGATTCAGCCCTGTGCATATTTACATATCTTTTAAGTGGAATTGTATAATTCACCAACTTAATCTAAAAAGGGAGTGCCAACTGCATTCCATTTTAAAATTATAGCTTTTCTGGCTAAGATTAGGGATTCTCACTAAATTGTGTTTTATGGTGTAAGTGAGTACTGGCAGACTGGTACAATGGGCCACAGATGCAGATCTTGGGACACAGAGGAGGCCGTATATGATCTTAGACTTGTAGTATCGATACAGGATCTTCCTTCCCTAAACCATGTCCCTGAATGATGCATTAGACTTGAGACATTTAGGGCACTGGACAGTGGGCACATAACCCATCTTATGGAGTTTATTTTTTTGGTGACAACTACCGGTATGTTTCTTGAAGAATATAAGAAATTAATGTATGGTTTGCTGCCACCAGGAAGCCCCACAGTTGGGGTTAAATACATCATTAGAATAGAGGAGACAGCCTGCACTGCTGACAGACATTGAATCATTATGTGCATACCTACAGTATGTGCAATACAAATATTCAGTCAGTGCATTTAAAAAACATACCAGTGTGGGTGAACAAAAAGTAAAAAGACATTTAAAATACATTAAAATAAATAAAAAAATAAATACCCTGTTAGTTATTAATCCCTTATATCCCCTCTCCACTATAGTTACCAAAAAAAAAAGCACTTGTAAAAACATAACAAAAAGTGACCGCAATGAAAAAAGAAAATCGTACATACTTATGTTAGGGATTCAGCTTTTTTTTTAATAATGTATGTAATAAGGTGGCCCCAACTACTTACTCTCTCTACCTCCAATGCAGGGGTCCGTCTTCCAGATCTGGGGTTGTTGTAGCCACATTTGTTATGTCTGGGAGAATCCCGCTGGCCACTTTTTTGGATAACCTCTGGCAGATGTGCCCCCTGGCTGTGGGGCTCACCAAGCAGACACTGGGAATGGGCTGTGAACCTTTGTGGGGCAAACTTTTGTTGGCAGGGGCTTGATTTGTAGTTACACCCCTGGGTACAGGATCACTTTAAAGTAATTCTGAGCTGTTGATGAAAGAGAAAAGCTGTTATAATTTTTAAATGCCTCTCCCTCTTTGTGTTCTAAACCCCATCCAGTTCTGTCAGATAAAAAAACTGTTTACATTAATACACTTTATAAATTATTATTATTGATTTATATAGAAAGGATATAGAACTACAGATCAGCACCCAAAGCAAACAGGCAAACCGTTAAGGTATTTGTCAATACTGCATATTAAACTGTGCTAGCTACCAAAAACATGTCTATACATTTATAGGAAAAGTAGCAGATACCAGTAAGAGCGATAAACATCTCCATATTTATTGTTGCAGAAAGTACAGTATATAGTTGAGGCCCCGGGATGGGTAACACTCCCCCCACCATAAAGCTGTTTCATGGGCTATGCCCACATTATCAGAGATAATTTTATCAGGAGGTAGTGATGTCGGGGAGCCTGGTGATTGGGGGGGAGGAGGGCATAATGTTTTGCTGGGAGGGGTGAGGGGGGCTTGATTTGAAGTTACTTAGAAGTGTGACATTTGCACTCAAGGTATTTGTTTCCATGCATACCAATGAATTTAACATGTAAATGTATGGGCCTGAACACTGAAAATTGGCAATCACAAATGCAATAGCAATGCAATTGTATATTTTAATTCTACTTGCGATTTTTTTGCATTTGAGATGTAATTGCGATTTTGCTCAGGCCATCTCTTGTTTTCCTGATTGTTTACATAAAAACTGCAATTAAAATCGCATGCATTGTGTTTTTCCTGCGCTTGTCAAACTCAAAAAGTGCTGCAGGTACTGTGATTGCAATTTTCTAAAATTGCATTGCTCCACTATGTACAGCGTCTCACGATTTGCATTATTTTTGTGTGAGACCTTGTGAATGAAAAATTGCATCAGTGTGTACAGGCACAGAAAATTCTGCAATTTTTTCGACTCACTATTGACTTGCATTAAATGCAATTTGCACATCACACATGGAAAAGAGACCTTCAGGCTGAATATTTCCTGCAGAACAATCAGATTTGAAAAATCGAATGAAAACTCAATCCTAACACAACACCATTGTAATAAATTACAGCTGCAGTAAACGTGAATTTGGAATTCCACACAATGCGTGCAATTTCTGACAAGTGTGGATGAGGCTGCAAACATACATGCTGCCGTCCTTTATTTAATGTAGGTTTTAATATAATTGGCAGGTAGGAAGAGCACAAGTAGTTGTTATTTAGTCCCTATAAAAAGGGACTAAATTAGTAGTCTAATTTGTGGTGAAGATGCTTTGTTATTAAATAATGTTTCACTTTTACATTTCCTTTTCACAGCGGGAGTTGTTCCCCCAGATGCCATTCTACACTTTGATGTCCTATTATTAGATATCTGGAATCCTGCAGACCAAGTCCAAACAGAGACTTACTACAAACCGGAAAATTGTTCCCGTACCGTCCAAGTGTCTGATTACATTCGATACCACTACAATGGGACGTTACTGGATGGGACGCTTTTTGACTCCAGGTATTTATTTTTTCTGGGATTTTAGAATTTAAATATGGATGTTTACATTTGGAGCCTGCAATATAATACAGTACATCATTATTTCAGATTTATGTAGCATCCCCATCTTTATTATTATTATAATTATTATTTATTGCATTTATAACACAGAAACTAAGCAGCCCGGTGTGACTCAAAACCACAAGGAAAGTCAGGGACATAAAGAGATAATTTGCATATTCAGTAGTGGTGCATTGTGGGTAACCATATATGTTCACTTAAGGCTGAATGATCGCAAATTCCTTCTGTTTTAAGAAGGCAAACATCACTAAGCATTGTATTTATAAAGAGCCAACATATTACGCAGAGCTAGACAATAAATACATACAATGGGGTTGATTCATTAACAAAAACAAGTTATTTCCCCTTTCTCTAATACACTAGCATGACTTAATGACCCCCGCTTGCACACTACGCGTTCTAGTGGCAGCATAGCCTGCGTAACTAAGCAACGCCCGCTGCTTACAATAGCTGCGCGATAGTGATGTATCTCTACCGCGATACTCTACTAGCACGGCCACTACTATGTTAATTAACATAATTGCACCCAGGGCGAAGGTGTAAGGCCCCGTTCACACTTGCGTTTTTGCAAAAAACGGAACGAATGTCCGGATCCGTTCCGTGCGCATCCGGACCGGATGCGTACGGTTGCACTCAGGATCTGGTCCGGATCCGTTCCGTTTGCATCCGGTTTTTCATCAGTAGGTGATCAGGTTGATATCCGGATCCGTTTTTAACCTCCCTGGCGGTAACCCCGTGTGTGACACGGGGTAAGCCGCCGGAGGGTGCCGCTCAGGCCCTGCTGGGCCGATTTTCATAATTTTTTTTTTGCTGGACGCAGCTAGCACTTTGCTAGCTGCGCCAGCACTCTGATCGCCGCCGGCCCCCGCCCGATCGCCGCTATTTGCTGTGGCGCGCGGCCCCCCCCCCCCCAGACCCCAGCGCTGCCTGGCCAATCAGTGCCAGGCAGCGCCGAGGGGTGGCCCGGGACTCCCAATGACGTCCCGACGTCAGTGACGTCGGTGACGTCATCCCGCCCCGTCGCCATGGCGACGGGGGAAGCCCTCCAGGAAATCCCGTTCTATGAACGGGATTTCCTGATCGGAGATCGCCGAAGGCGATCGAAGCGGGCGGGGGGATGCCGCTCAGCAGCAGCTATCATGTAGCGAGCCCTCGGCTCGCTACATGATTAAAAAAAAAAAAATTTTTTTAAAAACTGCTGCGCTCCCTCCTGGCGGTATTTTTCATACCGCCAAGGAGGTTAAAGAGATACAGACTATATAAATTCTTGGAGTCTGGGAGGTCTGCAGAAGCCCTGGGGCCATTGTTGGAGACAACCTGACGTGTGGAGACCATCCTTGGATATAGAGACTGCAGTTTTTACCATGGATCCAGTGTTTTTGTACTTATTTTACCTGGGAATTGTCTCCTTTTTGATTTTTACCTATACTATGTGGGAAGAAGGCGTGCTCCTCGCAGGAGATGGTGGGTGCACCAGGCAGGTAGCTGCTGCACCTGTAGAATCAGGTCCTCAGGTGTGTAGGGCCTCACCTCTTCTTCCGATATGCTGCCAAATATCTCCAGCAACAAGTCACTGCTGCTCCACTCCTCAAACGCTGGGCCCATGAAAACGCATAGGAAGTGGGTAGAACGTCCAGATTTTTTATAGCGAGTGTGTTGCCTCCTTTCCGTTTCTCATTGGTTCAGCTGTGCAGATGGTGCAGTCAGGATCCGGTCCGGGTTCGGCAGCCAGATCCGACGTACGTGAAAAATAGAGCAAGTTGGAAAAGTGTCCGGAGTCCGTATCCGGTCCGTGTGGAACGGACGAGTATGTACACATCCATAGACTATCATTGGATTGCCAAACGTCCGTTCCGTTTGTACAGTATACAGTACGTTCCGGATCCGGTCCGGAAAATCCTGACTGCTAACGCAAATGTGAACCCAGCCTAAAAATTGTGCCCCTCCCCCAGTATAGAGTACCATTAGGTGCATAGGTGCCCCCAGTATAGGTAGCCAGGCATAGGGACCTCCAGTATAGGTAGTCAGGTATGGATGCCCCCAGTATAGGTAGCCAGACATGGGTGCCCCCAGTATAGATAGCCAGCATAGGTGCCCCCAGTATAGGTAGCCAGCTATAGGTGCCTCCAGAATAGGTAGCCAGCTATAGGTTATATAAAAAACTACCATGAGACACGATGCAATTATCTAAATTTTCCCGTCAGATATGAGATTGATATAGAACATTTTGGAGGATAAGTACGTAGTGGGGAGACGTTGTTTGAGAGGGGGACCCCAATTGCTGCAATTTAGTCTTGCCAGCGAAGAGTTTCTATATCTATGATGCGCATATCAAAATATACATATTCAGGACTATAGGTGGCCATACACTTATACATTTGCAGCAGATTCGACCATAAGATAGATTAGTGTAAAATGCCAAGTAGAATCTGACAGGAATCTATCTAATGTGTGCCACACACTAGGAACAGATTTCCAATATATTTCAGAATGAAATCTATTGGAAATAGATCTAAATGCATTATTGGACCATTAGATCCAATGCAACTCTATAGGCCATTGATCTGCTGTCAGCAGCAGATCGACCTAGATTTTTCATCCTGTCAGATGGATCAAATCGACTGCAAATCGATCGGGGAATTCAATAGAATCGATTTCTCATCGATCGATTCTATAGAATCGATCGATCGATGGCTGAAATCCACCAGTGTATGGGCCCCTTTAGATATCTTTGAAGTGATGTAAGGACTGCATTGTTTCATCAAATATAAGCATTTTTCAGGAGTTTTCAATTCAGTTGGCCTGCAGGCAGTAGGGGGTCGGGTTTTTATAGGGATGGTGAAAATTTTTATGCGGTGGGAATGCTTATTTCTTGTGTATAATGGTGAAAAATTACAATACACTTTAGATGATTGCATCCTGTCTCATGGTAGTTTTTTATATGATTTGTAAACTGTGCTATGCACAGAAAGTGCTACTACCGGTATTTATTTAGCCAGCTATAGGTGCCCCCAGTATAGGTTAGCCAGGCAAAGATGCCCCAAGTATAGGTAGTCAGGCGTGGGTGCCCCCAGTATAGGTAGCCAGCTATAGGTGCCCCCAGTATAGGTTAGCTAGGTATAGGCCCCCTAGTATAGGCATAGGTGTCCCAGTATAGGTGATGGAGGGAGCCGCAGCAGCACTGGAACCCAGCCGCGGGGGGGGGGGGCTGGGCCGACATCTTCCTCCTTTTCCAGGGGCCCCCCTCCGTTCTCCCCCCCCCCCCTCCACTGCAGAGAAGCCTCTAGAAACAGCTCACCTCCTTCCTGGCTCCAAGCGAAGTTCACTTGAGACGGGCTTCTCTGTCTGCAATGCTACTTAACTTAATCTCACTACTTCCTGCTGCAATAAAGTAAATAAATATGACAGCCTCCATATTCCTCACATTTTAAAAAAATGCAGTCAAGGAACAGAGAAGAGCCCCTTTTAGAGACAAGTAAGCATTCTTCTTCCTTTATACAGTATATAATGTAACAGTGTTTCATGCTATGCAACTGTTGAATAAATAATGTAAGACTTAGGGCTCATTTCCATGTACATCACAGAGCTGCGCGGCTCTGCGTTGCACGCAATTCCCCGGGGGTGGCGTTTTCGATCCCATTCATTATAATGAATGGGATCACTGGCGCAATTGGGCTAAATTGCAGGCAACCAGGTGCTGCGATTCAGTTGTGAATCACAGCGCATGTGTGGAAACATCAGAGAGTGCAGTCTATGTGATCCCTGCGATCGCGTCCCCTTAAGTGCGGCTGAAAGCGTGCATAAGGAAACTAGCCCTTAGGTGGGGTGAAAGCAGCACAGCAGGGAGCAAGTGCCACTATTTATAATGGAGCATCTGCCAACCAACGGGACAAAAAGTTCTGATACTGTTATACTAAAAAAACATATTTGTACTATGTGTTGTTTAAGTGCCATAAAATTATTTTAATATATTATTGCATATGTCATAGTAGCAAATGCCCAGACCCATTATTAATGTGATGCTTAAAGAGACTCCGTAACAAAAATTGCATCCTGTTTTTTATCATCCTACAAGTTCAAAAAGCTATTCTAATGTGTTCTGGCTTACTGCAGCACTTTATACTATCACTGTCTCTGTAATAAATCAATGTATCTTTCCCCTGTCAGACTTGTCGGCCTGTGTCTGGAAGGCTGCCAAGTTCTTCAGTATTGTGGTTCTGCTATGAACTTCCCCCTCCAGGCCCCTCTATGCACACTGCCTGTGTGTTATTTAGGATTAGAGCAGCTTCTCTCTTCTCTCTTATCTTTTACAAGCTGGATAAATCGTCCTCTGAGCTGGCTGGGCTTTCACATACTGAAGAATTACAGACAAGGGCAAAGCTGTTTGCAGGAAGAAACAAGCAGCCTGAAACTTCAGTGCATGAGAACAGGGGGAAAGAAACACACAAATGATCTCTTGAGATTCAAAAGGAAGGCTGTATACAGCCTGCTTGTGTATGGATGTATTTTCTATGTGTGGACATACTGTACATCAACCTACTTCCTATTTTGGTGGCCATTTTGTTTGTTTATAAACAAACTTTTTAAAACTGTTTTTAACCACATTTAATGTGGCGAGGAGTGGCGAAATTGTGTCAGAGGGTAATAGGAGATGTCCCCTAACGCACTGGTATGTTTACTTTTGTGCGATTTTAACAATACAGATTCTCTTTAAGTTTTAATTCAAGATTACTTGTGCTACTTAACCTAATAGTTTTTAGTAAATATACTTTAAACCACAGTCTGCCTCATGTTGGAAAGTGTAAAATTATCATGCTTATTCTTTTTTCAATTTTTTTAGTCACAATCGTATGAAGACATATGACACATATATAGGAATCGGGTGGTTAATCCCTGGAATGGATACTGGTCTTTTGGGAATGTGTGTAGGTGAAAAACGTATAATCACAGTTCCGCCTTTTCTCGCTTATGGAGAAGATGGTGACGGTAAGACCAGCATTTACATTCACAGTTTTAAGTTGGATATAAATCATCCACGGTTACATCCCTATTTTAGTATTCCAGTTAAAAAAAATGGCACCACAGATGCCAAACAAGTATATAGTATGGTACGCACTCTCACTCTTTTTATGGTTACTTTATTCTTTTATATCTCCACTAAGGTGAGACAATCACTGGTTTGAGTGACATCAGGGGCTGTGTACCACCTTAGGTGTTATTTAGCACGTCAGTTATTGTTTTTGCTGTACTTCTGTAGCTGCAGGTCCAAAAAACTGTACAGTTTATGCATGGTAACTTTTTATGATAACCTGGTATTTTTCTCCAAATGAGGGCTGAGACCCACTAGAGCGCTTTTGGCTGCGTTTTTGGATTTGCGATTCTAAAAAATGCTTTGCCTTTTGGGTACATTCATGCTCCAATGCAACGTATAAAAGCGCTGCACAATTGCTTTTTAAATTGCTTTTCAAATAGATTTTTGGTGGAGGGGGGAGCATTTCCTTGTTAAATAAAGTTTATTATACTTACCATGGATCCCAATGTCTTGCTTTTGTACATAGCCCTGCCCCTTAGCAGAAGAGATCACAGGCGCTTCTCTGATTGGTGCTAGAAACACCTATGACCTCTTCTGCTAGGGAGCAGGGCTACGGGCAGAAGACAGACATCAGGACACATGGTAAGTATAATAAAGTTTATTTAAATAAATCCTAAGCACTGTACAGTTTACTGTATAGTGCTTCAAAACGCTGGAGATTGGAATCGTACTGGGAATAGCTGCATACAGTGCTTGTGCGATTTAAAAGCACTGTAGCAATTTATAGTGGGTCCCTGCCTCGACTCCCTTTAGTACTCTGTTTCCTTCTTTTCTTTTATTTGAAAAATATAAAACATTATTGTGATAAAGACTATACCACCATACTGCCTCATGGATGCACTACATTGTCAAACTCAATATAAAACATTATTGTGATAAAAGGACAATACCACCATACTGCCTCATGAATGCCCTGCATTGTCAAACTCATAATTGTAATTTTACTTTTTCTTTATTTGAGCATTATTTGCATCATTTATTGGGATATTGCTACTGTAGAGATCCTCCAGTGTCAGAAGTTAAAGACCTTGTTTTATTGCTTGCAGAGCAGACAAAGAAAGCAGTGGTCTACCCAAAATGCAGCCAGCACAAGTGCAGACTTTTCGTGTCAGCACTTGTATTTAGGGCTTGTTGTACTAAACTTCAATACATTGTTGCAGCTTACTGCAGCCTGCATACAGGCTTGATGCACTAGAGTAACATTTACTTTTGGTCATCTTTGAGCTCATCTTTGATTACAAAGCATCCCTCCTTATGTGCTGCTGAGAGTTCCTGCAGCACAAGAAGGTGAAAAAACAGTGTAACCCCTCCTCCAGAAAGTGTCCCGTGCACACTAGCAGGGCGATTGTAGCTCTAAAATGGTGGGTGCAAGATATAATACCATAGCAACAGTTCAACAAATAAGACATAATCACTGCGATGAATAAAGGGATCACCCCTGAGGTGTAACTAACCAGCTTCTCCATTACACACCCAAGCTAATTGGCCTCCACTTGTGATCACCTGTAATCAATCTCATTAGTTGAGCATAAAAATGACCATTCCATGAGAATTCCAGTGCATTGTACTGCTATAATTATTAGTACCGTATTGACCATCACTAAGAGTACTCCCTGTGCAGCAAAGACCGCCATATCTACCGTAATCCATGGAGGTGGTATCTATCTTTTGTGAGGGTATTTCTGTGCAGCATGGACAAGAGCGCTTGGCAGTATGCAAGGAAAAAGGATCACAATTAGATAGGGCTGCGCTGTCTAATAATCTCACACCGCTTGTGGACTGTACCACTGTATATTGTAACCAGTCACTCTTAAAGCCTTATGTTATCTAATCAAGGGCTGGGTTTTTTCAACAACAAGCTAGTTCAGAGTTCTGTAGTAAAACGTCTAAAGCACAAAATCAGCCAGAAAGTTCATTAAATAGAAAAGTCACTTGTTTGGGATCGCTGCTTCACTTTTCCAGAGTTTTGAAATCACATATTCCGCTGAGCTGCGCTCACCAATAAAACCTATAAGACAAAAGGTCGCTATACATAGCGTAATTCTGTCACAGTATGATAAACACCCAGGTGATAGTGAAAAAATGCACTTCTTGTGAGTCCGCTCCCCAATAATAGATTGCGCTCACCAAATTGTTGCCACCTCAGAAACCAGGTGGATCTAGCATGTTATGGTGTAAATCACCCCACTGGCACTTTAAATCTTCAATGCTGCTTTAATACTCGGATACAAGTTTCCACCATATATGGAACATAAAAACACATAAGACCATCATAGCGTATTATGCCTTAGAATAGAAGCCACCCGCGCTACAATTGCGCGCTCACATAATTTGTCTTGAAATATTGCACATCATATGTCCTGGCAGTGGGGTCTGTCCTGGCATCTGGCTGGGCACGGCGTCCCGCACTCCCTCAGATTCCGTCCACCTCAGGCTCCCGACTCCCCGCTACCAGTAAGGTCGTTTCGGCTTCGCTCCACTGCAGTGACGTCAGACGCGCACGGACGTAGCTCCGCCCTACGCGTTTCGTCCAATCGGACTCCTCAGGGGCTGACGTCACTGGCGTGTCACGTCCCTCTTATACTGCACTGCGCTCCGCCTTCTGTTCTATAATCTATGCGTCTCAATGAAATTTAGGCTACAGCAATATGGCCCCCGCTAGTTCCTATTCAGTATCTTTTATTATTATCAGGACTCCTCAAATTTAGTTTATTCCAGGGCCAGTTTTCGCCAGACTTCTCTGCCATTTACATACTCCATGCTTAACAGTAAACATTTTATTACAATTTATAAAATCAAACTAAAATTTAAATATTGCATACGAGAGTCCCATCAGTGCTGAAAATCCCCAATTTTCTGCCACCTAGTGGTCAGTATCTATATCACTCAACATTAATAATTCACGTTTCCCAATGGCACTAAGGCTTTTTTTTTAGTGATGTCGTGCAAACTGCGATTATTTGTCTCCCCTGGGGTCAGGGTCCACTTGTATAATATATTGTTTTTCTCTTACTACATACCGTTACATTTCATTAAATATCCCATGTCTTGATGATACTCCCTAAAAACTCACCCTCAAGTACAGACCTTGCCTGTCCCATTTACTCCCTCCAATCCCCTATTCCTATTACATCTATATGTCTGTGGTTATATAGCAGTTCAGATCGAATTCTATATTCATACCAAGCATCAGCAGGCGAACCCCCTAGATATGGTACTAGACACTATAATTTGAGAGATAGAGATCTAAATAGGAATAAGGAAGGAAGAAATCATGATGATCTGCCCCTTACAAATAGATATCAAGAGTTGGAGGAGTACGATGAGCAGGTTGAATATGATGAGCATTTTTTAGGGGTCAACCACCGAGATGCATGGGAACAACAACATATACGGAAAGGAGACGACTGGGGAGGGGGTCAAGGAAGAAGAGACGGGGAAATAGAGGAGGATTAAAATAACAAAATAGAACTAAACCCAAAGGGGGAGGAATTTTTAACATAAGTGGAGTCCCCTTAGATAAAGAACAGATATCAATGTTGGATAAAGGTCTAAATGTTGCCCCCCCCCCCCCCCCCCTAAAGAAAGTAAACAAATTTGAAACATATCTTAGTTTAAATAAATACGAACTCTGAATGTTAAGTATTTTTTGAGCAAAGAGGGTCCCACTACTAAAATGAACAGCTCATCACAGGAATATGTACACACCCAGCTAAAGAATACCGTATTTTTCGGACTATAAGACGCACTTTTTCTCCCCCAAAAGTGGGGAGAAAAAGTGACTGCGTCTTATAGTCCGAATGCTTGTTTCCTTGTGGTCCGCAGTGGGGTGAAAGCAGCAGCAGCATGATTGATATTGTTTCTAAGCGGCATAGGAGAAGCCGCTGCAATTATACACAGTGCTTTCTTTGATCTTTAATCCCCCCGAGCGTGCCCGACAGCAGCGCGATACACCTGGCATTGTTATTAATCACAGGGTGCTTGCTTTGATCTATAATCCCCCCAGCGTGCCCCGCAGCAGCGCGATACACAATGACTCTAGGCAGCATAGGAAAAGCCGCTGTGATCATTAACAATGTTTTTTCAACTTGCCCAGCGTCAGCCCCGTTAGCCTGCAGCTCGATCCCAGCTGACAGATGATGATACACTTCAGCCACTATAGCGTCAGCCCCGTTATCCCGCAGCTCGATCCCAGCTGAAAAGTTACGATACACTTCAGCCGCTATAGCGGCAGTCCTCAGAGGCTTCCGTACTTGCATTGTCATCGCATGACTCGGCAGGTCATGTGATGACGCAAGTAAACAATGCAAGTACTGAAGCCTCTGAAGACTGCTGCTATAGCGGCTGAAGTGTATGGATAGTGTACTGGTTAAGGGCTCTGCCTTTGACATGGGAGACCAGGGTTCGAATCCTGGCTAGGTCAAGTACCTATTCAGTAAGGAGTTCAAGGCAATACTCCCTAACACTGCAGGGTGGCCTCTTGAGCGCGTCCCAGTGGCTGCAGCTCTTGAGCGCTTTGAGTCCGACAGGAGAAAAGCGCTATACAAATGTTCGGATTATTATTATTATTATAATTTATCAACTGGGATCGAGCTGGGGGCTAACGGGGCTGCCGCTATAGCGGCTGAAGTGTATCATAATTTGTCAGCTGGGATCGAGCTGGGATCGAGCTGCGGGCTGACGCTGGGCAAGTTAAAAGAACATTGTTAATGTCATTGTGTATCGCGCTGCTGCGGGGCATGCTGGGGGGGGGAGGATTATAGATCAAAGCAAGCGCCCTGTGGATGATAATGCCAGGTGTATCGCGCTGCTGTGGGGCACGCTCGGGGGGGATTATAGCTCAAAGGAACAGCATTGTATATAATTACAGAAGCTGCTCCTATGCTGGTTAAGAACACTGTGGATCACGTGGGTGCTGCTGATGTCATCCTACTGTGCTTCGTAAAGAGCGCATGGACACCCTGACCAGACACAGCTACTGCCTACCAGGCTGGTGAGATCACGTTTGTTGTAATTGTATTGGTTAGTGTAGCTGGGAAGGGGGGGGGGGGGGGGGGGAGTTGTGTAGTGCAGTGTAGCTGGGGGGAGGGGGGCAGCAGGGGTTAGTGAAGTATAGTTTGTAATGGCAGCAGGGGTTAAGGTAGCTTGGCAATGTGACAGAGACATCTTAGGGGGAGGAAAGGTCCATAGGACGCTCCTGGACCATGGATGCACCCAGGTTTAGTGTATTTTTTTTCCCCTAGTTTTTGCCCTTTAACCACCTGCCAACCGCCCCCAGCCGATGGGCGGCGGCAAAGACTGGGCCCAAACGACCGCAATACGCCCATCGGCGGGGGCGGCTGCGGGAGTGGCTATGCGGCGATCGCGTCATTCGTGACGCGATCAGCCGCCGGGGACTGGCTCCGCCCACCGCTCGTAGTAACCCGCCGGCCGTTCTGAAGCGCCGGTGGGTTACTAGCACCCGGATCGCCGCATGTACATAGTATAATAGGCTTTGTAATGTATACAAAGCCTATTATACTGGCTGCCTCCTGCCCTGGTGGTCCCAGTGTCCGAGGGACCACCAGGGCAGGCTGCAGCCACCCTAGTCTGCACCAAAGCACACTGATTTCCCCCCCCCTGCCCCCTGATTGCCCACAGCACCCCTCAGACCCCCCCCTGCCCACCCCCCAGACCACTGTTTGCACCCAGTCACCCCCCTAATCACCCATCAATCACTCCCTGTCACTATCTGTCAACGCTATTTTTTTTTTTATCCCCCCCCCTGCCCACTGCCCCCTCCTGATCACCCCCCCACCCCTCAGATTCTCCCCAGACCCCCCCCCCCCCCCGTGTACTGTATGCATCTATCCCCCCTGATCACCTGTCAATCACCTGTCAATCACCCGTCAATCACCCCCTGTCACTGCTACCCATCAATCAGCCCCTAACCTGCCCCTTGCGGGCAATCTGATCACCCACCCACACCAATAGATCGCCCGCAGATCCGACATCAGATCACCTCCCAAGTGCAGTGTTTACATCTCTTCTCTCCTCTAAACACCCACTAATTACCCATCAATCACCCATCAATCACCCCCTATCACCACCTGTCACTGTTACCCATCAGATTAGACCCTAATCTGCCCCTTGCGGGCACCCAATCACCCGCCCACACGCTCAGATTGCCCTCAGACCCCCCTTTATCAATTCGCCAGTGCAATATTTACATCTGTTATTCCCTGTAATAACCCACTGATCACCTGTCAATCACCTATCAATCACCCCCTGTCACTGCCACCCATCAATCACCCCCTGTCACTGCCACCCATCAATCAGCCCCTAACCTGCCCCTTGCGGGCAATCTGATCACCCACCCACACCAATAGATCGCCCGCAGATCCGACATCAGATCACCTCCCAAATCCATCGTTTACATCTATTCTCTCCTCTAAACACCCACTAATTACCCATCAATCACCCCCTATCACCACCTGTCACGGTTACCCATCAGATTAGACCCTAATCTGCCCCTTGCGGGCACCCAATCACCCGCCCACACCTCAGAACGTCCTCAGACCCCAGCCCTGATCACCTCGCTAGTGCATTGCTTGCATCTATTTCCCCCCTCTAATCACACCTTGAGACACCCATCAATCACCTCCTGTCACCCCCTAGCACACCTACCCATCAGATCAGGCCCTAATTTGCCCCGTGTGGGCTCCTGATCACTCGGCCAAACCCTCAGATCCCCCTCAGACCCCCTTCCGATCACCTCCCCAGTGCATTGATTGCATCTATTTTCCCCTCTAACCGCCCCCTAAGACACCCATCAATCACCTCCTGTCACCCCCCTAGCACTCCTATCCATCAGATCAGGCCCAAAACATCCTGTCATCTAAGAGGCCACCCTGCTTATGACCGGTTCCACAAAATTTGCCCCCTCATAGACCACCTGTCATCAAAATTTGCAGATGCTTATACCCCTGATCAGTCATTTTGAGAAATTTGGTTTCCAGACTACTCACAGTTTTGGGCCCGTAAAATGCCAGGGCAGTATAGGAACCCCACAAGTGACCCCATTTTAGAAAGAAGACACCCCAAGGTATTCTGTTAGGTGTATGATGAGTTCATAGAAGATTTTATTTTTTGTCAAAAGTTAGCGGAAATTGGATTTTTATTGTTTTTTTCACAAAGTGTCATTTTTCACTAACTTGTGACAAAAAATAAAATCTTCTATGAACTCACCATACCCCTAACGGAATACCTTGGGGTGTCTTCTTTCTAAAATGGGGTCACTTGTGGGGTTCCTATACTGCCCTGGCATTTTAGGGCCCCTAAACCGTGAGGAGTAGTCTAGAAAACAAATGCCTCAAAATGACCTGTGAATAGGACGTTGGGCCCCTTAGCGCACCTAGGCTGCAAAAAAGTGTCACACATGTGGTATCGCCATACTCAGGAGAAGTAGTATAATGTGTTTTGTGGTGTATTTTTACACATACCCATGCTGGGTGGGAGAAATCTCTCTGTAAATGGACAATTGTGTGTAAAAAAAATCAAAAATGTGTCATTTACAGAGATATTTCTCCCACCCAGCATGGTTATATGTAAAAATACACCACAAAACACATTATACTACTTCTTCTGAGTACGGCGATACCACATGTGTGACACTTTTTTGCAGCCTAACTGTGCTAAGGGGCCCAAAGTCCAATGAGTACCTTTAGGATTTCACAGGTCATTTTGAGACATTTGGGTTCAAGACTACTCCTCACGGTTTAGGGCCCCTAAAATGCCAGGGCAGTATAGGAACCCCACAAGTGACCCCATTTTAGAAAGAAGACACCCCAAGGTATTCTGTTAGGTGTATGATGAGTTCATAGAAGATTTTATTTTTTGTCAAAAGTTAGCGGAAATTGGATTTTTATTGTTTTTTTCACAAAGTGTCATTTTCCGCTAACTTGTGACAAAAAAAAAAATCTTCTATGAACTCACCATACTCCTAACAAAATACCTTGGGGTGTCTTCTTTCTAAAATGGGGTCACTTGTGGGGTTCCTATACTGCCCTGGCATTTTAGGGGCCCTAAACCGTGAGCAGTAGTCTAGAATCCAAATGCCTCAAAATGACCTGTGAATAGGACGCTAGGCCCCTTAGCGCACCTAGGTTGCAAAAAAGTGTCACACATGTGGTATCGCCGTACTCAGAAAAAGTAGTATATTGTGTTTTGGGGTGTATTTTTACACATACCCATGCTGGGTGGGAGAAATATCTCTGTAAAAGGACAATTGTGTGTAAAAAAAAAAATCAAACAATTGTCATTTACAGAGATATTTCTCCCACCCAGCATGGGTATGTGTAAAAATACACCCCAAAACACATTATACTACTTCTCCTGAGTACGGCGGTACCACATGTGTGGCACTTTTTTGCACCCTAAGTGCGCTAAGAGGCCCAAAGTCCAATGAGTACCTTTAGGATTTCACAGGTCATTTTGCGACATTTGGTTTCAAGACTACTCCTCACGGTTTAGGGCCC
The DNA here is from genome assembly GCF_040937935.1 of Hyperolius riggenbachi. Classification (NCBI taxonomy): domain Eukaryota; kingdom Metazoa; phylum Chordata; class Amphibia; order Anura; family Hyperoliidae; genus Hyperolius; species Hyperolius riggenbachi. The sequence continues at coordinate 203,181,521 of NC_090650.1, read as the reverse complement.
CTAAAATGCCAGGGCAGTACAGGAACCCCACAAATGACCCCATTTTAGAAAGAAGACAACCCAAGGTATTCCGTTAGGAGTATGGTGAGTTCATAGAAGATTTTATTTTTTGTCACAAGTTAGCGGAAAATGACACTTTGTGAAAAAAAACAATTAAAATCAATTTCCGCTAACTTGTGACAAAAAAAAAAATCTTCTATGAACTCACCATCCTCCTAACGGAATACCTTGGGGTGTCTTCTTTCTAAAATGGGGTAATTTGTGGGGTTCCTATACTGTCCTGGCATTTTAGGAGCCCTAAAGCGTGAGGAGTAGTCTTGAAACGAAATTTCTCAAAATGACCTGTGAAATCCTAAAGGTACTCATTGAACTTTGGGCCCCTTAGCGCAGTTAGGGTGCAAAAAAGTGCCACACATGTGGTATCGCCGTACTCAGGAGAAGTAGTATAATGTGTTTTGGGGTGTATTTTTACACATACTCATGCTGGGTGGGAGAAATATCTCTGTAAATGACAATCTTTTGATTTTTTTTTTTACACACAATTGTCCATTTACAGAGAGATTTCTCCCACCCAGCATGGGTATGTGTAAAAATACACCCCAAAACACATTATACTACTTCTCCTGAGTACGGCAATACCACATGTGTGGCACTTTTTTGCAGCCTAACTGCGCTAAGGGGCCAAAAGTCCAATGAGCATCTTTAGGCTTTACAGGGGTGCTTACAATTAGGCACCCTCCAAAATGCCAGGACAGTGAACACACCCCACAAATGACCCCATTTTGGAAAGTAGACACTTCAAGGTATTCAGAGAGGAGCATAGTGAGTCCGTGGCAGATTTCATTTTTTTTTGTCGCAAGTTAGAAGAAATGGAAACTTTTTTTTTTTCTTTTTTTTGTCAGAAAGTGTCATTTTCCGCTAACTTGTGACAAAAAATAAAATCTTCTATGAACTCACCATGCCTCTCACTGAATACTTTGGGATGTCTTCTTTCCAAAATGGGGTCATTTGGGGGGTATTTGTACTATCCTGGAATTTTAGCCCCTCATGAAACCTGACAGGTGTGCAGAAAAGTCAGAGATGCTTGAAAATGGGAAAATTCACTTTTGGCACCATAGTTTGTAAACGCTATAACTTTTACCCAATCCAATAAATATACACTGAATGGTTTTTTTTTTATCAAAGACATGTAGCAGAATAACTTTCGTGCTCAAATGTATAGGAAATTTTACTTTATTTGAAAAATGTCAGCACAGCAAGTTAAAAAAGTCATTTTTTTGCCAAAATTCATGTCTTTTTTGATGAATATAATAAAAACTAAAACTCGCAGCAGCAATCAAATAGCAGCAAAAGAAAGCTGTATTAGTGACAAGAAAAGGAGGTAAAATTCATTTAGGTGGTAGGTTGTATGACCGAGCAATAAACCGTGAAAGCTGCAGTGGTCTGAATGGAGAAAAAGGCTCTGGTCCTTAAGGGGCGAAAAGACTGTGGTCCTCAAGTGGTTAAACCTAGGTGCGTCTTATAGTCCGGAGCGTCTTATAGTCCGAAAAATACGGTAGATCCACATTTAACCCCCAAGATCAGACGAAAGGGGGGACAATAGAAACCTTTAAAAGAGCAATATTAAATGAGCTGGACACACTGGATGTTAAAGAGAAACTCCGACCAAGAATTGAACTTTATCCCAATCAGTAGCTGATACCCACTTTTACATGAGAAAAATAATGATTTTAACAAACAGACCATCAGGGGGCGCTGTATGACTGATTTTGTGCTGAAACCCCTCCCACAAGAGGCTCTGGTACCGTACGGTACTCTGGGCAAACTGTCACAATGTAACAATGTTCAGACAGGAAATAGCTGTCTGTTAAAGCCAGACCAGCTAGAAACAGCTCCATAATCTGCCCACAGTAACAATGTCACCATGTAATACAAGTCAGAATGTGAATCTGGGAGAGGAAAGATTTTACAATGAGCAAACACTGACTAAATCATGTATACATAATTATTGTAAAAATAAAGCACTTTTTTTATTACATTATTTTCACTGGAGTTCCTCTTTAAATTACAGAGGAATAACAAAAAGTATGGGGACCAAATCAGAAAGCTGGTGGAGGATAAGAATTTAATTTTAAAACCAGCTGATAAGGGCGGTGGTTTGGTGATTATGAATGCTCAACAGTACAAAGCAGAGATGACCAGAATTCTTAGTGATGGGGATACGTACAAACGGTTGAGAAGAAATCCCACCCATGAATATAAAGATGTTTTGAAAAGTATACTACTGGGAGGAGAAAAGGAGGGGATATTATCAACTGAAGAGTTGCGATACTTATTACCCACCCACCCCCGCATACCTGTTATATATTTCAATCCCAAAATACACAAGGATACCAGAAACCCACCGGGGAGACCCATAGTCAGTGGGGTGGGATCCCTAACCCAAAGACTGGGCGAATATATAGACTGGTTCTTGCAACCAGAGGTGACAAAACTACCTTTCCTGTTGAAGGATACCAAACATTTATTACAGAAAATGAGGGATATAGTCATTTTACCAGGGGATATGTTAGTCACAGGTGATGTTACTTCACTTTATACAGTGATTCCTCATGAGAAGGGTATGAAAATCGTAGAGGAATCACTGAAGGGAGGTGGAAGTTTGAAAGACTCTCAAGTGGAATTTTGATTGGAAATTTTGAAATATTCGTTGATGCATAACTACTTTTGGTACCAGAATGAATATTATTTACAGGAAACTGGCTGTGCTATGGGAGCTAAATATGCCCCTAGTGTAGCTAATTTATACATGGGGCGATGGGAGGAGGAAATATTACAGATGGATAGGGGTGGGAATGTTGTTGCTTGGAATAGATTTATAGACGATTTGTTCTTTGTATGGAGGGGACCGAGGGACGATCTTAACACCTTCTGTGAGAGTATGAATGACCACTGGCCGGAAATAAAAATCACATGGAATATTAACACCACTAAGGTAGATTTTCTAGATCTGACTATTAAAATTGAGGGGAGGGAGCTAGTGACCAATACCTTTTTTAAGCCCACTGATAAAAATGGGTATATACCCAGGGAGAGCTGCCACCACAATCAGTGGCTTGACAATATACCAAAGGGACAGCTGATGAGAATCAGAAGGAACTGTTCCCATGTGGAGGATTTCAGGGAGCAAAGTGAACTAATAATTCAGAGATTTAGGGAAAAGGGTTATGGTGAAGGGTTGCTACGATCAGAGGTGGAAAAAGTCGCACAAATGAATCGGGACGAGTTACTGAAAAATAAGATTAAAGTAACCAGGAATTTTGGGGAGTTTGATATATTGTTGGACTATAACAGTCAATACCGAGATGTTGAAAAAATTATAAGAAAGCACTGGAATATCCTGCAGCTGGACCCCACCCTTAAAAAAGCTGTACCCAAAAAGCCTAAGTTTATTTACAGAAAAGCCCCTAATTTGAAATCAAAATTGGTTAATAGCTTCATTGAACCCCCAAGAATTACAACAGGGGATTTACTGGGACAAAAGGGTTTCTTCCCATGTAGGGGTTGTAGGGGATGCAGAGAAATCAAACCAGTAAGAGGGAACCAAGTGGTCTCCAGGAACACAGGCAAAATATGGAAAATCAAACAATGTATAACATGTAACACCGCGGGGGTCGTGTATGTTTTGTGGTGCCCCTGCGGGTTAGGATATATAGGTAGAACAACTAGGGCCTTACACAAACGCATTGGGCAGCATATATACAATATAACCAAAGGTTTACAGACACATAGTGTATCCAACCATTTCAGGTTGGTACATGGATCGGACCTCAGTAACTTAAAGTTTATGGGGGTGGAAAAATATGTGAGAAAATGGAGAGGTTCCAGTATGGTAAAAGAAATATCTAAAGCTGAAGAAAAGTGGATATACAATTTTGGCTCCCTACATCCGGGGGGTTTGAATATAGAATTCGGTCTGAACTGCTATATAACCACAGACATATAGATGTGATAGTGTGAGGAAACGCGGAAAAGCCGCCGCAAGTACTCAGAGTGAGGCGGCTGTTTCCGCGTCCAACATGGCGGCACAACACGGAGAAACTGCCGCATGGGCAGAACGGTGGAGTCCGCGTTGGATGCGGCAGATTGCGCGCATGACAATGTTAATGACAGTGTGGTTGGACGCGGGGAGGCCGCCACTTGCTTGGAGAGCAGCGCGGCAGGTCCCGCGCCCGAGTCAGCAGATACATTGCAAAACATGTCTGGTGTGGCTGGAACTGATAGTCCACACAGGTTCAGAAGGACGCGCTCGCGCGCTGAGAGGCAGAGCTTATATGACAGCCAGAGGAGAGTCAGCTGACCAAGCTGGTCAGCTGACATTTTCACCAGTTCTCATTGGTCCAGCACTTAGGGGTGGCGCTGGAGAGCGCTGTGGTATATATACTGGGTGCTGGTCATTTCTCTGGCGTCTGGCGTTGCGATCACTACGTGGTAGCACTCAGACCTTGTCAGTATCTGTGTTCTAGACCAGTTTCCAAAGGTGTTGATGTTCACGGAGCTCACACCTTAGCTTAGGAATATTGTATTGTACTATTTGTTATGACCTTCTGCCTGCCTGACCATTCCTCTGATCTCTGACTCTGTACCTTGCTATTCTGATATCCTGTTGCCAAACTCTGCTCGTTCCTGGACTCTGTATCTGCCTCCTGATTCTGTACCTCGCTATTCTGATACTCCGTTGCCAAACTCTGCCTGTCCATTGGATTCCGTATCTGTCTCCTGAATCTGTACCTTATCTGTCTGTGTGTTAACGACCTGGCTTGCCCGACCTCGAGAACTGGCCTTACTGTTAGAGGCAGTTCCCAGACCTGTTAGTGACACCCTCATTGGTGTCACTCACACTCTGTCCTTCCTACTCTCAGCCTAGCTCCTTCCCCGGGAGAGTCTAGGCTAACGGAAGGAACGTACTTCTGTGCAGTATCTTGTACTATCTAGCACCCTCTATTGGGTGCTCTCCTCAAAGTATTTCTGTTGCACCAAACACTCTCATCCTTCAGGTGTCCAGAGGTTAGAAGATATATCTGATTATCGGTGATACTGCAGATCATCAATAATCGGGTATATTCTGCATTCTCGGTGATACTGCAGATCACCGGTAATCAGACCCTCTCTGTGTTACACCGATCGTTACAGATAGGAATAGGGGATTGGAGGGAGTAAATGGGACAGGCAAGGTCTGTACTTGAGGGTGAGTTTTTAGGGAGTATCATCAAGACATGGGATATTTAATGAAATGTAACGGTGTGTAGTAAGAGAAAAACAATATATTATACAAAGTGGGCCCTGACCCCAGTGGAGACAAATAATCGCAGTTTGCACTACATCACTAAAAAAAAAAAAGCCTTAGTGCCATTGGGAAATGTGAATTAATAATGTTAAGTGATTTAGATACTGACCACTAGGTGGCAGAAAATTGGGGATTTTCAGCACTGATGGGACTCACGTATGCAATATTTGAATTTTAGTTTGATTTTATAAATTTTAATAAAATGTTTACTGTTAAGCATGGAGTATGTAAATGGCAGAGAAGTCTGGCGAAAACTGGCCCTGGAATAAACTAAATTTAAGGAGTCCGGATAATAATAAAAGATACTGAATAGGAAATAGCGGTGGCCATATTGCTGTAGCCTAAATTTCATTGAGACGCATAGATTATAGAACAGAAGGCGGAGCGCAGTGCAGTATAAGAGGGACGTGACGCGCCAGTGACGTCAGCCCCTGAGGAGTCCGATTGGACGAAACGCGTAGGGCGGAGCTACGTCCGTGCGCGTCTGACGTCACTGCAGTGGAGCGAAGCCGAAACGACCTTACTGGTTAGCGGGGATTCGGGAGCCTGAGGCGGACGGAATCTGAGGGAGTGCAGGACGCCGTGCCCAGCCATATGCCAGGACAGACCCCACTGCCAGGACATATGATGTGCAATATTTCAAGACAAATTATGTGAGTGCGCAATTGTAGCGTGGGTGGCTTTTATTCTAAGGCATAATACGCTATGATGGTCTTATGTGTTTTTATGTTCCATATATGGTGGAAACTTTTATCCAAGTATTAAAGCAGCATTGAAGATTTAAAGTGCCAGTGGGGTGATTTACACCATAACATACTAGATCCACCTGGTTTCTATATCTAATCTATTATTGGGGAGCGGACTCACAAGAAGTGCATTTTTTCACTATCACCTGGGTGTTTATCATACTGTGACAGAATTACGCTATGTATAGCGACCTTTTGTCTTATAGGTTTTATTGGTGAGCGCAGCTCAGCGGAATATGTGAAGGTAAAAAGGATGGGGCAATATACTGTCAATTTTTTAGGCAAACCTGCTGTCCTCTGCCAGTACATTGTCAATGAGAAGACAGATCCCCTTCCAATAGGACAATGACGTAAGGCAAAGAGCAACGTTGATGATAGAGTGACGAGAAGATACAAAAAGTGAATGAGCTTGGCCCAGTCAGAGCCCCGACCTAAACCCTATTTAACTAGTTAGTGCAAAATGGAGTTTTTAAAACGTCCTGTTTTTGCACTTTTCAGTGCAAAATGGGTGTTTTAAAACAATTGTTTTTCATTAACTGATGATTGAGGGCCCACGTTCATGTGAACATGCATGTACTGTACGGTCGTGCAATACGCTGGCAATGGGCTGACTTTAACTATTTAATATCTGTGAAATCAGTTGGGGAGGGAGGGAGGTCATCGTTTGTTTATCTCAGTGACTCTGTTGTTTCTTTTTACGTTTTTCTGAACTGTTTATTATATTTTTCCCTTTTTTTGCTTTTCATTACAAAAGCAAAATGAGAGATAAATGAGTTGCACAGCACAATTCATGATGAACTGGATTGGAGCCAGCTGGTTGCCAGGTAAGCCACAGATCAGTGTGTAGCAATAGCTAATGTGAGAAATTATGAGGTTCACAAAGTTTCCTACAATAAGTCAAACTGCATTGAAAAAAAAACACTTGTTGTGCATTTGGTTTTATGAGGGTCTTCACACCCACATATCTTTTTCTAGGTAAAGAGATTCCCTCCCAAGCAACTCTTGTCTTTGATGTCATTCTGTTGGATTTACACAATCCTAAAGATGGCATCTCTGTGGAAGTCCAGTATTTGCCTGACAATTGTGAGAGGAAATCGCAGGCTGGAGACTTCATCAGATACCATTATAATGGATCATTGTTGGATGGCACTTTCTTTGATTCCAGGTTTGTAAGAAGCTCCACTTAAAGAGACTCTGTAACAAATTTTTCAGCCTTAGTTCTTCTATCCTATAAGTTCCTATGCCTGTTCTAATCTGCTCTGGCTTACTGCAGTCTTTCCTAACTGCACTGTCTCTGGAATAAATCAATGTATCTTTCCTCTGTCCTGTTTGTCGGGCTAAAGCTTGATTGTGTGGAATGTGCAGGGCTGCTTGTGATTGGTAGAAGCGATACACACCCTCTGCAGGCCCCCTGCATACTCTAAATGACTCACACACTATGCTTAGCTGAGCCTATTAGAAGCTGGTTAGTTTGTTTGTAAACACTGCCTAAAACTGTTAATTACAAGCCAGGATTGCAGCAGAGAGTGGCAGAAACAGCACAGAGGGGCACAGGAGAAAATAATGAATAGAATGGTATGCTTTTTATTGTAAGAATATTAGAGTACAGATTCTCTTTAAACAGAAATAATTGTTAAAATGTAAAAAAAAATGTTCAATAGAGCATGATACTTTATAAGAAGTGATAGCAGTGACCTACAGTCACAGTACTACAATGCCCGGCAATGAATAGGGAAATGTGCAAGCAAATGCACTATTTTTCATCAATTTGAGTGGAACCGAATGCTGATGAGCAGATCTCACAGTTCTCTGCTCAGCAAAACCCAATGCTGTGTATACTAAGAAAACAGAAGATAGCCTAAAATGTATTATTTGTTTTAGAAAGGCAAAAATACGGCATTACCATATTATAGAAAACTGACAAAAATCAGTAACAAATAAACAATGTGTTCTACAGTAAATTAAAGGTAACAAGGAAGAATTGCAGGTTCTGGTCCCTTTAAAGACCAGTGCTTTTTTTCCTTTTTTTCACCTCCTTGATCACCGTGATTGGCTCACAGTGATCAGGGGTCAGGAGCCAATGAAAACAGCTCCTGACCAAGGTACGGAACTCAGCTGTCTATAGACAGCTAAGTTCTGTGCCAGTGGGGATGCACAATTTTCTCCCATGCATGGGATTGGGCAGTGTTAAAACTATGCTGTATCAGGCTTAGGCAGCCACAAGTGTGGCACAGTTTTAACTACAGCTGGCCCTGAACCGGTTCCAGTTTTTAGGGTTACCATGAATGTTGGGGTCCTTTCAGTTCATTGCAGCAAGGGTCTTGCTGAGTCCGTGTCCAGATCCACTTGCTTGAGATGTTAAATTCTAAGGTCCTTTGGTGAAAGCAAACAACCCTTTTAGAGAGCTGTTGGGGAGAGGTTTATAGCCTAAGGATAAGCAAAGATCTATCTGCACTGATTGATTCAATTTAGCATTGAGATGCACTTTGTGGCACCATTCTTTTGTTCTTGTTCGTGTACATATGAAAAATTAATATACCGTAATCTCTTTTTGGGTTCCTGAGAAATTTATTTCTCCATTTCCAAGAATTATTTAAAAACTGATATACCTGTATGAATGTGAATCTGCCCAGTCTATCCAGTGTAAGGCTACAGATTCCAAAGTATTCTAACCCCACCAGATGCTGACTCAAGAGGTCTGGTGTGTGAGTAAGACTTAATATTTGGCTAAAGCATGTCACTTATTCAAACTATTTATTGTCTTACAATACTAGTAGCTGGTCTTGTGTGTGTAGAGGACACTGTTGTTAGCTGTAAGGGAAGGATATTTGTTTTTCTGAGGTTAAAGGAAGACTCTACATTCTCGTTTGTATGTTAAGGTGGAACTCTGGGCTAATCACGCATGTTAGTCATGACACATGCTACAATATTTAGTGACCAGAGGTACAGGACTGTTAAAGAGACACTGAAGTGAACAAAAAATTCTATGTGTAGTACGGATAATTACTAGAACATTAGTAGCAAAGAAAATATTCTCATATTTTCATTTTCAGTCATACAGTTTTTTTTTTTTTTAAATAACATTGCGTCATTATCTTCTAATATTTGCAGTTTACACACTACTCACTATGCTGGACGATTTTACAGAGAAAGCTAGTGAACTTTTGACCTGTCCTCTGCAGAGAAAAATAAAATACAATGACTGACAGTTATACATTATCTTCAGTTGAAATAACAAGCTTCAAAAGACAGAGCTCTCTGCGACTTTGAAAGTCGTGGAGCTCAATGGCTCTTTTGCATAGATAACAACTGGAGTTTCTTAACTCTTCCTGTACTGCAAACAATATTAGACTTATGCCTCTGCTCCTAATGTTTTATTTCGTAGCTGTACTACACATACAAATCAATATATCATATATATTTTTTCGCTTTAGTGTCTTTTAAAGATGTCCAGTCCAAACATCCAAACAGCTAAAAGTTTTATTTGAGACTGCATTTCACTTTTACCTGTGAATTTTTTTTTTAATTTTTTTTTGCTACGTAAAAGTAAATGTTAAGGCCATTTAGTAAATTTCTAATGCTAACAGTTTACTTTTGTAATTATAGCTATTCTCGAAACCGTACTTATGACACTTATATTGGGAAGGGTTTTGTGATCACTGGCATGGACGAAGGTTTACTGGGTGTATGTGTTGGAGAAAGACGGCGTATAACAATTCCACCACATCTTGCATATGGTGAAGAGGGTAGAGGTAAGTAGCTTTGTGTCTTTTTCTTGTACTGCATTAGCTGCACTGAGCCCCAGAGGTCGGATACAGATTATCAGCAGAGTATTCTTGACAAGTGGTATATCACCGCCAACAAGCTTTATTCTCCCCCCTAAAAAATACTATCATCCCTCATAACCTAAACCTAGCAAGCTCCTCTGACATGAACCCTTCTAACCAAAAATACTATTACCTATTTCCTAACATTAAAACTACCCTCCATTTATGTTTTAGCAATCACCCCTGTAATGATGCTGCCAGCCTAATCCTCCCTAATGTAAAAAACTTTTCCCGCCTCCTTGTCAGAACAGTAAAACACAAAGGAGTTGATTCACAAAGGCTACTTATTTTTCACGTTAACTGTAAGGCGTGCTAATGCATGAGATAAACAAATAAGGAGAGATAATTGATGAGATAAATAGATAAGAAGAGCTAAACCATGAGTTTTGTCAGCTAAGGTGAACTAAACCATCAGTTATGTCAAATAAGGAGAGCTAAACCATGAGCTACGGTAAATTAGATAAGCAGAGGTAAATCATGAGTTAAGTTAGATAAGGAGAGGTAAATCATGAGTTAAGTCATTTAAGGAGAGATAAATTGTGAGTTAATAAATAAGGTGAGATAATTTAACAGAAAAGCTTTGTGAATCAGGCCCAAAATGCCCAAATAACTCACCTAATGAAGAATACCAGTGCTAAAACCACCTGGCAACGAAGCAGACAGAATCAAGATTAAATGGATCCTGCATCTTCATCACTGAGGTAGTTTTGGAGCACCTGTTCTACAGCACAGATTATGCAACTAAACAACTTGGCATTGGATCAATATGTATATAAAATAAGCTAAATTCTTGTACTAACAGATACCGACTACAATGTCTTTACCTGTACCACCATCTTCCATCACTGTACAAGTGGCATCCCATCTGCCACATGCCCCCTAGTGGCCAGACCACACAATGTCTTCCAATTGGTTTCAGCACACAGACCATGCAATATGTGGTCGAAATCGGTGCGCAGAGACCGCAGGAGTTTTGGCAGCAGCTAGAAGGAAGCTTGTGGGTTACAGTAACACAAATTACACACTATTTCAGGGTATAACTGCCACCACTCCTACAGAAGGGTAGGAGACCTAACTAATACCTGTAAATAAAAATGGTTAAAACACACTCTATTTTATCAACAGTAGTAGCGACTCTTCAGAAGCTAGGATTTGGTTTGTGCCACTGAATAGCAGGGGTAGCTAAACACATAAATGACTTTTGAGTCGTTTATTATAAATGCAATATAAATAATATATACAGAAAATCATTAAAATCAACAATTATAGAGACAATAATAGCGCAGTATGAAAATAAAAAGGGAAGAAAATACGTATGCTTAAGGTCAGGTGAAAATATGTCCTTTCTGGGAAAAACATATGAAGTTTATTTGTTTCAGTTCAGGAGCAATGTTCAGACAAGCTGGCCGCTAACCACATGGTCCTCTGGCTAGCAGCAGCATGCTCTCGTGAAGATGCGATTTGGAGGATTAAGGGATGAGCCCCTGGCAAGTTCTTTTGAATGACCCACATTTTTGGGTGGGGTCTCAGGTTCAGCCCAGGGGCTGGACGTGGTGCGGTTAACCTCCTGGGTGGGTTTCTTGTGCCTACCAAATATGGCATTTTCCATATCTCAGCTTACGCTTCCCGCACACACATAACAGTCACAGATTCATATTCCTCAGAATATGACAGTTCATATGACATCAAACTTGGTTGCTGTCGCATGTCCGGTTACGAAGTAGCAGAATACCTCGGATTCTGGGTATGTCAGTGGCCTCAATTCAATATTAAATATATATTCACCAGATCCGGACCAGCAGAATGAGATAACTTTCATACCTCTCATATGAACGGTATTCCTTAAACAGGCTTAAAAATCATAAACTCCATGTATGTCGAAGGCTGGCCACGGCTCCACTATGTCTACAGCCCTGCTGTGTGGGAAGCTCGCTTGGCTGGGCTCACCAAATGGTAACCTTTTCAAAGGGCATGTTCACACTTGAGTGTCACTGCCCATGTAGGAACTTCTTTTTATCAAGTTAATTTAAACAAACATGCCTTCACTGGCCAACAAACATACTTCATGAAAAGAATTCCTCTAGCAGCTATGAGAGCCAGAGACCCCAGGCTCACACCATGCTGTACCTAGACATAAAATCTTGATCTGGCACGTCAACGACAATCGGTGCAGCAAACCGAGTTCTCTTTTCTCATGGCTCTTCCATGACACCATCTCATAGCATTCCAAGTGAAGGTATAGCCAGCACACTATTATCTTTAAATATGTGGTTTATTTAAGAAATGTAATAATCCAAAGTCACACTGACAATTGTTTCTGGGCATTGCAAAATGGGCAAACAGCATAATGCATGTAACAATCACCAGTTATATGTGATACCACCATCATGATAACATAACAACATCTTATTTCCACCAAATTTATCACAATTCACAAAAATGGAGAAGCACCCATGCAAGAAGACCTCTGTGTGCCTTAGCTCATGGTCACAGTACCTAGTGACCCAGTAACAAAAATTCCACGAAGCTGGCACCACCGAATGTAGTAAAAAAGCTCTTTATTCAAACGTCATTAAAATGACATTCAGTCAGTAATCAAAAATGTAGCAATGGCGACAGCCCGCTGTTTCGAACTTGACGTCCTTTGTCAAGCCATACTGCTAAGCTAAGCTAAGCAGTATGGCTTGACAAAGGACGTCAAGTTCGAAACAGCGGGCTGTCGCCATTGCTACATTTTTGATTACTGACTGAATGTCATTTTAATGACGTTTGAATAAAGAGCTTTTTTACTACATTCGGTGGTGCCAGCTTCGTGGAATTTTTGTCACCAAATTTATCATGCGTACTATAAATGCAGATTTAAGACAGTATGGCTCTATCCAGAAACTTCCATCTACTGAGTTAAATATCTTAACTTTACTCACCTGGGGCTTCTACCAGCTCCCTGCAGCAGTCCTGTGCCCTCGCAGCCACTCACCAATCCTCTGGACAAGCCCGACAGGACTGGCCACGCGTAGCTTTTTCCGCATTCCCGACTGCAATTAGCGCTATTGCGGGCAGCTACGCGTACAAAAATACGTGTCGCCGCATTATGAATGCATAGATATGCGGCAACACGTATTTTTGTATGCGTTGCGGCCTGCAATAGCGCTAATTGCAGTCGGGAATGCGGAAAAAGCTACGCGTGGCCAGTCCTGTCGGGCCTGTTGGCAAAAATGAAACTAGCTGGCAGCAGGGGACCAGAGGATTAGTGAGGGGCTGCGAGGGCACAGGACTGCTGCAGGGAGCTGGTAGAAGCCCCAGGTGAGTAAAACTCTTTTTTTTTTCTGACTTAAGGTTCACTTTAAGGTCAAAACTAGGTGAAGTGAGGGAGTTTCATCCAAGTGTTTGCTTAATGTGTAAAGACTAACCAGCTGTTCCATAACTAACCTGTTCAGTAACAGTCTGTATCCATGTTGGATTATTGTGGCTCTAATATTAATAAGCTGACAGATCATTGCATTCCAGCGGATCTGGAGTTGTGGCTAGCTCACAGGGACGACAATGGATAATTTGCATATATTCAGCAGTGATGCACTGGGAGACATCTCGGAGCTCACTCCAACCTGAATTATCGCAAATTCTTTCTATTTTAAGAAAGCAAACTTTTGTTTTCCTTAATGTGTAATAAACATGAATTTTCTACATTTATTTATTTCTGTAAAGCTCCTTAAATTTGTAGACATTACAGTCCTGGCCAAAAGTTTTGAGACTGTCAAAAATATTGGAAATTAGAAAAGTTGGTGCTAACTTTTTATATTAGCAATTTGCATATACTCCAGAATGTTATGAAGGGTGTTCAGATGATTTGCATAGTCCTTCTTTGCCATGAAAATTAACTGCATCCCAAAACAACCTTTCCATTGCATTTCATTACTGTCATTAAAAGACCTGCTGAGATCATTTCAGTAATCGTCTTGTTAACTCAGGTGAGAATGTTGATGAGCACAAGGCTGGAGATCATTATGTCAGCCTGATTGGATTAGAATGGCAGACTTGACATGTTAAAAGGAGGGTGATGCTTGAAATCATTGATCTTAGATTGTTAACCATGGTGACCAGCAAAGAAACACATGCAGCCATCATTGCGTTGCATAAAAATGGCTTCACAGGCAAGGATATTGTGGCTACTAAGATTGCACCTAAATCAACAATGTATAGGATAATCAAAAACTTCAAGGAAAGAGGTTAAATTCTTGTTAAGGCTAAAGAGGATTTAGCTGCAGGATCGGAGTGCAACTAGTGCAGAGGTTGCTCAGGAATGGCAGCAGGCAGATGTGAGCGCATCTGCATGCACAGTGAGGCGAAGACTTTTGGAAGATAGCCTGGTGTCAAGAAGGGCAGTAAAGAAGCCTCTTCTCTCCCAAAAAAACATCAGGGACAGATTGTATATAATGAACAGAGGTGCCAAAAGTATAAAATTAAAGTCAGGAGAAAAAAAGGTGAGCGCTACCATCCTGTGTCATGCCAACAGTAAAGCATCCTGAGACCAGTCATGTGTGGGGTTGCTTCTCATCCAAGGGAGTGGGCATAGTCACAATTTTGCCAAAAAACACAGCCATGAATAAAGAATGGTACTAAAACACCCTCCAACAACAACTTCTTCCAACAATCCAACAACAGTTTGGTGAAGATCAATGCATTTTCCAGCACGGTGGAGCACCGTGTCATAAGGCAAAAGTGATAACTAAGTGGCTCTGGGAGCAAAATGTCAAAACGCCCCAGATCTTAATCCCATTGAGAACTTGTGGTCATTCCTCAAGAGGCGGGTGGACAAACTAAAACCAACTAATTCTGAGAAACTCAAAGAAGTGATTATGAAAGAATGGGTTGATATCAGTCAGGATTTGGCCCAGAAGTTGATTGAGAGCATGCCAAGGCGAAGTGCAGAGGTCCTGAAAAAAAAGGGCCGACACTGCAAATACTGACTCTTAGCAAATATCATGTAATTGTCAATAAAAGCCTTTGAAACGTATGAAGTGCTTATAATTATATTTCAGTACATCACATAAACAACTGAAACAAAGATCTAAAAGCAGTTTAGCAGCAAACTTTGTAAAAAATTCATATTTTTGACAGTCTCAACTTTTGGCCAGGACTGTAGTATTCAGCTAAGAATCATTACATGTGTGTAAATTAGGGATGATCAATAAAGATGCAAATAATTCTGAGTTGAAGCAGATTGTACGGTAATTTGTTAATTTTGCAATCATATGTTGCCTATGCAGCATTTGATTGGTCCATTTCAAGCTGCATTAATCTTCATAAAATTACATAAAATTGCATAACCTCAAAATTATTTGGATCTCATTGGCCATTAGCAGTATAAAGAGTTTAGTCCTGGCTTTATCCCTATGCTAGGTACACACAATGCAATTTTCTGACAGATTTATTGTCAGATCGACTATTTCCAATAGGTCCACTCTGATTTCCGATCGAGTTTCCAATCGGTTTTTCGTTCACTTCTATGGAAAATCGATCAGAACATCGATGGGAAATCAGATCAGACCTTTTGGAAATAGTCGATCTGACCGTAAATCTGTCTGAAAATTGTATCGTGTGTACCTAGCATTACAGGGAGAAGGGGGACAAAGTGTGTTTCCTAGAGTTGTCACCTGCACTGTTTCTCTTGAAAGATTAAGGGACTCCGAGCAGTGCAGAAACTATGGAAAGATGCATATCATTTTAAAGCTCTCTTTCTCCTCTTTCCAATGATATATAAACCGCTGCCCTACGTCTTTTAGTTTTCGCTATTTTCGCGATTGAAATTGCTGCGGCCGTGATTTCAATCGCGAAAATAAAGAAAACTAAAAGGCGCAGGGCAACGATTTAGGTGTTGTCAGAAAGAGGAGAAAGAGAGCTTTAAAATGATATCCATCTTTCCATAGTTAAATTGTATTACACAGGCCGACTTTTTCTGCTGAATGGAGCTGCTGACACTGGGGAAAGTGTCGTCCTGTGTAATACAAGTAACTATGGAAAGATGGATATCATTTTAAAGCTCTCTTTCTCCTCTTTCTGGCAACACCAAAATCGTCGCTCTACGCCTTTTAGTTTTCTTTATTTTCGAGATTGAAATTGCGGCCGCGGCAATTTCAATCGCGAAAATAGCGAAACCTAGAAGGCGTACAGCGGTGGTTTATATATCATTGGGAAGAGGAGAAAGAGAGCTTTAAAATGATATGCATCTTTCCATAGTTTCTGCACTGCTCGGAGTCCCTTTAGTTTGGTCAAAGTTTTTACTCAGTTAATTATTGGAAAATAAGAAATTAAATGTACAATAAAGCAGGGTGGTTTCCTATGCTTGGTTCATTTCACAGATGTGATTTGTTTTTAGTTATCACTAGGTCTAATTTCTTAAATGGATACTAGCAATCTTCCAAAGCACTGTTAATGTTGATGATTTTTGTACTCGCAGGAAAAATCCCAGGATCTGCAGTGTTAGTGTTTGACATCCTCGTTGTCGATTTCCACAATCCAGATGATTCTGTCAGCATAACATCACAGTTTAAGCCAAGCAACTGTACAGTCCTGAGCAAGAAGGGAGATTACCTGAAGTACCACTATAATGCTACACTCATGGATGGCACTGTACTAGACTCAACGTAAGCAAAAAACATTGAACACCCATCAAGATTTAAGGCATTTGGTGCACAGCTTAGTGAGGGAAGACCTGAGCTTTGTCCACAAAAGCATTTCAGGACGCCCTGATAAGCAATATAGTTTATATACAGATGTTGCTTCTGATCAGACACATGTATAAACCATTACCCCCAGATCTATTCACTGGCAGCATAGCGTGACTTGTGCAGTTTACTTTCATGTTTGTCCTGGGGATAAAAGGGATTGGTGAAGTTATTTGCATAAGTTTGCTTATCCCTTGCATATTGAATTTTATTGTTTGTAAACACATCAACAAAGCACACAACTAAAGGTCCGTACACACGCCGGACTGCAGGCAACGACGGGTCTGCCGTCACCTCCCGCCGGGCGGGTTTTCAGCAGACAGTCCGGCGTGTGTACAGTCTGTCGGCGGACTGATAAGGCTGTTTCTGAGCGATCCGCCCAGAAACGGCCGTATCAGTCTGCAGACAGACTGTACACACGCCGGACTGTCGCTAGAACGCCCACCCAGCGGGAGGTGACGACGGACCCGTTGTTGCCTTCAGTCCAGCGTGTGTACGGACCTTAACACCATGACATGACTGACAGCACAACCAAGCGATTACATGTCTTGTATTTTACACGTACCAACCAATTGAAAGACCAACTCATTTGCTCTGAGACTGCTCCCTCCCACCAATAGATGACACTGCTTGGAAAGCAGACAGTCATTAAAATGATTTGAATTGAGAGGCCTTTTCCTCTTTACTGTAGGTAGGCCAAACCTTCAGAATAAAACAGCTCGGCGGATCGGTCAAAAACAGCCTTATCACCCGGCCGACAGACTGTACACATGCGGAAACTGTTGTCAGAACTTCTGCCCCGCGGGCAGGTCTGACGACTGGTAGTTTGTGTCAGTCCGACATGTGTACGCACCTTTACATAAGTGTAGTTATACTTTAGATCAGTGTTCCCCAACCCTGTCCTCAAGGCCCACCAACACTGCATATTTTGTGGAAATCCACAGAGGTAGATAATCAGCTCTGCTGAGACACTAATTACACCACCTGTGAATGTTAGTGGTTTCCTGCAAAACATGTACTGTTGTTGGGCCTTGAGGACAGGGTTGGGGAGCACTGCTTTAGATGACTGTCAGACATTAGGTTCTGTTTGCACTACAACGCAAAGCAGACTTTTTTGCCCTTTCTCTGCTCATTGCTAAGCGGAGAAAGAATGGCTCCTATGTTATACATTGGAGGTGTTCACACTTGTCACGCTGCAATGGATCAATGGGATCCGTTTCAGTAAGCAGACCGTAATTCTGTGCAGTACATGATAATCCCAAGTCAGGTGAATGTGTTCCTCCATATAACCTATGGGGGAGCGCATCTGCCCCGGGCTCCAGCTGCATCACTGCGGACCATCAGAGCGGACATTATACTGTATGCTCCTGCTGGCCGCACATGATGCGGCAGTGTAGTGGGAACACAGCCTTACACTAAATCATAAATATTTCTTGTCTGAAAACAATTGTAAAAAAGAATGATTGCTTAAAGTGACACTGAAGTGAAAAAAACTTATGCTGTAATGATTTGTATGTGTAGTACTGATAATTAATATAACAAGAGTAGCAAAGAAAATAGTCTCATATTTTTAATTTTTAGATATACAGCTTATTTTTATAACATTGCATACCGTATATACATGACTGTAAGTCGAGAAAATTAGGACTGACTCAAAGTATAAAAGTGCGGGGGTCGACTTATACTTGAGTAGTCCTAATATGCAGCAGCCATATTTAGTAATAATTATATTATTTGTCTCTGGAAGAGAAAAAAAAACAACAAAAACAAAACCTCCCTGCGCTGGGAAGAAGAGCAAGAAACGAGAAACATTATAAGACTTATATCTGTACTACTAATGTTTTATTTCTTAGCTGTACTACACATACAAATCATGGGCCCATATGCAATTCACTTTTTCTCCTGAGTTTTCTCCTAGGAGATAATTTTTCATCTTTGATTTAAAATAACTTTTTAGCACTGCAATTGAAAAAGTACCATAAAGTAGGTGAAACAATACTGTAAAAATTATTTTGAGTCTTGTTTCGCCTGCTGGTGGTGTAAAAGGCATTTTATTTAACAATTGTGAAAATATCACCTTGGAGAAAACTCAGGTGAAAAAGTGAATTGCATATGGCCCATTATCTCATAAGTTTATTTTCACTTCAGATTTCCTTTAAGATGTTTTAAAGGTAAATCACCGTGAAACAACAAAGAAAAACTACATAGGCCTTTTTAGATTGCAGCTCCTCTTTACATAATTATATTACCACAACAGCTGTCTTAAGTTTTGTTACATTTGGAAGGTGACAAAAGAAACCTTTCATGAGGACAAGTCCTGTAAACAGGCCAGGGAATGCTATCCCAGCACAGTGTGAGCATTAGACTGTGTATTTCAGAGCGTTGCATCATTCTGAGAGGCTTTCTCACTGTACAGAGGAATGTGACAGTTTGATTAGCTGTTCGTTTTCATGTTTCACTAGGTAGCGAGTTTCCAACAGTGCACTTTCCACTATGGCCCCTTAAGATATCTTCTCTTACCTTACAAACCCGGTCAAACATATCTAAAAAAAGCAAATCCCTATTTCAGATACATTTTTAATTAAACGTAATTTTATATGAATTAAGCATAAAAAGTTTGTAGCGCTATTGTTGAACCCACCCACCAACTTATTCAGCAGTAGAAACAGTGAGGCAGTGAGTTACTGTTTTCTGTATAGAGGGGGCTGGAGATATGTGGGAAGTGGTATCCATTAGGGCTGATTCATCCTATGGGCTTGATTCACTAAATCGTGATAACTCATATCACGGCCGTTTTCGCGCACATTTTTGCGTTTGCCCGTGATTGTGAATTTTCACGTTTTTGTGCGCAATTGTAAATTTTTGTGCAAAAATTCACAATTGCCCGTGAAAACGCAAGAATTCAAGATTGCGCGCAAACGTGAAAATGCACACGAAAACGGCTGTGATATGAGTTATCACGGTTTAGTGAATCAAGCCCCATGTGTGGTGCTTTCAGTTAAGACACACACACAGTGTACGACCACTTGGGAACATGAATGTCCATAAACTTTCATGTTACCACTCACAGTATAGCTGTGTGTTCCCACATGTTGCACATCTAACCCGATTTCCTGTCAGGTTCTACTATATTGCGGTTGCTAATATCAGCACTTTAAAGGCTCATACACACAGCGTACAAATGTCTGGTCAGACACAAGTTGAACAACGGTTTGTTCGACGATATGTTCGTGTAGACACTGCAAGCGACAAAGACTGTCAGCAGACTATCTGCAAACACAGCCATGTTTGAGCGATTCAACTGGTGAATCTCTTTTGTCTCACGAACCATCGCTAAGCGCCTGTTTCCACTACATGCAGAAAGGATGCAGAAAAACTGACTCCAATGAATGCCTATGGGCCTGTTTCCACTAAACGCGATTTTTCTGATGCAGATTTTCCCATAGGCATTCAATGGAGTCAGTTTTTCTGCATCCATTCTGAATCCAATCTGCGTGTAGTGGAAACAGGCCCTTAAAGAGGATCTGTAACATCAAAAGATCCCCTGGGGGGTACTCACCTCGGGTGGGGGAAGTCTCCGGATCCTAATGAGGCTTCCCACGCCGTCCTCTGTACCACGGGGGTCTCGCTGCAGCCCTCCGTACAAGATGACGTCATTATTTACCTTCCCGGCTCCTGCGCAGGCGCTCTGACGGCTGTCTGCTCCGAACTACACGGAAATACCCGATCGCCGTCGGGTCTGCTCTACTGCGCAGGCGCAAGTTTCCGCCGCCTGCGCAGTAGAACGGACCCGACTGAGATCGGGTATTTCCGTGTAGTTCGGAGCGGAAAGCAGCCACCGCGGGGCCCCGCTGGAGCCAGCAAAGGTAAATATTGATTTTACAGTCGGTTCTGTCGTCGGCTGTTCGGAGGGCTGCAGCGAGACCCCCCGTGGGACAGAGGACGGCGTGGGAAGCCTCATTAGGATCCGGAGGCTTCCCCCACCCGAGGTGAGTACCCCCCAGGGGATGTTTTTGAGGTTACAGACTCTCTTTAAGCCCAATCTACACGATACGAATCGATTACGATTCTATTTACGATCTGATTAAATCCGACATGTCCGATCAGGATTCAATTCGATTTCCCATTGCAAAACAATGGCAAATCGAATTGAATCGCATCGAATCCTGATCGGACATGTCAGATTTAATCGGATCGTAAATAGAATCGTAATCGAATCGTATAAAGAATCGTATCGTGTAGATTGGGCTTTAGGCTGTTGGTGTCCTGTCGCGTGTATGAAAGTCTTCTACAGACAGCAGAGTCGCTACCATAGTACTACTACTATACGTAGTCTGTGGCAGACGGCTTCCGTCGCATCTTCACCCTTTCTGTTGTCCCGTGTGTACAACTGTCGCAAACTTGAATTTTCGCTGCCATAAATATGCTGTTGTCCCTTGTCTGTTTGTCGCTGCCTCACAACTACAGACAAATGTATGCCATGTGTGTGTGGGCCTTAACACACCATGATGAACTTGCCTTGAGTCAAGAACACATACATGAAATTGGGTTCAGGCATGCGTTGTGTAGTGTGAATAGGCCCTTCCTGTGCTTAGAATAGAGAGGTTTTGTTCTGCTAATTTAGGGATCAGGGCATGGGGACATTTACAGGGATAGGTTAACGCAGAGCAAAAAAATAAATAAATAAAAAAGTAAAAAAGAAAAAAGAAATGTGTCCATGAAAATCATTAACACAATTTTTTTCTATTGTGTCCTTTTTATAGGTTAATGATCCAGCACCCTTTTTCTAGAATGTAGAGTGAATTTGTATAATCTGCTTTGCAGAAACAGATATGTTACCAGTGGAAATATAGTTGACAGATTATATTTGTGGCATTTATTTCCTCAGGCACCAGTATGGGAAGACCTACAACATAGTTCTGGGATCCGGCCAGGTAGTGATAGGAATGGACATTGGTCTACAAGACATGTGTGTTGGAGAGAAACGCACAGTCATTATTCCTCCACATCTAGGCTACGGAGAAGCTGGAGTAGGTAAGCCAACATTTCACTATGGTGATTCCATCTCAGAACAGCTTGTCAGCTAAGCTTGCTGTAGCCTTGTATATTTTCACTGTTAATATCTTGTCAATGATTTTATCGAACTACTCTAAACTCCACAGTTATAAATCTAGAACGATTAATAAATAAAGGTAGATGTTCATGTCTGTCTATGAGCATGTACTCTGTACTGGTTTCTGATTTATCTGTACAAAGAAAACTGTTCAGGCAGTCTCTAAAATCAATAAAAAATAACTTTTGTTCATATGGAACAAATATTTAGCAAGCCTCAAGATATCTTATCAATATGATAGTATATGATATGCAGCTACAGCTTTGAAAGGAAGAACAGTGGAATGGGATGTCATGTAGAGGAATTATTTTATTGCACTTAAAGGGGTTCTTTCGCAAAAAAGTAGGCAGTTAAAAATGTGACAGATGACAGGTTTTGGGCCAGTCCATCTTTTTAAGGGGGATTCTCAGGGCTTTCTTTGTTTTCAACAGCATTTCCTGAACAGCAGTTTAACTGCCAAAATAGCAAGATACCAGCCGGCCTCCCTAATCACTTGCACACTATTATGTCAGTTAGATTTTGCAACTGTTGTTCAGGAAATGCTGTTGAAAACAAAGAAAGCCCTGAGAATCCCCCTTAAAAAGATGGACTGGCCAAAAACCTGTCATCTGTCACATTTTTTAACTGCCTACTTTTTTCGCGAAAGAACCCCTTTAACCAAATCCTGGCAAACACCCAGCATGCTGTAAATGCAGGGTAATGTGTGCTTTTACAGTGGCAGTGAAGCATACTTTCCTTGTACTGTACACTTAACCACGCAGTCCCACTGCACATCTAACAGAGCAGGATCATCCATCAGGCAACCTAGGCAGGTGCCTTGGGCATAGTGGGTGTCAAGGGGCCCAACTGCCACCTTCTTTGACCCCTCTTCACTTCAGCTTACCAAAAGGACCATTAGGGATCCCCCAAATTTACTACCTTGCCTAGGGCCCCATTACATCGTAATCCATCTCTGATCTAACGACTTGTGTGACTTTTGGCAGCGTTGCAATAGTATCACATCACAACCTGCACAGTGTGAAACGGCCCTTAAAGGCTAAGTATAGAAATTTGAGGCTTTGTTAAGGTTAATATAAGGTCCTCTGTGAAAAGTTAGAGGAGGAATGAATGGGGCGGGAAAGGGAAGGAATGGGAGGGTGAGAGGAAGGAACAAGCTTGCCTCTTCCTGTCTTAAAATTTGACTTTAACTTGGGTAGCTTTGGCTTGAATCAGGTTTAATTAAAAAAAAGCAAAACAAAACAAACCCTTCTATGCTGCTCATTGGTACATCATCAGAAATAAAAGTCCTGTGTGTATTGAAAGCTGTTACATTTTCACATTTTTGCATTGAATATTGGTACCTTGATGTTTATTTCTACTTGTATCTTTCTGCATTGAGTTTGTAAGTTTATCTGACATTTGCCCTCCTAGTTCTGGGTCCCCTCCAACTTACCTCAGGATCGAGAAGCCTCAGGGTCCCAATGAGGCTTCCCCCATCCCTGTAGCTGCAGACAATCCAGTGCTGCCTCCCCCGAAGCATCCCGCAATCCTGGCTCGACAAGCTTGGCAAGGCCTGATATATTTACCTTCCCTGGCTCCAACGGAGGTGCTGTTGTGGCTCTCAGCACGGAGATGGACGGAAATAGCTGATCTCTGTCGGGTTCCCTCTACTACACAAGTGCAGGAGACTTGCGCCTGCGCAGTAGAGCGGACCGACAGCAATCAGCTATTTCCGCCTATCTCCGAGCAGAGAGCCGATACTGCGCCTGTGCTGGAATCGGGAAGGTAAATATTTACATCCCTGCTATTTGGAGGGGCACAGCGAAACCGCCATGGGACACAGGAGGACGGGGGAAGCCTCGATAGGATCTGGAGGCTTCCCCCACGCGAAGTGAGTACCCCCAGGGGAACTATTTTTAGTTACAGGTTCTCTTTAAAAATAGGATTGCAATGCAGCAGAAGTAAAAAGTCACACTGTGCGTTACACGTGCGATGCAGTGTGTACAGTAAAGCATACAGTATATGAAAGGTAAGTTTCACCGCAACTGTAAACGCAAGCTCACATTCACAGATTCTGCCACACTACACTGCTAGTACGCTGAGGTGAATGTACCGTTACAATATAATTGCATCGCAATTGCCATGCGATTTATATTGTTGGGTGCAACATGATGTGTTAGTGTGAAAATAGCTTTAAAGAGACTCTGAAGCGAGTCTAAATTCACTTTTTTAACATGCAGTCATGTTAAGACCTGAATCGAGAGGGATATGGAGGCTGCCATATTTATCTCCTTTTAAATAATACCAGTAGCCTGGCAGTTCTGCTGATCTCTTAGCTGCAGTAGTGTCTGGATCACACACCACAAATAAGTATGCAGCTAATCTAGTCAGACTTCAGTCAGAGCACCTGATCTGCATGCTTGTTCAGTGTCTATGGCTAAAGGCAGTGATCTGCAAACTTGGCTCTCCAGCTGTTACGGAACTCCAAGTCCCACAATGCATTGCAGGAGTCTGATAGCTACAGTCATATTTCATAAAGGCAAATGCATTGTGGGACTTGTAGTTCCTTAACAGCTGGAGCGCTAAGTTTGCAGATCACTGGCTAAAGGTATTAGAGGGAGATGATTAGTAGGACAGTCAGGCAACTAGGATCATTTAACCTTTTAGCAGCTAAATAAAGTAAAACTTTATTTGGCTGCAGGGCCAAATGTTTCCTGCCACTGGGGAAGTGTGCCTTCCCAGCCTGGCAGGCTAGGCAAAATATGCAAAGCAGGCGGCAGGGAGTTTTTATAATTACTTGTCCAGATGGCTGGATTGGCTTCTTGTCTCCTCCACCGTGCCGGTGATGTAATCCGACATGTCTTATCGGTTCCGATCACATGATATGACGTGATCGGGCACCAGGAGACCATGTCAGTGTTACAGCGCCACCCAGTGATGGAAGAGTCACCCCTCGTTCACCACTGAGTGGCACTGTAATGCCGACATGGTCTCCTGGATCCCGATCACGTTATATCATATGATCAGATGTGATCCGGACCCAGTAGACATTAAGTTCAGAACCACGGGTGGAGGAAGAGAAGAAGCCACCTGGAACAGGTAACTATATCTGCTTCCTGCCACCCGCTTATTTGGTTGCCCTAGGAAGCAAAACAAGGTTTTCCAGACTCTCAAGAGCTGCTCCAACACTATGGAACTTCCTACCTCCATCCATTAGGGCGGCCCCCTCCTTCAACACCTTCAAGAAGGCCCTCAAAACTCACCTTTTCACTCTGGCCTACCACCCCTCACTAGTGCTCTAAACCTGCAGCGGAACTCTGGTCCCCTACCTTTCGTGTCCCGACCTCTCCCTCTAGATTGTAAGCCTTTGGGCAGTGTCCTCCTTTTGTGTCCTACCTGATTATACACCTCCATTATTGTGCACCCATGCTATGCATTTGAGTGAACTCAACTTGCCTAATCCCCATGCTCCCATCCAGTGACTGACTAAGCATTACCTTGTACTCCTACTGTGCTACATGATCTGGTTTTTCTTGTATTCCTGTATTGTCGTATTGCTGTATATAACCCCTAAATATTGTCTGTAACCTTAACTAATGTCCAACGCTGCATAATATGTTGGCACTTTATAAATACAATAAATAAATAGAGGTTTAAAGCGCACAGCAGTTTTCAAACAAAAAATTTACTTTGAAGCTGCTAATTGGTAAAGCTACACACATACTAGATTTTCATCAGGCAGTTGTCAGCTGGAACAATTGTTTCTGGAAAGATGTTTGGTTTGTAAACATAGGGGATTCTTATTATTTACAAAAGCAGGAAGGAGACTTTTGTTGCCAAGACTACATTTGTTGGCAAGATGGCTCCTTAATTGGCAGCCAAGGCCATAGGATTCTGGCCTTTTCTTGTTTTTCTTCCCTTTCCCTACCAATTCACCTTGTTCTCCCTCCCTGAAGGTGTGCAGTGTGGTCCGCTGTAGCCTGGGATGTTGGTGCGGGTCGTGGGGAGTTTGGGACTTGTAGGTTTTTCTGCCTTGCTGCTGCCTGGCTTTATTGTCTGTGCAGGTACAGGCCAAGTGGAGTCCACCGCTGCTACCCAGGAGGTCGGTTCTTCACTGAGGTTGGAAGACGCCACGCCGATCGGTAAAACCTTTGGTCTTGCTGGATGCCGGCTCCATCCATCCATCCATCAGCTGCTGCTTCTTTACCACAGCAGGGACACCTTTGGTTCAGCCCCTCCATAATGCCAGCAACAAATCCGCAAGTAGGGACCACCACAGCCAGATGCTTTTTTGACAGCCAAATTATCTTTACCAGCCCTGCCGAAAGCTGCCCAGGAGTTAGGACCCACCACAGGAATGAACACTACTGCACCTTTTAAACTGGAACACCTTGACCAGAACTGCCAGATGTCAGCAATCGGAATCCTCAGCAGTGTCAGCCACCACCGCAGGTTTAAGAACTGGGTCATCACTGCTTAACCTTCGCCGCCTCCCTCTGTAACCCCCCTGCCCCCTCCCCCCCCCCTTCAATGCCTCCTTAGGGATAATAGATGATGCAAAGTGCGACTGGTGGCGCCGTAGTATGGCAGCCTCTGCTCTTGGCTTTTAGACATTATCCCCCCCCCCTTCCTTCCAGAACCTGTATGAGCCAAAACCTATTCCGGGTACAACCACCCTTTGTACTTGGCGAAATAAATGATTCGGATTCTGAATAGTGGTCTTTTAAAGACATTGCACTGTACGCTCTTTGTAGCAGTAACTGATCTCTAGACGGCTATAGTCATAATCAAAACGAAACTGTAAAATAACATTAATGTTGCATAAATTCTTCTGGATGTATCAAAAGTACAATGTACATAATCATGTTGGTATCTTTATTTTCATAATCGTCTATTTTTTTCTCATAATATCGCAGAGGGTGAAGTGCCTGGGAGTGCAGTACTGGTGTTTGATATCGAGCTACTGGAACTGGTACCCGGTCTACCTGATGGTTATATGTTTGTGTGGATTGGAGAGGTAACACCAAACCTGTTTGAAGAGATTGACAAGGATAGCAATGGGGAGGTGCTTCTGGAAGAGGTAAGCATCACTTTTACAATGTGTTGGTCTATATAGTTATTACACTGCTGGAAGGAATAGACAAAAAGACATTATTTAAAGATATGTAATAGAATTGGGTACAGGATAAATAGCATTCATTTTTGTGCCTTTCAAAAATGACCAGTTGCCCAAACTTTTAATATTCTCTAGGCTGTGCTTCAAAGTAATTCTTTGACCACATTTACAAAAGGTAGACTGATTATACATTAGCTCATTTAGTACCAACAGGCTCTGGACCAGAGCTTTTTTTTCATTTTTTACTTCCTGATCACTATGATTGGCTCACAGTGGTCAGAGAGTCAGGAGTATGGAGCTCAGCTGTATTTGTTTTGTAGGTACCAAGCATGAGATCTGGTGGTGTTAGAACTACATCGCATTAGGCTTAAAGGGATACTTAAGTCAGGGCTAAAAAATGAGGTTAACTCACCTGGGGCTTCCCTCAGCCCCCTGCAGTTGATCGGTGCCCTCGCAGCTCCGGTCCGATGCTCCTGGACCCGCCGGCTACTACTTCCGGTTTCGCCGTCACCGGCTGGGAACGAGAAGGATCACTCGCTTTCCCATGCCTGTTGGCCGGTGACGGCGAAACCGGAAGCCGTTGCCGGCGGGTCCAGGAGCATCGAACCAGAGCTGCGAGGGCACCAATCAGCTGCAGGGGGCTGAGGGATTTATTTATTATTTTTTAGCCCTGACTTAAGTATCCCTTTAAGCAGCCACAAGTGCGCCGTAGTTTTAACTACACGTTATCCTGATTGGGTTAAAGAGAACCCGAGGTGGGTTTGTGACATCAATATTCGGACACAGAGGCACATTCTGCATACAATCACCACCCTCTGTGTCCTTATAGTGTGCGCCCAGGCTCCGCCGTGCTCTGCTGTCCCCCCTTATAAAAACCGCATGGCTAGCGACACGCAGATTGTCACTAGTTGGCTGCCATTCACCGCCGCTCCCCTGCCTCCTGTATAGCGCGGCTCTCCGCCTCTGTCCCTTCCCTCCCGCCTCTGTAAGCCAATTGGAGGAAGCATGTCTGCAGAAACTGCAGCTGACTGCCCACAAGCGGTTTTCCTTGCAACATATGCGTTTGACTGTGTTTTAACACATAAGTTTTTTTTTTTTTGTTTTTTTTTACAGAAGCCAGTGATTTCAATTGGGGATTGAATTTGTTGTGGTGCGCTAAAATGGACAATATAATCACAACGTGATGTAATCATATTGTAATGCTATAACGCTGGGACAAATTCCATCTGAATAACATGCAGCATGCTGTGTGTTACTAGATGATGCGTGTGCTAGTGGTTGTAGTGTAAGCATACGTCTGTGATAGACTGTATGCTCAACTGTATGTGTAGTATTGGACTAGTAACGTGCGATGTGACTTTTCTACATGGTTGCGATCCTGTTTTTCAGGATACAAAATGCAGCGCGTATAGTGTACCTCAGATATCAACTACATGGAAGACTGTTTCCAGACTTATTTAAAAGCAAATGATGTGGCTTGTTTTATAAATATCTGACACTCAATAATGAATGTGGAAAATCATATATATGCATTGTATTTTTTCCAGTTTTCAGCCTATATTAGAGCCCAGGTGGATGCTGGGAGAGGAAAGCTTGCCCCTGGTTTTGATGCTGACAAGATTATTGAGAATATGTACAGAAATCAAGACCGCAATCAAGATAACAAAATTACGGAAGCTGAATTTAAACTGAAAGACCAGGAGGACAAAGAGAGACATGATGAACTGTAATGTTTGGCCAGATTTTGTGTCTGCATGCACTGTGAAAGCATCTTGTGACAGAAATCCTTTTTCATATGTGTGCATTATATGTTTGTGGGAATTTAAACCTTGTTTACATTTTGGTTAAATGTTAGTTTATGGTTACAAAAGGGAACATTCCTGTTCAGTCTACTGGTGCACATGGCAATGTGTGTTTTCCATGGCAGTTGTAAAGTATTACTAATAGTACATCTCCACTGACTCCTTTTGAGGCTGGATTCACACTTAGATGCGTTGTGTTGCATGCGTTGCATCCCAATGTAAAAAACATGCTGCAACGCAACACATCTATGGCCTGGTGCACACCAAAAACCGCTAGCAGATCCGCAAAATGCTAGCAGATTTTGAAACGCCTTTTATTCTTTTTCTGTAGCGTTTCAGCTAGCATTTTGCGGTTTTGGGAAGCGTTTTTGGTGTAGTAGATTTCATATATTGTTACAGTAAAGCTGTTACTGAACAGCTACTGTAACAAAAAACGCCTGCAAAACCGCTCTGAACTGCCGTTTTTCAGAGTGGTTTGCGTTTTTCCTATACTTAACATTGAGGCAGAAACGCATCCGCAATCCAAAATCTGCAGCAGCCCGGGAGTATGCGTTTCTGCAAAATGCCTCTCGCTCTGGTGTGTACCAGCCCATTGAAATACATTACCCTAGCGGATCCGCACCCGCAAGCGGATCGCAAACCGCAGCCGAAACGCTCTGGTGTGCACTAGGCCTAAGTGTGAATCCAGCCTAAAGAATCACAGGTGAAACAATTAGTGATAGTCAACTAGATGCAAATAATTCCAGTTTGCAGGCAGATTTTATGCAATTTGTATGCAGTTTAAATTTTGATCAGATTTGCTTCCTGAGGGAGTGGTTGGCTCATTTCCCAGCTTCATAGAAATTACAGTGAAATTTGCATGTAAGACAGAATTGTATGCATGTCATTGACCTGCAGGGATGTGGAACTCCAGTCCTCAAGAGCCGCGCTCCTCACATTTTTGGCACAGCTCAAATTAATTGATGGCCCAGAATCAGGTGTGGATCATCAAGCAAAACACATTTTTACCTTTCTTAGGTCATCCTAAACACTGGCATGAATATGACCCTCAGGGACTGGAGTTGGACACCTGTGATTTAGGGCTACGTGGGTGATTCACACACTAGCCACATAATTGCTTGTAGGGAATTGGTTGCATGCTTGTACAATATACTGGTCAGCCTTCCAGCACTAGGAGCAATGTTGCTGTTTTGCTAACCGAAAAACTATTATCAGCATTTCAGCTGGCAGTGGAACATGACTCCTGTCACTAGTGAGCCTGGACACTGTAGTGTAAAATCTGCAGATGTAATCATATCGCTTACTTATAAAGTCCCATGTAGCATAGCCCTTAAAATGTTCTAAGGTTAGGTCTACACAGAGACTTGAACAGTTTTGAAATGCCAGTGTACAATACTGCTTACAGACCTGTAGTGTATAAATAAAATACACATTCTCAGTATAGACAGAAAAAGTTATAATAGGGTAGTGTAAATATAAATGTAAAAACTGCCAATCTGTGCCAAAAATTCAGGTTTTGTTGGCTAGCCAGGCCCACGTAATCAAAACCTGCCAGTTTCTTGACCCTTCTAGGGCTTCTGGGAGATCATTCAGAGCTCATACGGGAGGTGTGTTTAGAGCAGCCCATTAAGTGTGGCTTGAGAAGTAATGTGCCTATTCCAGTACCAATGAGCCAGCTGGTCACAGAGTGTGGGGGCAGGAGAGCACCAACCACTATATTCACAGTGCCAGTCAAACGTCTCTGAAGCTACAACAGAGCGTCTCTGCTGCTGAATAGAGACATTAGCTGCTGAGAAGTATGGGAAACATTCAGGGCCATTTCTAGTAACAATGGTGCTCCCGGGCAAAATTAACTCTGGGGAGGGGGGGGGGGCATCTTACAGCCACTCCCCATTCCCCCTTTTGACAGGCCTGACCAAAAAAACTGCATTAGGAGCACTTTGTTGCTGCTGAATCAACCCCCCCCCCCCCAGGGCCCCTGCCAGCTGCTAACCTCCCCCAGGTCACCGCCCATCTTAACTGTGGTACTAGGGGCTCCTGCACGGTCTTCGACAGAGTAGTGACATGCCTGTCCCTTCGAGGATGAAGACAGGTGCACATGGAGCCATGGACCAATGGAGGAGCGTGCCACCTGGGACAGGTGAGTCGCTACACTATCAAAGACTCTGCATTGTCCCCGGGGACCACAGTTAAGTTGGGGGACCAGCAGCCAGCTTAGGGGCCCTGGGGCAATTGCCTAGGTTGTCCATATGGTAGCACTGGTAACATAGTAGGTGTCATTCTAGCTCGATTTCATTTTTATATTCTTTATAAACAGTTGCAGTTCAGGCTGCATTAAATGCTGCTGCAGATAGAAGGTGCACAAGCACTGTTCAATGACCCATGTACAACTTCCCTAAATTATAAACCGCTTGCGCAACTTAAGGACCCTGAAACACAAAATTAAACCTTCTCAGATTCCATATTTATTACCAGAAATCTGTACATAGACGTTTGTCTGCCTCATGCCTTGACAGAGGGGACCAGAGTGGCCCCGAAACGATCGTCAGTTACAGGGTCAGATGCATAACGTGTGTGTGATGGGACAGTAAAAGTTTCATGAAGTTCCAGTAAGCTTGTGTGCGGATCCTTCCTTTGGACTATGTTAATGTGATTGCTTTAGGATCCTGCACCAGCAATTACCTTCCATGATAACAATATAGGCCGATTCACTCAGGCAGGGAACACACTTGGCTGTTTTCGTGCGCATTTTCTGCACAGAAAAACTGAGAACTCATGTTAATCAATGGGCTAGTACACACTTAATATGTTGTTCGCGCGCATAAAAAAAACTGACATTCTGCATCATGACTCTGCACATTTTGTCAGTTTTCTCTATCAATTACATCAGCTGCTGTGAACAAACGCGCGCGTTTTCCTGCATGGAAACACACTTGGTGTGCAGAAAAAGTATGCAGGAAAACACGCGCGGAAAACTGAAAGACAAGTGTGTTCCCTGCCTCAGTGATTTATTAAAGAGACTCTGTAACAAAATTTTCAGCCTTAGATCTTCTATCCTATAAGTTCCTTTGCCTGTTCTAATGTGCTCTGGCTTACTGCAGTTTTTCCTAATTGCACATTGGCTGTGTTATCTCTGTTATATGATCTAATC
Source organism: Hyperolius riggenbachi (assembly GCF_040937935.1). Lineage (NCBI taxonomy): Eukaryota > Metazoa > Chordata > Amphibia > Anura > Hyperoliidae > Hyperolius > Hyperolius riggenbachi. The sequence goes on along the minus strand of NC_090650.1, from coordinate 203,149,715 downwards.
TGTTTCCTTCTGTTGGCTCTGTCCGGTTAAGGCTTGATTGTGTGGAATGTGCAGGGCTGCTTGTGATTGGATAGAAGCGATACACACCCTCTGCAGGCCCCCTGCAGGCTCTCTATGACTCACACACTCTGCTTATGTGAGCCTATCACAAGCTGGTTAGTTTGTTTGTAAACACTGCCTAAAACTGTTAATTACAAGCCAGGATTGCAGCAGAGAGTGGCAGAAACAGCACAGAGGGGCCCAGGAGAACATAATGAATAGAACGGTATGCTTTTTGCTGTAAAAATTTTAGAGTACAGATTCTCTTTAAATATATAGACTAATTTTTAACATTTTTTTTCTAACAATTTACGGTACTAACATTTCAGCCATCGAACGATGCTCTGATATGACACAGGTAAGTGTTGCAGATTTGTGCTACCTAATAGCAGCGGACCATTAGAACATACAGTAAATCGCAACCCATCATTGAAATGGGAAGTATATTTATTGTTGTTACTGTTTTTTGAATTTCCAAATATGGAGAGGTGTGCTGCCCTATAATTGTCACTTTTGGGCACTGGATTCATTTGACTGTGTTTGAGAAAATAAAATGTCTCACAATCAGTTGCTTCGTCATCCAGATTCTTGCTTTTTGCTATGCTGCAGTGACAAAATGTGACTGCTACAGGGTATAATCAGTAGACTGAAGGTCATTTTTTAATGGACCGTTTTGTTAAAGGATATCCGGGGTGAAAATAAACTGATGAGAAAAACAATCGTATCTATCCTCCTCCTAAAAATGACTTTTTTAGATATTCCACAGTTTTATTTTATATTTAAATCTAGTTTTTATGTTTTTACTGTTTCATTGTCTCTGCTCAATGACACCTTCATTGAAGTATGCCAGAGCTCAAATCTATGAATTAATAACCCTTTTTAGCTCTTTCCTGCTCTCAGCAGCTATTTACTGACAGGAAAGTAGTTTATGGCTGTAATTACTTATCAGTGAGGGTTATGATCCAGTCCGCCCTAGACAGAAACTGTCATTTGCATACCTGATGTTTAACTCTTTCAGGCAGAGAAAGAAAAAAAGGAACACAGCCTATTTATTTGTGTGCTTGGCACTATACATACTATCTCATCATGTCACATGTCACCTCGGTTGTCCTTTAAGGTTCCAAATGTTTTGTGATTATTTAAATTCCTACAAACATGATGTTACATTAATTGCCGGTACTCAGTATTATGTCAGGTAATTGGTCTTTTAATTAATCACTGCAGCTGCTTTACTACGCCATCTCCGAACCAGTGAGCTTGAGTGATCCTGCAAAACTTTGTTTTAAAAAAATTTCTTCTAAAAGACTTTTTTTACACTAACAGCTAAGCAACCTGGTGTATTACCTCTGGAGAAACAAGTGCCATATGAATCTATGGGACCATTAGGAACAGTATGCATGGAAGTCAAGCAGTGTTAGTTCAGCAACACTGTGACAGAGATGTAGAAAACGCCACAAACAATATCTCAGGGGTGGCAAACATATAGATTGCCGCCCAGCCTTTTTTGGGGCATTCTGGAGATCCTGCCTTCGCCTTCAAGTGCTCAGCCACACTATAAGCGCTTTTCTGAGCACTTGTGATTGATTAGCGCTTTTTAAAAATCACTCCCATTCAGTTTCATTAAAATTGCGTAAAATTGCAGCGATTTTCCGCATACACAATCGTGCAAGCGCTGCGATTTTAATGAAAGTGAATGGGATCGATTTTTAAAAAGCACTCAGAAAACCGCTTATACTGTGGCTGAGCCCTAAAACCTCAACCCTTCACTTTGAACATGAGATTACATTTTGCAGTTACTTTGTTTTTTTTAAAAGTGTAATACAAATTTTGCACTTCCATTTATTTGTGTGGAATAGCATTAGTAGTGTTTAATGGCATGGGATAATATCAATGTGAAAGAGAGTATAAGGTGGCAAGAGTTTGAAGCCCTTGCAGACGACATGGAGAAAAATTAGTAAATTGGTAGTTTGTAGTGGCCATGTGTCTGAGTGAGAACTTTTTTTTTTCTAACCACTTTTTGTCCTGGATCTATAAATAAACAAATGTCTTGTTGCGGCAGACCTGTATATACCAACTGTTATTTCACAAACCCTTATGGAGGGTCCACACTTTCAGAGTTTGTGTGCGATTTCCCTCCATGTGAATCTGAATTAGATCTGACAGCCCATGTTAATTAATAAGCTGATGCCCATGTGCTTCAAGTGTGAACCCTCAAATGGTGTTTTGTGATATAATACAGCAGGAAAGTGATGTGCACGTTGGCAACACGCTGCAATTGTGAACCCTCTATTGCTGTTTTGTGACTTAATCCAGCAAGGTTTTGGAAATCCCTGCCTCTTAACAGCATACATTTTATACTAACTGCTGGACAGTTTTGCAGGATCACTTATGATCTCTAATGATCTCCAGCCTCAAAATACATTAGTAAATCAAACCCGAAATGTTCCAGACGCATATTACTAGGTGTGCATTTACCATACAAGATAGATTATCTGGCACTGACATAGAATACAACTGCAGTGTAATCAACAGGCTCTAGAGAAATAATTTAATCAGCACTTTTGCCCTTTGTATCATATTGGTGTCATACACCTATCAGTAATTTGTAGTTTACATTGGCCTTTGGTAATATCTATGAAGCACAGCACATGGAAACTTTGAGGAGCACAAGTCATTCCGCATTGTAGGTGGACCTTGTAAATGTTACAGCAAAAATAAGGTTTGTAAATGGTGATCCAGACCTCTGTATAAATGTAGCGACACACGATACAATTTTATATATTTCTTTCCAATTTGAGAAGTACAATCTATTTTTCAGGTTGCCTTTAACATTTTAAAAAATTGGACCAATGTATCATATACCTATGTTAAAATTTTCCCCCAATTATGAAAAAAAAGATTGAAAAATGAAAAATTTGATTGGGTCTATAAATAAAGAAATTGACTATATCTTAAAACATTCAGGGCCCTTTCACACTGTTGCGGTGCAGTGGGTCTTTTTACCGCACCTGCGGCAGACCAGAAGTTGTGTAAGTCTATGGTGACTCAGGGATTTTAAAAAGGCAGCGGCAGTGCGGCACACATGCGCAGAAGGGTATTTTTTACAATACGCTTCTGTGCACTTCTGTATTTCTGAAACAGGAAGTGACTGCAAGCGAGTCTCACTTCCTGTTTGGATCTGAGCCAGAAGGGGATTACTGCATACTAACGCAGTGATCCCCGATGGCCTGATTTTTGTGTTCCCACCTTACATGATTGCTTGCAGTTAGTGCCCTTTCACACTGTGGCCATTGTGTTGCGTCACTACAGTCAATATATTGCTATGGGGCACCTGCGGCAGACCAGAAGTTGTGTAAGTCTATGGTGACTCAGGGATTTTAAAAAGGCAGCGGCAGTGCGGCACACATGCGCAGAAGGGTATTTTTTACAATACGCTTCTGTGCACTTCTGTATTTCTGAAACAGGAAGTGACTGCAAGCGAGTCTCACTTCCTGTTTGGATCTGAGCCAGAAGGGGATTACTGCATACTAACGCAGTGATCCCCGATGGCCTGATTTTTGTGTTCCCACCTTACATGATTGCTTGCAGTTAGTGCCCTTTCACACTGTGGCCATTGTGTTGCGTCACTACAGTCAATATATTGCTATGGGGATTTCACACTGATTGCAGTGCAGTAAGAAGTTGACCAGGTAACTTGTGCCTTTACAGTGAGTCACACTTTCATAGTATGATATGCTTCACTGTATAGTCTCACCGCAACGTTACCACATGGTGTTATTTTTTTGGCTGTGTTGCGTTGCTATCAGATCACAACACATCCTGCTCACTGTGAAAGGGCCCTTTGAGTTTATTACCGCTCAGAAGCATATCTATGATGTGGCACAGCATGGCATTTGCACTTATTATGGGAAGGTGCAGATTAGCTGCTGCTGTGCAGACCATCATTGAGAGTAGAAGGTGTAATGAAATTCTCCTCACACAGCTCTAGATTCCCTGTTCTGTAGGCTCCCAGACACTGTCACTAGCTGGTTTATCTTGGCCATTTGACAAATCTTATCTTCCCCCTACCCACTCTCCAATCACTAAAAAGACATGAGTGGGGGATTGGAGACTGGGAGATAGTGAGTGATGTAGATGAATTCTGGCTGGGCTGAAGAGTATTGGGACACATGAGTGCAGTCACCCTACCCCAGCCAGTGATTTTTTTTTTAAAAGCTGTCTGCTAGTAAGTGTTTGTAGAATATTATAATTAGGAATGCTGAAAGACTAATGCTGGGAATACACGGTTCGTTTTTGCCTTCGTTTAAACCTTCGTTTCGATTGTGCCTTTTGTCCTTTTCGATCCCGAAATAATCGGTCATACGGTTAATATCACCACCCACGGTTTCGTTTTTTTTTTCGATTCTGATGGTTTCGTTTTTCCAATGATCGAAGGCTGCAAAGAAACGAAACGAAAATCCCTTTTTACAGGGACGGACTAGCATAAACGAATATATAATCGATCTGAACAGCCATCAAGCCTACCAATGGCTCGATTAGATGGATAAAGAGAGATAATATCAAACATGTTCGATCACTAGTCGTTCGTTTTTGGGGTCTATTAATCGAAACTATAATGAGATTATGACTATTTTCACATACGTTTTCAACACTCGATTCGTTTACCGAACGAATCGAAGGTTTAAACGAAGGCAAAAACGAACCGTGTATTCCCAGCATTAGGCTCGGTTCACATTTATGCAGTTGCAGATCGGATCCATTTCAAGCGGTTCGTTTTTTTTTAAAAACTGATCCGTTATTCAAAATGTTATACTTTTCAGTACAGAAAACATCTGCCAAAACCGTGTCCTTCCAGGTATCCAGGGCTGGCATGGGGGCCCTGGGGCAAAGGTAAATTGGGGACCCGCTACATCCACCCCAAAAAGTCAGCCCTCTGGGCCCCTGAGCTAGCATCGTTGGTGGAGGTGAGATCAGGGATGCGGCCATGATCTGCCCTGATTTCACCTCCACCAAGGATGCCGCTGGCTGAAATGGGGGTGGGGGGGAGGGCATAAGCTCAGCAGGTAGCTCGGGCCCAGGGGGCTGACTTTTCGGGGTGGGTGTAGCGGACCCCCAATTTACCTTTGCCCCAGGGCAGCATTTTTTGGCCAACAGGATGCAAGCAGGCAATCCGTTTTGGCATCCGTGTCCTGTGCAAAGTTCTGTGTGTGAAAGGAGATCAGTTTTTGTATTGGCTTTCATTGCCTCCGTGGGGATCTGTGCTCCGGTAAAAAGTGCAAAATCCGGACGTTCACTTTTCATGCACGGAGCCCACAGATCCATTTTTCTGTACTAGTAAAGATGGCCAATTCATGTCAGACTCGTTCGCCAGCCTTATTAGCTTAGTTCCTTTGGTTTGATTAAGGTAGAAGAACATAGGTGTGTGTGATCCAGTAAACCTAGACTGGATTTTTTACAAGTGTCTGCAAAATCTCTAAAACACAAACAGCATTAAAAACCTCAGAGGTGTTCACCCTTCTACACCCTCTTGCCAGCTCTTCTTGTTCCCGTGTCCACATACAGAGAACCACCCATTTATTGCCATGGTGAAACACTTCTCAGAAAGGACAGCAATATCAATTTTACAGTAGTTCTAACACCTTTTTCACTCTCTCAAAAACTAGGCAGCTATTTAGCCCAGTACAATTAATATAGGTTTATCCACTAATAACTGGGAAAGTGATTGGTGTACTATCATTCCAGAGTCTGACAAAATCTCTGTGGCCAATGATGACCTGGTATCCAGACACTAGAATGTGAGCTGGGTTTGACCTCACTCTAGCCAGGGGTGGGGTGGCTGAGGATCCACATTACCTTACCATCATTTCATGCAGGTTACCTGTAATGTCAACTGCACTGTTTCCCTACTATCAGAATCAGAATCATTTATTTCGCCAAGCACGACTAGGTCGAACCCAGAATTGGTTTTGGCATGTACAGGGCTATGTGTGGAATAAAACATACAATATAGTACAGTACAAAAAACAATACAGTAAACAATACAAATACAGCGATTAACCATACATGTTAACACAAGTTAGAGCTCAAGTATGTAAGGTGTAAGATGTGCGGCAGTGCAGTCATGTGCTACCGAATGCTACTTGAATGGGTCAGGTAAGAAGTTCATAGAGTTCAAAGAGTTTACAGCTGAGGGAAAGAAGCTATTCCTGTGTCTATCAGTCTTGGTGTAGATGGACCGGAATCTCCGGCCCAGGGGGAGCCGCTGGAAGAAGCGGAAGCCTGGGTGAGACGGGTCATTGACGATCCTCAGAGCTCTGGAGCAAAGTCTGGAGTTGTAGAGTTGGTCTAGTGAGGGGAGTGATTTCCCGATGACTTTTTCAGCTGCTCTTATGACCCTCTGTAGTTTGTGCCTGTCGCTGGCGGAGGCGCCAGCGTACCAGACAAGGATGGAGGAGCAGAGGACAGATATAGCAGTATAATGAGTTAGATTTTCTCCTCCTGTCTGCTGAATGAAAAAAAATATCCCTCTCTAGTTGTTTTGGAGGTCAATGGGCAAATAAACAAAAGGAAGGCAATATTTGCATTTTAGATTATACCTATCAGCCACATTATAACGATTTGTATAAACACTGCAATTCAGTTTTTTTTTCCTGTGTCCATTGTCAACTGGATCAGTTCTTTTTTCCTGTGTCCATTGTCAACTGGATCAGTTCTTTTTTCCTGTGTCCATTGTCAACTGGATCAGTTCTTAACTAAAGACCTTATGAAATTGTATGAATGCTGTAAGAACAGTTTTGATAAATAAAATGTTGATAAACTCATTCCTGTTTTCATTTATTTGTATTTATAAATATTGGTGTTTAAATATACAGTATTTAGTAATGCCATTTTACTGTTAACCACTTCCCGACCGCCTAACGCACAGAGGTGGCCGGAAAGTGGAGGCCGCGAGGACCAGCTCATGCCCAAAGGCGGCGGTCCTTGTAGGGGCATGGGTGGAGCGATCGCGTCATCTGTGACGCGATCCTCCGCCGGGGATCGATGGCCGGGCATTTAGCCTCTGCTCGCCGGCCACTTAGCAGCGGCGGCGAGCGGAGGAATATCTGAAACCGGCCAATCACGGAGTATAAGGCACTTTGTTAGGTAAACAAAGTGCCTTATACATGCTTCCTCCTCGCCTCGTGGTCTCATTGTTGCAGAGACCACCAGAGAGGAGGAAGCATATTGTAAGTTACAATCCACACTGCTTTTTTTTTTGCCCACAGCCCCCCTGATCTCCCACCCCAGCCTTCATACCCCCCCCCCCCCGATCACCCCAGCAGACCCCTGCCAGCACCCTTGCACCCCTACAAACCCCACCACCTGCCACTAACTATTGACGCTATCCTTTAGTTTAGGTCCCTAACTGCCTCCTAGTCACCCCTGATCCCCCCCCCCCCTACCTTTAGATCACCCCCAGACCCCATCCCAGACTACCCCCTGTATACTGTATACAGCTACCTGATCCCCCTCTGATCACCTGTCTATCACCTGTCCATCACCCCTCAGCACCCCCACCCATCATAGCAGACCCTAGCTGCCCCGCGGGGGCAACCGATCACCTGCCCAGACCCTCGATTGCCCTCATACCCCCCTCCTGATTACATCCCCTGCGCATTGTTTACATCTGTCCTCCCCAGCAATCACTAACTGATCTATGATCAGTAACCCCCTGTGTCTGCCTCTCATCAGATCAGGACTCAGTCTGCCCCGTGCGGGCTCCTGATCAACCCCCCACCCCCTCAAATCGCCCTCAGACCCCCCCCCCCCCTAATCACTGTCCGAGTGCATTGTATTTGACTGTGCTGTGATTGTATTTGATTGTGCTGCGATTGTATTTGATTGTGCTGCGATTGGATTTGATTGTCCCGTGATCTGCTTCGATTGTCCCGTGATTGTTTGATTGCCTCTGAGACCCCACTTCCCAACAACCCCCACCCCACCACCACCCCCCATCACCTTCCGAGTGCATCAGATTTGATTGTGCGGTGATTGGATTCGATTGTGCTGTAATTGTATTTGATTGTCCCGTGATCTGCTTCGATTGTCTCGTGATTCTTTGATTGCCTCTGAGACCCCACTTCCCGCCACACCCAGCCACACCCAACCCCACCCTCCCCGCCACCACCTCCAACCACCACCTTCCGAGTGCATCAGATTTGCTTGTACTGTGATTGGATTCGATTGTGCTGTAATTGTATTTGATTGTCCCGTGATTGTTTGATTGCCTCTGAGACCCCACTTCCCACTAACCCCAATACCTCTCAAATACTCCCTTTTGCTAGGTAGGTGCTCTTTTTTTCTGGGTAGTCTCGGAGGAAAACCCCCATAAATTTAGCAATACACAACGGCAAGAAGGGGGATTTCCGATGAGGAGGTATACAGGTACATGGACCAGTCGGATGAGAGCTTTTGGGAAGACTCATCCGACAAATCATCCGGGTCCGAATTTGAACCTGTGGAAAGCAGTGGTTCTCTGACCGAAAGTGATGACGAGGCTTTGGTCCCGGCTAGAGCCAGGCGTACCAGACCCCATGTCGTTAGACCGCAGGTGGCGCAGGATCCGCCTCAAGGGCAGCAGGGTGGTGCTAGCGCTGATGATGGTTTTCTTGGCGAGGCAGGCACCAGCAGTGCAGCATCTCCTGGACTTAGTACCAGTACTTATGTAGACCCTGGTGAAGTGGTGAGCGCCAGCATGGAAGTAGAAACTGGTACGGTGGCAAGTGCAGTAGTACCCCCATCGCAGCCACCAAGAAGAAGACGGGCCCGTAGTACCCATAGACTCCCAGAGGTGCTGGCACATCCATATTGGCAATCTCCTGATTCCGCCGCTCCAGTAGCGCCCCCTTTCACCGCCCAGTCTGGAGTCCAGGTGGCGACAGCTCATCTAGGAACGGCCCTAGACTTTTTGCAGCTGTTCATCACCCAGGTTCTCTTGGACTTAATTGTGGTTGAGACCAACCATAAAGCCACACAATTCATCACCGAGCACCCGGAGAGCAGCTATGCCAAGCCTTTCCGGTGGAAACCAGTCCAAGTTTCCGACATTAAAATCTTTTTGGCCCTTATCCTTCACTTGGGACTAATGAAACAGAATGTATTGCGGTCGTATTGGTCTACGAACCCAGTACATCATGTTCCCTTGTACCCTGCTGCCATGTCCAGGACACGATTTGAGTCCATCCTGCGCTTCCTGCACTTCAACGACGACAAAACCTGTCATGAAAAGGGCCACCCTGCTTATGACCGGCTCCACAAAATTTGGCCCCTCATAGACCACCTGTCATCAACATTTGCAGATGCTTATACCCCTGAACAGAACATCTGCGTAGACGAGTCCCTCTTACGCTTTACCGGGCGCCTTGACATCAAACAGTACATCCCAAGCAAGCGCGCCCGGTATGGGGTGAAACTGTATAAGCTCTGTGAAAGGGCCACAGGCTATACATGTCGTTTTAGGGTCTATGAGGGAAAAGACTCAAAATTGGAGCCGGTCGGATGCCCTGACTACCTGGGGAGCAGTGGAAAGGTTGTGTGGGACTTGGTGTCACCCTTGTTCCAGAAGGGGTACCATCTTTATGTGGACAACTATTACACAAGTGTGGCCCTCTATCAGCACTTAAAGTTAGAAGGAATCCGATGCTGTGGCACTGCGCGGCCTAGTCGCCAGGGCTTCCCCCAATGGCTCGTTACCACCAGACTTGAACGGGGGCAGAGGACCGCCTTGCGTACTGAAGACCTGCTCACGGTGAAATGGAGGGACAAGAGGGACGTTTACTTTCTGTCCACCATTCACACAGACACGACAGTCCAAATTCAACGGGCAACTGCGGTCATTGAAAAGCCCCTTGTCGTCCATGAATATAATGTCAACATGGGAGGGGTGGACTTCAATGACCAGAGGTTAGCGCCCTATTTAGTTTCCCGGAAAACAAGACGCTGGTATAAGAAAGTGTCTTTTTATCTGATTCAATTGGCAGTTTACAACAGCTTTGTTCTCTACAGTAAGGCTGGGAGAACTGGATCTTTCCTTCAATTTCAGGAACATCATTCTGGACATCCTGTATCCAGGAGGTGCCAGGCCTCCCTCCCCCCCCCCCCCCCCCCCAGATGCAACTAGCCGACTGCATGGAAGGCATTACGCCTATCAGATTCCGAGTACCCCAGGTCAACGCATCCGAAGAAAACGTTGTGTCTGCAGCAGTGCTAGAAGAAGGACTGACACCGTTTTTTATTGTCCCAAATGTCCTGACCAGCCTGGCCTATGCGTAGGGGAGTGCTTTGATAGGTACCACGAGCAGGTACACTATTAGAACCTAGGGAACTCCAGACACAGGAGTAGGCACACACTCAGTGGTCTTTTGCACAATGGCCTCAGTTCACTAAGATTATCTCCTGTCTTTAATAACTCTTCTAGAGTTGTTACCATGGTGATAAGGCATGTAGTATTCAGGAAACATTTTACCTCAGGCAAACCTAAAGTTAACTCTTCTGTCTTTAAGTTAACTCTCCAATCCTTAAAATAACTCCAGAGTTAAAGACAGGCTGTTAATTAACTGCATGTGAAAATAACTACAGAGGAGGTAAATTAACTACAGAGGAGGTAACTTAACTACAGAGGAGGTAAATTAACTACAGAGGAGGTAACTTAACTACAGAGGGGGTAAATTAACTACAGAGGAGGTAACTTAAGGAATGAAGAGATAAGATAACTCTCTCACTGTGTGGAGGTAAGTTTTCTCTTGCCTTATTATCTCCAGCATGATCTTAGTGAATTGATGCCATTGTCCCAGGGGGAGGAGAGGTAAGCTTGAAAACCAAAAAAACAGGTAAGCATAAAAGTCGGAAAAAGGATCGGTTTCCATGCTTGATATTGCTGATCTGTCCTGGTTTGGCGATATAAGACGGCATGTTTGAATTTCCCTTGAGTGTGGACACCCCCGGTTTATATGTGATTTACTTTGGGCCTATGATGATGCTTTAATGCCACACAGAGTCATCTCTATCGGCAGGCATATTGCTGTTTCCTACAGGCATAATGCTGTATACTAAAGTTCTGAGGCCCAGTCACATAAGTTGGTGGCTCACCCTGAGTGCAGGGTGGCACGGGGTGTCTCTCTCCTGAGGTTATCACTGCCATTGATGTGGAGGAAGATCTGCCATTGATGTGGAGCAAGATATGTTTGCCGTTCATTTTTCCTTTCAGCCCAGAGTGCATTACCCGTATACCCAATATAAGGAGTATAGCAGAAACTCCTAATACTGGCCATACATGTAATGATTGCAGAGACCCTAAAATGCCAGGACAGACTCCACAAATGACCCCATTTTGGAAAGAGGACACCCTAAAGTATTCTGTGAGGTGCATGGTGAGTTCATAGAAGATTTAAGTTTTTGTCACAAGTTAGCAGAATTTTTTTTTTTTGTTACAAAGTGTCATTTTCCGTTAACTTGTGACAAAAAAATAACATTTTCAATGACCTCACCATTCCCCTCATGGAATACCTTGTTGTGTATTCTTTCCAAAATGGGGTCATTTGTGGGGTTTGTTAACTGTCCTGGCAAGTGGGCGGGGTGCTAAATTTTGAGCACCCCTGTAAAGCCTAAAGGTACTCATTGGACTCTGGGCCCCTTAGCGCAGTTAGGGTGCAAAAAAGTGCCACATGTGTGGTATCGCCGTACTCAGGAGAAGTAGTATAATGTATTTTGATTTGTATTTTTACATATACCCATGCTGGGTGGGAGAAATACCTCTGTAAATGACAATCTTTTGATTTTTTTACACACAATTGTCCATTTATAGAGGTATTTCTCCCACCCAGCATGGGTATGTGTACAAATACACACCAAAACACATTATACTACTTCTCCCGAGTACGGCGATACCACATGTGTGGCACTTTTTTGCACCCTAACTGCGCCAAGGGGCCCAAAGTCCAATGAGTACCTTTAGGATTGCACAGGTAATTTTGAGAAATTTTGTTTCAAGACTACTCCTCACGGTTTAGGGCCCCTAAAATGCCAGGACAGTATAGGAACCCCACAAATGACTCCATTTTAGAAAGAAGACACCCCAAGGTATTCCGTTAGTAGTACAGTGAGTTCATAGAAGATTTTTTTTTGTCACAAGTTATCGGAAATTGATTTTTATTGTTTTTTTTCACAAAGTGTCATTTTCCGCTAACTTGTGACAAAAAATAAAATCTTTATGAACTCCCCATACTACTAACGGAATACTTTGGGGTGTTTCTTTCTAAAATGGGGTCATTTGTGGGGTTCCTATACTGTCCTGGCATTTTAGGGGCCCTAAACCGTGAGGAGTAGTCTTAAAACAATATTTCTCAAAATGACCTGTGAAATCCTAAAGGTACTCATTGGACTTTGGGCCCCTTACCGCAGTTAGGGTGAAAAAAAGTGCCACACATGTGGTATCGCTGTACTCAGGAGAAGTAGTATAATGTGTTTTGGGGTGTATTTTTACACATACCCATGCTGGGTGGGAGAAATACCTCTGTAAATGGACAATTGTGTGTAAAAAAAAAAATGAAAAAATTGTCATTTACAGAGATATTTCTCCCACCCAGCATCGGTATGTGTAAAAATGCACCCTAAAACACATTATACTACTTCTACTGAGTACGGCAATACCACATGTTTTCTGCAGCCTAACTGCGCTAAGGGGTCCAAAGTCCAATGAGCACCTTTAGGCTTTACAGGGGTGCTTACAATTTAGCACCCCCCAAAATGACAGGACAGTAAACGCACCCCACAAATGACCCCATTTTGGAAAGTAGACACTTCAAGGTATTCAGAGAGGGGCATGGTGAGTCCGTGGCAGATTTCATTTTTTTTTTGTCGCAAGTTAGAAGATATGGAAACTTTTTTTTTTTTTGTCACAAAGTGTCATTTTCCGCTTACTTGTGACAAAAATAATATCTTCTATGAACTCACTATGCCTCTCAGTGAATACTTTGGGATGTCTTCTTTCCAAAATGGGGTCATTTGGGGGGTATTTATACTATCCTGGAATTCTAGCCCCTCATGAAACATGACAGGGGGTCAGAAAAGTCAGAGATGCTTGAAAATGGGAAAATTCACTTTTTGTACCATAGTTTGTAAACGCTATAACTTTTACCCAAACAAATAAATATAGGCTGAATGGGTTTTTTTTTAATCAAAAACATGTTTGTCCACATTTTTCGCGCTGCATGTATACAGAAATTTTACTTTATTTGAAAAATGTCAGCACAGAAAGTAAAAAAAAAAATCATTTTTTTGCCAAAATTCATGTCTTTTCAAATAGCACCAAAAAAAAAACTTTATTAGTGACAAGAAAAGGAGCCAAAATTCATTTAGGTGGTAGGTTGTATGAGCGAGCAATAAACCGTGAAAGCTGCAGTGGTCTGAATGGAAAAAAAAGTGCCTGGTCCTTAAGGGGGGTAAAGCCCACGGTCCTCAAGTGGTTAAACTGTGCAGCAGTAAGCAATTGTAAAGGTGCCTATTAACGATACACTCTACCAGATGATCTATCGTCCGATTTGGGCCCACTATTGGAAGGAAAACTTTTAACCAATTTGATCGGATTAATGGAATCAATCCGATTTTCAGATCATTTCCATCAATCTGATCTGAAGTGTACTTTATTAATTTATATATCATTTAGTCAATGTTTGCCTATTGTAAAACCCTTTCTCTCCCTGAGTTGCATTCTTAAGTTTATCACAGGTGGCAAGGAGCATCACTGTGGAATATTTGTGTTTTTTTGTGTGTTCCAAATTGAGCAGAGGCAACATTTGGGCCCCTATGCAATTAACTTGTTCTCCTGACTTTTCTTCTAGGAGATAAATCTTCTCTTTAAAATAACTTCTTAGCACTTTGCAGTTGAAAAGGTTGCAAAAAGTAGGTGAAAAGGTAATGCCAAAAATATTTTGAGTATTTTCTTGCTTGCTGGTGGTTTAAAAGGCATTTTATCGGCAAGTTGTAAAAACTCAGGAGAAAAAGTTAATTGCATATGGGCTACGGGTCCTTATTCAATTCCCTTTTGCTCCCAGGAGATAATTTTTCATCTTCTGCTTAAAATAACTTTTTAGCACTATGCACATGGAAAAGTAAGTGCAAAAGTGCTGTCAGAATTATTCTGAGTATCTTCTTGCTTGTTGGTGGCTTAACCAGTTCACCCCCAAGGGTTTTTACCCTAACGGACCAGAGCAAATTTCACCTGTCAGTGCTCCTCCCTTTTATTCCCTAATAACTTTATTACAACTTCTCACAAGAAAATGATCTATACCTCGTTTTTTTCGCCACCAATTAAACTTTCTGTGGGTAGTACATTTTGCTAAGATTTTTTTTATTCTAAATGCGTTTTAATGGGAAAAATACAAAAATAATGGAAAAAAATCATTATTTCTCAGATTTCAGCCATTATAGTTTTAAAATTAAACATTCTCTAGTGGATAAAAACAACTTATTTTATTTGCCCAGTTGTCCTGATTATTAAACTGTTTAAATTATGTCCCTATCACAATGTATGGCGACAATATTTTATTTTGAAATATAGGTGTTATTTTTCTGTTTGTTTTTTTTGTTGTTCTGGCCATAATTACAAGCCCCTATGTAATAAAGTAAAATAAATTTTCCCACATAAAATATAGATTCAAAAAAAGCTGAGTCCCTAAGGCAAATATTTATTTATTTATTTGAAGCTGATTTTTTTTACAAGTGTTTTTTTTTTTTTTTGGGGGGGGGGGGGGGGGTTGGAAGTGTAATATATTAATTTATTAATACTGTGTATGTTCATATTATGTATGTGCATGTATGTGTAATATACTTTTTGGCCACAAGATGGTGCTAGTGAACACTCTCCCTAATAGGAAGTGACCACTTTTTTTTTTTTTTACACTTTATTAAACCTGTAACAATTTCCTGTTTTTGTGAATGGACGTAGCCGCAGTTCGCGGTTACGTTCATTCACTCCAGGCACTGCGATTGGGTAGAGGACCGCTCGGTCCTCTTCCCCAATCACATAGCACAGAAACCCGACGGTAATGGCGGCGGTAGCAGCGCGGACACGTGCGGAGCGGCGGCGGGAACGCGCGACGTATTAAAACGTCATGTTGCCGTTAATAGGCTAAAGCATGACGTTTTAATACGTATGCTTGCCATTAAATGGTTAAAAGGCGTTTTATTGATAAGTTGTGAAAATATCAACTGGGAGAAAACTCAGGAGAAAAAGTGAATTGCATATAGTCCAAGGTCTTCTGGCATGGTCTGGGGCAGAAAGCCGCAAAACTAAATAGCCTAGGCTAAACATCACTGGGAGGACAGGGTTACACATCGATATATATGGGAGAAAATGTTATTGTATTGTATTATATAACGTACATAGGAAGTGTTTCTGATGCTGAAACCAGGATAACAAGGATCTACTATGTTGTTGCAGTGCCTCTTTAAAAAATAAATCTAACTGAATCCTTGGCAGCAAAACATTTTTAACTATCCTGATGTTTATACTTACTTATGAAAATGTTATTTTCCTGTCTGTGGTGATGATCTTTTGATTTGTGGTGTCTAATGCTGGGCATACACGGCTGAATTTTGCCGCTCGATTCTTCCGCTCGATCATTTTTGCCGTTCGATTCCACAGGCGATTCTCTTATCTTCCGCTGGTTTTTCTTCTCTTTTTCCATTCACTTCTATCCGGAATCGAGTGGCAAAACGATTGGGCGGGAGATTGGACATGTCGGAAATTATCTATCAAGCCATCTTAATGGCTCAAAATCGAGCCGTGTATTCCCAGCATAAGACACACACCAGGAATAGGCATGCAAAAGGGAAATCAGACTTCAGTTAGATCACCGGATTTGCATACTGTTTCTTAATCAGATTGTGCTGGAAACGAAGGGCATTAACTAGAAATGTGACATTTAAAAAAATAAAGATGGCAACATCTGCATCCCTCTAACCACAAACATATTTCATGATAATCAGTCTCTTAGCTACTGAAGGTGCACTCCCTAAATATGTGTAAAGGAGGGGAGCAAGAAGGAGGGGCCTGAATTTCTTTCCCTCTCTCTGAATACAGGGCACTCCAGAAGCATTCTCCTGGGTGCTGCTCTCCTCTCCTACATGCAAAATAGCCTGGAGGTGGGGTCAAAAAATATTTGACCTCCTCCAGCAGTGGGTCTGGGCCATCTCCTTCTCTGCTGCACATCACATCTATTCTGCTCCCAAATTTTCCCACCTGTCCTTTGACAAAGTGAGCAGACAAGACAGAAGCGAATCACAGCAGGCAGCTGAAGCAATGGGGCAGGGTAGTGGGCAAACAGATGGCAACACAATTTGGGGGGAATGGTGGCCATACATATTATGGGGTAAGGTGTATTTGTATATTATGGTGGCCAGTTCTTGATGGACTGGGCAAAGAAATTACTATAAGGTGGGGAAAGGGGATGTAGATAGGCCCATGATTGTAAATCTTTTACCAATTCATGTGCAGGATATCTTCAAAGCTCATAACCCTTATGTCCTTCTAAGCCCTAAAGAAAAATCCCCAAGGCTCCAAAAAAATCCTCTAATGAAGTCTAGCACAGAAATTCAAATTGCCAAAATCACCCAAAGACTGTGCTAAGCTACCTGGCAGTGAGACAGGCCAATAATTACGCAATAACTGCTGTGTAATCTTGGTGCTTGATGTTTTGGAAAGGTGGGAGGGGGGAACATCAGGGCCGGATTACCGACCAGGCAACAAAAGCAGTCGCTTGGGGCCCCATTCAGAGTCAAAGGGGCCCCATCAGCACATAAACCAGCCCTCGCCATCCTGTCAGCGGTGGCTGGATGGTATAATGGTTAAAGGGACTCTGAGCAGTGCAGTAACTATGGAAAGATGCATATCATTTTAAAGCTCTCTTTCTCCTCTTTCCAATGATATATAAACCGCCCCCCCTATGCCTTTTAGTTTTCGCTATTTTCGTGATCGAAATCACGGCCACTGCAATTTTGCGAAAATAGCGAAAACTAAAAGGCGTAGGGTGGCAGTTTATCTATCATTGGAAAGAGGAGAAAGAGAGCTTCAAAATGATATGCATCTTTCCATAGTTACATTGTATTACACAGGACGACTTTTCTCCAAAGTCGGCAGCTCGATTCAGCACAATGCAATGAAATATAAGGAACCCAGGGGGATATAATTACAAACATCATGCTGGTAGGTGTGAGGATGTAATTAATTAGTTGTGGGTATGCTTAAAGGCATACCCACAGGCACTGCTCGGAGTCCCTTTAAGGGCTCTGCCTCTGACACAGGAGACCAGGGTTCGAATCTCAGCTCTGCTTGTTCAGTAAGCCAGCACCTATTCAGTAGGGGACCTTAGGCAAGTCTCCCTAACACTGCTACTGCCTATAGGGCGCGTCCTAGTGGCTGCAGCTCTGGCGCTTTGAGTCCGCCAGGAGAAAAGCGCGATATAAATGTTATTTGTCTTGTCAAATGATGCCGTGCGCTGCTGATTGTCTTCAGAGCCAGGCTCTCCTCCTAGGTCCCCCTCCTGCTACTGTGCGCTCTGCCGCTGCCCACTCCTCCCTCCCTTCCCGCAAAGAACCACAGTTGCAGCAAGAATGATAGCAGCAGATGGCAAACGCTCACTCACCTATCCATGATCCAAGCGATAGAGATCCCCTCATCTGAAACCCATCTGTCTCTTCTACAGTGCAGCCGCTCGCTCTGAACTTCCTGATTCTCAGATCAGACAGGAAGTAGGAAGTAGTAATAGTAGTAGTAACAGAGCGACAGCACTCTAGAGGAGACAGATGGGCTCCGGATGACGGGACCTCTATTGCAATAGGTAAATGTGAGTCATTTGGTGCGGTCATTCTCCCCCGCTGTGGCTGCCTTCTCTGCTGGACTATCGTATTCACTGGGATGGAGGCTGCATGGTGGCTGTCTAGTTTGGGAGGAAATCGGTTGTTCGGTGGTGGGGGTGGTTATGTAATTCTGTCTGGGGAACGGCTTCCGGTTTGGCGGTGTCCAGAGCTTTCTGCTATTGCCAGGCTGGAGATGCAGGGGGAAAGTGCTGCTGCTGTGATATCTGGCGCCCTCTTCACAGGGGTGCCCCAGCCCCTGACTGCAAATGTCCCAGCCATTCATCTCTCACTCTGCATTCTGCTGCTGCTATTCCCTGCATTGTGCACCCACAGAGGAAAGCGGGCTGTTGCCCATAGCAACCAGTAGCTCGGCTGCCCCGGTTTGTGCGGAATTTTGCTGTGCAGCTGCATCTTCTGATTCTATTACGACATGATGGGGGGCCCCAAATCAGTTACTTTGCTTAGGGCCCCATTTAGCCTTAATCCGGCTCTGGGGAACATACAGTAGTTGTCAAGGACTTGACTCTTACAAATGGAGCATTTGTGGTCAAACACTGAGCAGCAATGAATCTAACAAATCTGGGGTAGTGGACCCTGTGACTGAATTGGAGCACCTGTGACTCTTGGCAGAGTGGGGTTGGCTGCTTGGCTGGCAGCCTTTGTGATTACTAGTAAGGCAGTGGTCACCACTGCGTGTGATGGCAGATTGAAAGGCGACAATAGTCCGATTGCAGTTGAGAAGTCCCTTGTGACTCCTGTTAGTATGGAGATGACCAAGCCCTTGTGACATGGTAATGGGGTCCCTGTGAGCATGGACAGAGAAAGGGTGGCTTCTGGACTTACTGACGGGGAGATAGGGAGGTTGTCTGTGACCACTAGCACCGTGGCCACTCTTTGATGATTGAAAGGAGCCACACAAACATTCACATGACTCACTGTTTCAGTACTGGTCCCCTGGTCAGCCACATTATAATCTGCCACAAACCATCTCATGTTCTCCACATCAAACCACCTTTACTCCTTAGAAATGTAACAGCAAAATATGTGGAGATTTAGATGCTGTGCAGGAAAAATTAATGATGGGAATGATGTAGGAGCTGCAGGTTTTGATAGTCAGCGTGGCCTTACCTTAATTTGCCAGCTAGCAGACAGAGGAGTACCCCCTCCCAACCCTCACAGTGCCCCACCCCACCCGTCACAGGCACCTTTTCCACCCTGCCAGAAGTTATAGGTGTCCCCACTTCTGGCAAGAGTCACAGCATACCTCCTTCACCAGAACATCCAGTGGTCACTTATACCAAATTCTTAGGCCTACTACAGGAATACATCATGCAGCACACTGTTGGAAGCCCCAAACTAAACTCAGTTTCAATATTACACTTTCATGGGGAAGGCCTCGTTTCAGCTACGGCCAAACTCAGCCCGGATCTACAGCAGTTCCCAGTAGGGGAGCTGCACGGGGAAACGCTGCCTAGGCGGCCCTTAAAGGAAACCTAAAGTAATAAAGAAAAAAAAAAGTTTAACTTACCTGGGGCTTCTACTAGCCCTCTGCAAACGCCCTGTGTCCGCGCTGTGACAAACCGATCCTCCGGTCCCCCGCAGTGACTCAGTTTCGTTTCGGCAACTGAGACAGTCTATGGCCACTGTGACTTCGTGGCCCAGTCAGCGATGTCACCAAAAACGACGGCGAAACCGTCTGTGTGATGTGGCCCCCAAGGTGAAAAACTAGTTGATTTTAATTGCCGAGTGCCTATCAGAGCTGATCACTCAGAATAGGATGGAGCAGTTCTAAATAGGTATGACCAATACTGGGTATTGAGAAAGTCACAAAAGTGCAGTTTTCATTTTACTAAATGTTATTAAACCTTTTGAAGTTCATTTTTAGCATGATTTTACATTACTCAAGGTCTTGAAAGACTTTATGCAATAATTATTTTCACACAACTCTGCACTTATGCTGGATGATTACGGTATGTGATGAATATGAGCTGTACTTGCAGCTATGTTTACTTTATGTCATGCTGTTTACTTGGTAGCCATATGTTTTTCAGCTGCTATGTTATTTTGAACAGAATGCATGCAATAGAGAGCTTTTAATTACTTCAAAGTGGTGCTGACCTTTCCAGCATGAGTTTCATGTGCCCCTGATGGCAAAGAGAGCTTATGGTCTTGGCACGTGAAGTCATTGGCCATATTAGTGCTTAGTACTGCTATTACCGGTATCTACTATGTTGAGATTAGGTTTGGCAATAGTACCTAATGACTTGAGCATTGATCATCCGTAACAGCAGTAGTGGGACACATCTCATTCATGTTTTTTTTTTTCCAAAACATAGTTTGTTATTGGCTGGTGAAGTTAGCTTTAGCAGGAGAAGTTTGCCCTCTACGTATCTCTCCAGCAGTTGCTGGACAGATACGCAAACAGCGCACTTCTCCTGCATAGTCTGGCCTCGACTGACGTGACGGGACCCGGTTCCCGAAGCTGTGGGCAGCGGAGGACGGCGGCGTGGGAGCGATACAAGCGGATGGGGCTGGAGGAAGCCCCAGGTATATATAAATCTTGTTACTATTTTGAGCTCTGGTACACTTTAAGTAGCTTAACCTCATCTGCAGAGTAATTGAGGGTTTCAAAGGACAGCAAGTTGGCGCGGCTCCAGACACCACCCACAGGACAAGTAGAGAGCAACCACTGTGCACAGGTTGGAGGAAGCCACCTCATGGTGGGCAGTAGAAGTCCAGTCAAGACTCATAGGCTCACTGCCACCACTGTTCAATGAATATTGGTCCCATAATAGCACCATATAAAAAAAGAAAATAAAGTGCTTAACCACATAAGGACCACAGTCTTTACACCCCTTAAGGACCAGAGCCTTTTTTCCATTCAGACCACTGCAGCTTTCACGGTTTATTGCTCGGTCATACAACCTACCACCTAAATGAATTTTACCTCCTTTTCTTGTCACTAATACAGCTTTCTTTTGGTGTTATTTGATTGCTGCTGTGATTTTTAGTTTTTATTATATTCATCAAAAAAGACATAAATTTTGTCAAACAAATGATTTTTTTTTTAACTTTCTGTGCTGACATTTTTCAAATAAAGTAAATTTTCTATATACATTTTTGTCCAAATTTATTGTGCTACATGTCTTTGATAAAAAAAAATCCAATTAGTGTATATTTATTGGTTTGGGTAAAAGTCATAGTGTTTACAAACTATGGTGCAAAAAGTGAATTTTCCCATTTTGAAGCATCTCTGACTTTTCTGAGCAACTGTCATGTTTCATGAGGTGCTAGGATTCCAGGATTGCATAAATACCCCCCAAATGACCCCATTTTGGAAAAAAGACATCCCAAAGTATTCACTAAGAGGCATGGTGAGTTCATAGAAGATTTTATTTTTTGCCACAAGTTAGCGGAAAATGACACTTTGTGACAAAAAATATAAAATAAATCTGCCACGGACTCACCATGCCCCTCTCTGAATACTTTGGAGTGTCTACTTTCCAAAATGGGGTCATTTGTGGGGTGTGTTTACTGTCCTGGCATTTTGGGGGGTGCTAAATTGTAAGCACCCCTGTAAAGCCCAAAGGTGCTCATAGGGACTTTGGGCCCCTTCGCGCACCTAGGCTGCAAAAAAGTGTCACACATGTGGTATCGCCGTACTCAGGAGAAATAGTATAATTGTGTTTTGAGGTGTATTTTTACACATCCCCATGCTGGGTGAGAGAAATATCTCTGTAAATGAGATTTTTTTGATTTTTTTTTTAAACACAATTGTCCATTTATAGAGATATTTCTCCCACCCAGCATGGGTATGTGTAAAAATACACCCCAAAACACATTATACTACTTCTCCTGAGTACGGCGATACCACATGTGTGACACTTTTTTGCAGCCTAGGTGCGCTAAGGGGCCCAACGTCCTATGAGTACCTTTAGGATTTCACAGGTCATTTTGAGGCATTTGGTTTCTAGACTACTCCTCACGGTTTAGGGCCCCTAAAATGCCAGGGCAGTATAGGAACCCCACAAGTGACACCATTTTAGAAAGAAGACACCCCAAGGTATTCCGCTACGAGTATTGTGAGTTCATAGAAGATTTTATATTTTGTCACAAGTTAGCGGAAATTGATTTTTATTGTTTTTTTTTCACAAAGAGTCATTTTCCACTAACTTGTGACAAAAAATAAAATCTTCTATGAACTCATCATACACCTAACGGAATACCTTGGGGTGTCTTCTTTCTAAAATGGGGTCACTTGTGGGGTTCCTATACTGCCCTGGCATTTTAGGGGCCCAACACCATGAGGCGTAGTCTAGAAACCAAATGCCTCAAAATGACTGTTCAGGGGTATAAGCATCTGCAAATTTTGATGACAGGTGGTCTATGAGGGGCCAAATTTTTTGGAACCAGTCATAAGCAGGGTGGCCTCTTAGATGAAGGTTGTATTGGCACTGAAGTGCAGGAAGCGCAGGATGTTCTCAAATCGTGACCTGGACATGGCAGCAGAGAACATGGGCATGTGACGTATTGGGTGCGTAGACCAATAAGACCGCAATACATTATTTTTGACTAGACCCATGTTAAGGAGAGGGCCCCAAAAAATGTTACGTTCGGAAACCTGGAGTGGTTTCCACCAAAAAGGCTGGGCATGGTAGCTTCTTGGATTGGCGGTTGCGTATTGTGTGGCATAATGGTTGGTCTCAGCCACAATTAAGTCATAGAGACCAGCAGTGATCAGAAAAAAAAAATTCTGTCACGGCGGTGGGGCGGGTGAGGGTTTGGCCGGGTGATCAGAAGCCCGTAGGGGGCAGATTAGGGACTGATCTGATGGATAGGAGTGCTAGGGGGTGACAGGAGGTGATTGATGGGTGTCTCAGGGGGTGATTAGAGGGGAGAATAGATGCAATCAATGCACTGGGGAGGTGATCGGAAGGGGGTCTGAGGGGGATCTGAGGGTTTGGCCAAGTGATCAGGAGCCCACACGGGGCAAATTAGGGCCTGATATGATGGGTAGGTGTGCAAGGGCTGACAGGTGGTGACAGGAGGTGATTGATGGGTGTCTCAGGGTGTGATTAGAGAGGGGAATAGATGCAAGCAATGCACTGAGGAGGTGATCCGGGGGGGGGGGGGGGGTGCCTGCGGGGGCGATCTGAGGGTGTGAGCGGGTAATTGGGTGCATGCAAGGGGCAGATTAGGGTCTGATCTGATGGGTAGCAGTGACAGGGGGTGATTGATGGGTGATTGGTGGTTGATCAGTGGGTGATTAGAGGGGAGAACAGATGTAAATAATGCACTGGGGAGGTGATAGGGGGGGGCTGAGGGCGATCTGAGGGTTTGGGCGGGTGTTTGGGTGCCCGCAAG
Organism: Hyperolius riggenbachi; assembly: GCF_040937935.1. Taxonomy (NCBI): domain Eukaryota; kingdom Metazoa; phylum Chordata; class Amphibia; order Anura; family Hyperoliidae; genus Hyperolius; species Hyperolius riggenbachi. The sequence continues at coordinate 203,126,417 of NC_090650.1, read as the reverse complement.
GGGCGGATTATGGTCTGATCTGATGGGTAGCAGTGACAGGTGGTGACAGGGGGCGACGGGTGATTGATAGGTGATCAGGGTGTGATTAGAGGGGAGAATAGATGCAAGCAATGCACTGACAATCTGAGGGAGTGGGCGGGTGATTGGGTGCCCGCAAGGGGCAGATGAGGGTCTGATCTGATGGGTGGCAGTGACAGGTGGTGACGGGGTGATTGATAGGTGATCAGGGTGTGATAAGAGGGGAGAATAGATGCAAGCAATGCACTGGTGAGGTGATCAGGGGGGTGTCTGAGGGCGATCTGAAGGTGTGGGCGGTGATTGGGTGCCCGATGAGGGTCTGATCTGATGGGTAGCAGTGACAGATGGTGACAGGGGGTGTTTGATGGGTGATCAGTGGGTGATTAGAGGGGAGAACAGATGTAAATATTGCACTGGGGAGGTGATAAGGGGTGGTCTGACGGCAATCTGATGGTGTGGGCGGGTGTTTGGGTGCCCGCAAGGGGTAGATTCGGGTCTGATCTGATGGGTAGCAGTGACAGGTGGTGACAGGGGGTGACTGTGTGATTGATAGGTGATCAGGGTGTGATTAGAGGGGAGAATAAATGCAAGCAATGCACTAGCGAGGTGATCAGGGGGGGGTCTGAGGGTGTGGGCGGGTAATTGGGTGCCCACAAGGTGATTGATGGGTGATTAGGGGGGTGATTGGGTGCAAACTGTGGTCTGAGGGGGTGATCAGGGAGGGGGGGTCTGAGGGGTGTTGTGGGCAATCAGGGGGGGGGGGGCAAGATCAGTGTGTTTGGGTGCTTACTAGGGGGGCTGCCTCCTGCCCTGGTGGTCCCTCGATCACTGGGACCACCAGGGCAGGAGGCAGCCTGTATAATACACTTTGTATACATTACAAAGTGTATTATACACTTTGTATGCGGCAGATCGGGGGTTTTGAATGGCCAGCGGGCGGAGCCTATTGCCGGCGGATGCGCGCGCATCCCAGCGCGCGATCCCCGGCCAGCTAGTCCCACAGGAGCCGCCGCCGATGGGCGTATTGCGGTCCTTGCGGGGTCCACCTTCACCTCCTTCTTAAATGTACCATGTTTCCCTGAAAAAAAGAAAATATTTTCCCATGAACATCAATCTACATTTATTCTTGAACAAACAAATCAACATGTATTCAAATATAGTCATGTTATCATATTCTGGAACATCATCATAACTCTCCAAACTCTGAATTCCATTATGAATTTCTTGTGACTCTATTTCCTTTTTCCATGTACAACAATCTACATTTACAGAGAGCCTGGCACTTGCCAACTCTTATTGTTTTAGGTCTTGTAGGGTCTTTTGAGTGATATTTTTTGGTCTGCTTTTTTCGGTGAGGGGTCTATCTATTCTGCTGTATTCTATTGCCAACTGATTTTACTTTTTTACATGTATAACTACCTGGACACTATTTAAATTGACTTTTTTATGAATTGCAACAAGGACTTATTTTTGGAGCAGGACTTATATTTTGCACATCGTCAAAAATTCTGAAAAAAAGATGCTAGGGCTTATTTCCAGATTAGGTCTTGTTTTTGGGGAAACTGTATATTTCATTGCAAGGAACATTTCTATGGTGCCTCCAGGTTCAGATTTTTGGGGGCATGAAGAGGGAACAATTGCTAGCTGGTGGGTCCCACTGAAGCACATGACAGGTAAAAAAAATTACATTGCAAAATTTTGATTGCCCAATTCTCCCCCCCCCCTTTTTTTTTTGTAGAGTACCTATGTGCCACTTAGCCTCCAGTATAGGAAACTAGATACACATCCCAGTATTAGATTGCCCCAAGTGTAGGTAGGGACATTATTAGTAACTACATATGACAAGTGTGGGTGTAGGGAAAGGGAGAGGTCATTTAGGGTGCTGATACAGGTAAGTAAGGGTGCTGGGAGAGGGATAGGTCAGTGTGGGTACTGGGAGAAGGATGGGACAGTGAGGGTACTGGGGGAGAGAGAGGTCCTTGAGGGTGCTGGGGAAGGGAGAGGTCATTTAGGGTGCTGATACAGGTAAGTGAGGGTGCTGGGGGAGGGATAGGTCAGTGTGGGTACTGGGAGAGGGATGGGACAGTGAGGGTACTGGGGGAGAGAGAGGTCCTTGAGGGTGCTGGGGAAGGGAGAGGTCCTTTAGGGTGCTGATACAGGTAAGTGAGGGTGCTGGGGGAGGGATAGGTCAGTGAGGGTGCTGGGAGAGGGATGGGACAGTGAGGGTACTGGGGGAGGGAGAGGTCCTTGAGGGTGCTGGGGAAGGGAGAGGTCAGTGAAGGTGCTAGGACAGGGATAGATCAGTGTGAGGGGGGCGGGGGGAAGTCAGTGAGGGTACTGGGGGATGGAGAGATCAGTGTGGATGCAGGGGGAGGCAAAGGTCAGAGAGGGTGCTGGGGAAGGGAAAGGTCAGTAAGGGTACTGGGGGAGTGAGTGGTCAATTTGAGTGCTAGAGGAGGGAGGTCAGTGAGGGTGCTGGAGGAGGGAGAGGTCCGTAAGGGTGCTGGGGGAGGAAGAGGTCAGTGATAGTGCTGGAGAAGAGAGGGGTCATTGAAGGTGCTGGGAGGGAGAGATCAGTGATGCTGCTGGGGGAGGGAGAGGTCAGTGAGGTTGCAGGGGAAGGGAGAGGTCTGTGTGGGTGCAGGGGAAGGGAGAAGTCAGTGGAGAATTTTGAGACAGTGAGCCGCCTCTTCACTCCAAATTGTCCTGGACACTGAACCTACCAAGAGTAGTGGGCAAAGCTTCACGGGGTAGTGGGCGGAGCTTCCTTTCTGCACAGAATGGGCTCCTTTCTTGAAACCCACCCAGGGGGGGAGGGAACAAAGGTGACAGAGGTTGCACCAGCATAATGACAACACTATATCCTACCTGGTTGTCACTAGTGATGGACAAGTTTTAAGTAGATGCAAATAACTTTGAGTTGATGCAAATTGATGCAATTTTTAATGCAAATTCATGCAGCTTGAAAATGAACCAATCGAATTTTACCTCAGCAGGATTTGATTTGTTCATTTTCAAGCTGCAGACATTTGCATAAAAATTGCATAGATTTGCATCAACTCAAAGTTATTTGCATCTACTTGACCATCACTAGTTGCCACACAGCTTCTCTCTCTGTTCCTTAGTTATGGTGCTTTAGCCGGGTGTGTTGGTGGAGCAGAGGGGGCGGAACCTAGCGCACTACTACTCTGTTCCTGACCGGCCAGAACTATGAAGTAATTGTCAGGAACACAGATCTTCATGTCAATGTAATGTGAGGCGGCAGGTACAAAAATAGTTCCCTTTCACCTGGCTGCCTCCAGCTTCAATGAGCCTCAGTGGGGAGGGGATGAGGGGGGGGGGGGGGGGGGTTGGGGTAGCGACCAGGGGATCAGTTGGATATAAAAAAAAAGCACAGGCAGCCAGGAGCAGTGGGCCCCTTGGTGGCTAAGGGCCCCACATCAGCTGCTATGGTGGTTCCTACGCCACTGCATGAAATTCACCATGCAGCCTTGAACAACTTTATATGGGCAAGAATTAAGTAGCCATGTAATAACGTAAAAATTAAAGAAACCAAGGGGGTTGAGGGGTATGTGCAACAGATGCAAATGCACTCATAAGTGAAAAAATATAAATATAATCTTTATTAATCATAAATAAATTTTACTTAAAAAAACACAGCCTCGTATCAAGTAGAGAAAACACACTCTCAACCAGCCTCAAACATTCATACAACCATACACCTAACGATCACCTAATGTGATCAGGGATCCCAAAGATGATCATGTAGTCCGGCCTAGAAGTTCATAGGTAAAACACCCTCAAAATATAGCATCCCAGCAAAGCGAGCTGAAAAAGTTCATAGCAGGCATCACAGGGTCATGTAATTGGCATGTATGCTTGGACAGCCAGCTCAAAAGTCCAAATTACAAAGTATGCATAGCTAAAGCAGGTGAGCTTAAAGCCAAACACAGCGAATAGTAGCGGGCCATGCAGAGCACAGTGAATGTAGATGCGTAGCTGTAGCAGTTGTAAAGCATACTGTACCGGTTCCAGACATTGCCAGTAAGGTGCCGACAGGGCCGACGCTACAATAAAGGTAGGGAAAGCAGCTGCCCTAGGGCCCCGGCCCCCGCTGGCAGCAAACCTAAAAATTCTGCGCATCCTGGGACACTGTCTGTGCTGCTGCTGGCTGCAGTGCTGCCTGTGTGTCCTGGGCTGCTGACTCTGCCCTGACTGTGTGTGGGTGCCGGCCGGGTGCGGTGCGGAGACTCACCGCGAGTTACAAAATTTGAGCCTGGCCGGAGCGGGGACGGGGAGGAACTGAAGAGATACATACCGCTACCGCCGGTTCCAGCGTCAGGTCTCCATGGAAACCACCCGGCGTCCTCTCTTCCACTCAGCGCTGCCGAGCCTGGCTCCACCTCCTGGACGCACATCAGACTGACATCACGCAGGCATGGACGTCAGTGCGTGGACGTCCATGCCTGCGAGGAAAGGGGAGAGGACGTTGTCACGTGACGTCATCACTGGAGCGCAGTGATGGGGGGGGGGGACTTTGGTGGTGATGCTAAAAGGCCGCTATCCCGCGGCTGAACGGGGGTCCCTTACTTCCCAAATCCCCTCCGTTCTTAGCATGGATCTCTTCCTGGTGAGGCAGGGCTAATGGCCGCAGCCCTGCCTCACACGCGTCTGTCAGCGCATATCTCCCGCCTCTCGCCCACGCCTCTCAGTCTTAGTTCACTGAGAGGGGCGGGGGAGAGGCGGAGATCCGACGCTGATAGACTCGTTGAGAGGCAGGGCCCCCTATTTTTTTTCTGCCCCAGGGCCCCCTTTCACCTAGAACCGGCCCTGGGTGCCGACCTGATTCCTGTATGAATATTTCGGTGGTCCCTCGACCCACTGCCTGAGCTCACGGCTAGGGGAGTGACCAGCTAACAGGGTCTGGGCAGGGCCGGATTTCTGGCAAGGCCACATAGGTCATGGCCTAGGGCACCAGAAATTTAGGGGCGGCTCAGTGAGGTGCAGTAAAGCTGTTTTATGTAGCCATCTCTATCTACAAAGACAGCTTTATCCTTTGAACTCTCTGTCCTGTACTTGTGTCGTCCCTGCAAGACCTGTAAGCTCTATCCTGCAGGTACACATCAGTCTAACTCTCATGGTCACACAATGGGTCCATCATTAATGAGATGGCAAACATAACATAAAAGTTCTTAAAGAGACTCCGTAACAAAAATTGCATCCTGTTTTTTATCAACCTACAAGTTCCAAAAGCTATTCTAATGTGTTCTGGCTTACTGCAGCACGTTCTACTATAACCATCTCTGTAATAAATCAACTTATCTCTCTCTTGTCAGACTTGTCAGCCTGTGTCTGGAAGGCTGCCAAGTTCTTCAGTGTTGTGGTTCTGTGATGCATCTCCCCCCTCCAGGGCCCTCTCTGCACACTGCCTGTGTATTATTTAGATAAGGGCAGCTTCTCTCTTCTCTCTTATCTTTTACAAGCTGGATAAATCCTCCTCTGAGCTGGCTGGGCTTTCACATACTGAGGAATTACATACAGGCACAGCTGTCTGCACTCTGCAGGAAGAAACAGCCTGACACTTCAGTGGAAGATAGCTGCAGGGGGAAAGAAACACACAAATGATCTCTTGAGATTCAAAAGGAAGGCTGTATACAGCCTGCTTGTGTATGGATGTATTTTCTATGTGTGGACATACTGTACATCAACCTACTTCCTGTTTTGGTGGCCATTTTGTTTGTTTATAAACAAACTTTTTAAAACTGTTTTTAACCACTTTTAATGCGGCGAGGAGCGGCGAAATTGTGACAGAGGGTAATAGGAGATGTCCCCTAACACACTGGTATGTTTACTTTTGTACGATTTTAACAATACAGATTCTCTTTAAGGAAAACATAACTAATAATCTATACACGTATTACTAAAATATTTATTGTCTGTGACACCAATGATGGACAGTAAGGAGAATTCTCATTGGGGCACACAGAGATAGCAACCATAAAGACGGTATAGTTGGCCTTGGGCGGTAAAAAGTACAAATCCGGCCGTGGGTCTGGGTAGAAAAGTAGTTCACATGTGCTAGGCAGTCGGAGGACTGCACCATCAAGTCCAAACAGCGGTGGATGGTGGACCCGGACTTGCGCTGTGTAACAAGAAGCTTGCTGCAGTTCAGTAGGTAGGAGAGATCTGTGCAGCTGCCGATAGTCCAATACAGGTGAAGATAAGGAGGGTGCAGCTGAGGGGCCGAGCCTCAAAGGGATTCAGAGGCGAGGTTGGGCAGGGAGAGGTCTCCACGGCGAGGTCAGTGTCCACAACACGCCAGCAGCCCTGACATGTTTCGCCGGGTCTACCGGCTTTTACGAAGGGAGGCGTGGTGCAAGACGCTAGTCACGCTCAGCCCTATATCCATGACGCGGGCCAGACAACGAGCATGTCCGTGCGCGTCACGTGACCCCGCCAATCAGTGCCCCCGGAAGACGGGAGCATAAAGTAGCCATGTAACTCAAGATAAAATAATTACGGTAAGTAGCTTGGTGCCCCTTATATACAAAAATTAAGTAGCCATGTGCCTCCACATTAAAAACAATGTGTCCCTAGATGTTTATCCCCCCGGATCCTTAGGTAAACAGGTGTATACTTAGATATTGTTATCCCCCAAATAATATTAGGTAGTCAGATGTGCCCCCAATAGTATTAGATGTGCCCACTAGCATTAGGTAGTCACAGGTAGCCTCCTCAGTATTAGGAAACCAAAGGTGTCCCCAAGTATATGGTAGCCAGCGGTACCACAAGTATTAGGTAGTTATGGGGTAGCACCTCAGTATTAGATAGTTAAGGTGCCCCTAATAATTATGTAGCCAGAGGTGCACCTCAGTTTTAGGTAGCCAACCCCAATTAGGTATTTAAACTTAGACCTTAAGTATTAGGTAACCAGTGGTGTACCCCAGTATTATATAGTCAATGGTGTACCCAAGTATAAAGTAGCCAGAGGTGACCAACAGTATTAGGTAATCAGAACTTAGTGTCCCATGTATTCAGTTACCAGAGGTAATCCCCAGGTTTATACAGCCAGAGGCTGCCGCTATAGGACATTAATGATAATTTGGTTGCCGCTATAGGACATTATGTAATTAGAGGCTATAGGGGCGCGCATATATGCTTTGAAGTCCCAGGAGTGGTCATTTGGGTGCCTGACAGGGAGGGCAGTCTAGGTTGCTTCCAGCTGGAGGGCAGGGAGCCAGAGCACAGGGCTGCAGTTGCTTGTCTTCCTGGCTGCTTCCACCTTGTGAGAGTTACGGCTGGAGCTGCTTGAATCCCTGAAGGTGCTTGCAGTCAGAGCAGGGGGGAGGGGGGGGGGGGGCGTTGGCAAGGGGATTTAGTTTCCCTGCCCCCTTTTAATGGGCACCTTAATCACATGTACTGGAGTTTCTCCCAGTATTATGTAGCCATAGATGCCCTCTAGTGTTAGGCAGTCAGAGGTACCCCACAGCTTAGGTATATAGAGGTAGCCCCACCCAGTGTAGAAAGTGCCCTCCAGGAATAGATCGCCAGGGGTATGTTACCCCCCCCCCCCCCCCAGTATAGTTGAGAGCAGAGTGTACTGGAGAGGTTAATTCACCTCTCTGCACTCCAGCAATGCAATACCCCTTGGTGCCTGAGCCCACTAACGCAGTTGTGTGCAGTTGTGTCCGCTTTTCAGCATCTGTAACATTGATGTGTTGCTGAAAAGCGGACAGAACTGCGCACAACTGCGTTAGTGGGCTCAGGACCTGAGGCTTAGTCTAGTGTCCCGTTTGAATGGCTTCATCAGAGTCTTTCATCATATGACCTACCAATACCTAGTGGTTCCCGTGATGGGAAAAGCTGCAAGAACCATGGAGAAAGGATGCTGGACAAGGTTGAAGAGCCACTGCATTACTGGAGCGAAGATGGGTGAGTTAACCTCTCCATTACACCCTCTCAAAATTCTGAAGTACATGGTGGCCTGCTGGATTGCTGCAACTGGGCACTCGGTGGCAGGAATGGGGGTCTGATGCACACGGATTGCCAGCTGGAGCCCTTGCCCCATCCAGCCCCCATGTGGCACTGCCACTGAACTCAAGGGTTTTCACACATTAACCAGACAGGCACTGTAGAGCATGCAATAGGATCATGTGATCCGTTCAAACACAGGGATGTTGTTAACCTGCCCATACAATTAGGCATCTTTGAAATTGTCGGCTGAATTGTCTGTCCGTCCGGCTGACTGTTGGGTGCAATTAAAATGCAGCCAAATGACACACGTGGGGTTTGAAACCCCACGTGTGTCATTGTTTGACATGTAGTGGTGTTACCTGTTAGAAAAAAAATGCAACGTCACCTCTGTACCCAGATGTGACTTCATGAAGGAGGGCACACCTCTTTGCCACTGGCAGGATTGCCAAATCCGCCCTTTAACCACTTGAGGACCACAGTCCTCAGCTGAGCTCGTCCATCACCGCCGATGGCTGCCGCTCAGGCCCTGCTGGGCCGATTTTGTTCAAATAAAAAGCAGCACACGCAGCCGGCACTTTGCCAGCCGCGTGTGCTGCCCGATCGCCGCCGCTCTGCGGCGATCCGCCGCGAGCTGCGGCGAAAGAGGGTCCCCCCAGCCGCCTGAGCCCTGCGCAGCCGGAACAAATAGTTCCGGCCAGCGCTAAGGGCTGGATCGGAGGCGGCTGACGTCAGGACGTCGGATGACGTCACTCCGCTCGTCGCCATGGCGACAGGAGAAGCCAAACACGGAAGGCTGCTCATTGCGGCCTTCCGTGTTACTTTTGGCCGCCGGAGGCGATCAGAAGAACGCCTCCGGAGCGCCATCTAGTGGGCTTTCATGCAGCCAACTTTCAGTTGGCTGCATGAAATAGTTTTTTTTTTATTTAAAAAAAACCCTCCCGCAGCCGCCCTGGCGATCTTAATAGAACGCCAGGGTGGTTAAGGACCAGAGCCTTTTTCTCCATTCAGACCACTGCAGCTTTCACGGTTTATTGCTCGGTCATACAACCTACCAAATGAATTTTACCTCCTTTTCTTGTCACTAATACAGCTTTCTTTTGGTGCTATTTGATTGCTGCTGCGAGTTTTACTTTTTATTATATTCATCAAAAAAGACATGAATTTTGTCAAAAAAAATGACTTTTTTAACTTTCTGTGCTGACATTTTTCAAATAAAGTAAAATTTCCTATACATTTGAGCGCGAAAGTTATTCTGCTACATGTCTTTGATAAAAAAAAACATTCTGTGTATATTTATTGGATTTGGTAAAAGTTATAGCGTTTACAAACTATGGTGCCAAAAGTGAATTTTCCCATTTTCAAGCATCTCTGACTTTTCTGCGCACCTGTCAGGTTTCATGAGGGGCTAAAATTCCAGGATAGTACAAATACCCCCCAAATGACCCCATTTTGGAAAGAAGACATCCCAAAGTATTCAGTGAGAGGCATGGTGAGTTCATAGAAGATTTTATTTTTTGTCACAAGTTAGCGGAAAATGACACTTTGTGACAAAAAAAAAAAAAGAAATCTGCCACGGACTCACCATGCCCCTCTCTGAATACTTTGGGGTGTCTACTTTCCAAAATGGGGTCATTTGTGGGGTGTGTATACTGGCATTTTGGGGGGTGCTAAATTGTAAGCACCCCTGTAAAGCCTAAAGGTGCTCATAGGACTTTGGGCCCCTTAGTGCACCTAGGCTGCAAAAAAGTGTCACACGTGGTATCGCCGTACTATAATGTGTTTTGGGGTGTATTTTTACACATACCCATGCTGGGTGGGAGAAATATCTCTGTAAATGACAATTTGTTAATTTTTTTTACACACAATTGTCCATTTACAGAGATCTTTCTCCCACTCAGCATGGGTATGTGTAAAAATACACCCCAAAACACATTATACTACTACTCCTGAGTACGGCGATACCACATGTGTGGCACTTTTTTGCACCCTAACTGCGCTAAAGGGCCCAAAGTCCAATGAGTACCTTTAGGATTTCACAGGTCATTTTGAGAAATTTCGTTTCAAGACTACTCCTCACGGTTTAGGGCCCCTAAAATGCCAGGGCAGTATAGGAACCCCACAAATGACAAAAAAAAAATAAAAAAAAAGTTTCCATTTCTTCTAACTTGCGTCAAAAAAAAAATGAAATCTGCCACGGACTCACTATGCTCCTCTCTGAATACCTTGAAGTGTCTACTTTCCAAAATGGGGTAATTTGTGGGGTGTGTTCACTGTCCTGGCATTTTGGGGGGTGCCTAATTGTAAGCACCCCTGTAAAGCCTTAAAGATGCTCTTTGGACTTTGGGCCCCTTAGCGCAGTTAGGCTGCAAAAAAGTGCCACACATGTGGTATTGCCGTACTCAGGAGAAGTAGTATAATGTGTTTCGGGGTGTATTTTTACACATACCCATGCTGGATGGGAGAAATATCTCCGTAAATGATAATTTTTTTATTTTTTTTACACACAATTGTCTATTTATAGAGATATTTCTCCCACCCAGCATGGGTATGTGGAAAAATACACCCCAAAACACATTATACTACTTCTCCTGAGTACGGCGATACCACATGTGTGGCACTTTTTTGCACCCTAACTGCGCTAAGGGGCCCAAAGTCCAATGAGTACCTTTAGGATTTCACAGGTCATTTTGAGAAATTTGGTTTCAAGACTACTCCTCACGGTTTAGGGCCCCTAAAATGCCAGGGCAGTATAGGAACCCCACAAATTACCCCATTTTAGAAAGAAGACACCCCAAGGTATTCTGTTAGGAGTATGGTGAGTTCATAGAAGATTTTTTTTGTCACAAGTTAGCGGAAAATGACACTTTGTGAAAAAAAAACAATTAAAATCAATTTCCGCTAACTTGTGACAAAAAAAAAATCTTCTATGAACTCACCGTACTCCTAACGGAATACTTTGGGGTGTCTTCTTTCTAAAATGGGGTCATTTGTGGGGTTCCTATACTGCCCTGGCATTTTAGGGGCCCTAAACCGCGAGGAGTATGAGGTATTCTGTTAGGAGTATGGTGAGTTCATAGAAGATTTTTTTTTTGTCACAAGTTGGCGGAAAATGACACTTTGTGAAAAAACAACAACAATACATATCAATTTCCGCTAACTTGTGACAAAAAATAAAATCTTCTATGAACTCATCATACACCTAACAGAATACCTTGGGGTGTCTTCTTTCTAAAATGGGGTCACTTGTGGGGTTCCTATACTGCCCTGGCATTTTAGGGGCCCAACACCATGAGGCGTAGTCTAGAAACCAAATGCCTCAAAATGACTGTTCAGGGGTATAAGCATCTGCAAATTTTGATGACAGGTGGTCTATGAGGGGCCAAATTTTTTGGAACCAGTCATAAGCAGGGTGGCCTCTTAGATGAAGGTTGTATTGGCACTGAAGTGCAGGAAGCGCAGGATGTTCTCAAATCGTGACCTGGACATGGCAGCAGAGAACATGGGCATGTGACGTATTGGGTGCGTAGACCAATAAGACCGCAATACATTATTTTTGACTAGACCCATGTTAAGGAGAGGGCCCCAAAAAATTTTAGGGGCCCTAAACCGTGAGGAGTAGTCTTGAACCCAAATGTCTCAAAATGACCTGTGAAATCCTAAAGGTACTAAGGGGACTTTGGGCCCCTTAGCAGAGTTAGGCTGCAAAAAAGTGTCACACATGTGGTATCGCCGTACTCAGAAGAAGTAGTATAATGTGTTTTGTGGTGTATTTTTACATATAACCATGCTGGGTGGGAGAAATATCTCTGTAAATGACACATTTTTGATTTTTTTTACACACAATTGTCCATTTACAGAGAGATTTCTCCCACCCAGCATGGGTATGTGTAAAAATACACCACAAAACACATTATACTACTTCTCCTGAGTATGGCGATACCACGTGTGACACTTTTTTGCAGCCTAGGTGCGCTAAGGGGCCCAACGTCCTATTCACAGGTCATTTTGAGGCATTTGTTTTCTAGACTACTCCTCACGGTTTAGGGCCCCTAAAATGCCAGGGCAGTATAGGAACCCCACAAGTGACCCCATTTTAGAAAGAAGACACCCCAAGGTATTCCGTTAGGGGTATGGTGTGATTAGAGGGGGGAAATAGATGCAAGCAATGCACTGGCGAGGTGATCAGGGCTGGGGTCTGAGGGCGTTCTGAGGTGTGGGCGGGTGATTGGGTGCCCTAGGGGCAGATTAGGGTCTAATCTGATGGGTAACAGTGACAGGTGGTGATAGGGGGTGATTGATGGGTAATTAGTGGGTGTTTAGAGGAGAGAAGAGATGTAAATACTGCACTTGGGAGGTGATCTGATGTCGAACCTGCGGGCGATCTGTTGGTGTGGGTGGGTGATCAGATTGCCCGCAAGGGGCAGGTTAGGGGCTGATTGATGGGTGGCAGTGACAGGGGGTGATTGATGGGTGGCAGTGACAGGGGGTGATTGATGGGTGATTGACAGGTGATCAGTGGGTTATTACAGGGAATAACAGATGTAAATATTGCACTGGCGAATTGATAAGGGGGGGTCTGAGGGCAATCTGAGCGTGTGGGCGGGTGATTGGGTGCCCGCAAGGGGCAGATTAGGGTCTAATCTGATGGGTAACAGTGACAGGTGGTGATAGGGGGTGATTGATGGGTGATTGATGGGTAATTAGTGGGTGTTTAGAGATGAGAAGAGATGTAAACACTGCACTTGGGAGGTGATCTGATGTCGGACCTGCGGGCGATCTATTGGTGTGGGTGGGTGATCAGATTGCCCGCAAGGGGCAGGTTAGGGGCTGATTGATGGGTGGCAGTGACAGGGGGTGATTGATGGGTGGCAGTGACAGGGGGTGATTGATGGGTGATTGACAGGTGATCAGTGGGTTATTACAGGGAATAACAGATGTAAATATTGCACTGGCGAATTGATAAGGGGGGGTCTGAGGGCAATCTGAGCGTGTGGGCGGGTGATTGGGTGCCCGCAAGGGGCAGATTAGGGTCTAATCTGATGGGTAACAGTGACAGGTGGTGATAGGGGGTGATTGATGGGTGATTGATGGGTAATTAGTGGGTGTTTAGAGGAGAGAAGAGATGAAAACACTGCACTTGGGAGGTGATCTGATGTCGGATCTGCGGGCGATCTATTGGTGTGGGTGGGTGATCAGATTGCCCGCAAGGGGCAGGTTAGGGGCTGATTGATGGGTGGCAGTGACAGGGGGTGATTGACGGGTGATTGACGGGTGATTGACAGGTGATTGACAGGTGATCAGGGGGGATAGATGCATACAGTACACAGGGGGTGGTGGTCTGGGGGAGGGGGGTCTGGGGACAATCTGAGGGGTGGGGGGGGGGTGATCAGGAGGGAGTAGGGGGCAGATTAGGGACTAAAAAAAAAATAGCGTTGACAGATAGTGACAGGGAGTGATTGATGGGTGATTAGGGGGGTGACTAGGTGCAAACAGTGGTCTGGGGGGTGGGGTCTGAGGGGTGCTGTGGGCGATCAGGGGGCAGGGGGGGGGGAAATCAGTGTGCTTGGGTGCAGACTAGGGTGGCTGCAGCCTGCCCTGGTGGTCCCTCGGACACTGGGACCACCAGGGCAGGAGGCAGCCAGTATAATAGGCTTTGTATACATTACAAAGCCTATTATACCTTGTTTCAGCGGCGATCCGGGTGCTAGTAACCCGCCGGCGCTTCCGAACGGCCGGCGGGTTACAGCGAACGGTGGGCGGAGCCAGTCCCCGGCGGCTGATCGCGTCACGAATGACGCGATCGCCGCATAGCCACTCCCGCAGCCGCCCCCGCTGATGGGCGTATTGCGGTCGTTTGGGCCCGGACTTTGCCGCCACCCATCGGCTGGGGGCGGTCCTTAAGTGGTTAAATACTGACACATCTAAATCTCTGCAGCCCATGTTGGGTTTGTAGTGGTTGTACAACTCGTCTTATGAAAAATTGACACTATGGGACATATTCTATTCCAGATGATAAGTAGCTTGCACCTATCACCTTGCCACCGCATGAGGATTACCAGCAAATCCTATTGCCAGTTTCACTCGTGCGATGACCAATCATTAGGGAGCATTACTCAATTGAAAGCCTGGGCAATGCTCCCATATCCTGGGCGATGGGGAGCAAGGTTTTACACTGTGATGCTATCCTTCGGCACCATGACACTGCTGCCTCGCTCCCCCAGGACATGTGCCCGACTCGCCGAACATCAGCCGGCATCTTCTGCTGCTGCATATGGGGGGACTCCTTTAATAAGGAGACCCCCAGAGCTCTGTGATGGTCCTTCCATACAGCTCCAAATTCACCGCAGCTCAGCCTGACACCCCCTGCAGTCTGTCTGAAAATCCTCATTGTTCCAGACAGTGAACCAATGTGCCACTTTGCCACTGTAGAGAGACTATTAAAGCTGGAGTTGCGGTGAGAGGCGGCGGATGTTCGTCGGCACTGAGGGGTTAGTTGCTCAGCTGTTGGGGGTTCACCGCTGCACGGACGGACCAATGAGGAGCTCTGGGGGTCTCCTTAATAAAGGCGACCCTAGATTCCGCGGCAATGACGTGCATTAGCATGTTTAGACCTGTTTTTAGCTAATACTCATGTCTAAAGGGAGCATAGCTTGCCGGCAACATGAAAAGTTTAATAGGATAGGGTGTAAAAAAACTTGCTGGGTGATAATAACCTACCTAGAGCTAAGCCTAAGTGCAATTGGATCATTATTGGACTCACCAGTGGTTTACGCTGGCAAGTCTAACAATAGCATCAGGCAATTTGTGTCTAATAAAACTTATTGAAACTAAATACTGACACATCTAAATGATGCAGATTCTGGGGCTACTTACACATAATCAGAGCATAAACGGCATCTAACTATCCACAAGACCTGTATATGATAAAGTTCCTAGTATCTGGCACTGGTGGGGATTGCCTAATGTTGAACTGAGGTCACTAGGGGCAAACCCAGGATTTTCAAGGGGGAGATTCCTGAAAGGTCTCCCTCAACCACGCACAATACAGTGTAATAATATGGTAGGGCATCATGCTGGGTACACATAATGCAATTTCCCGCCCGACTGATAGGATCTGACAATTATTTCCTAAATGTCCGATCTCCCCCCGATCGACAACAGGATCGATCAGGAGCAGTTTGGATACAGATAATAATGAGGACAGCCGACACTGCTAATGAAGGGTAAAGTGGAGCGTTCACACAGCAGGACACAGGGCTGTGTTCATACCTGGCTCTGTGCTCTGTTAAGTTCCCCAGAGCTGCTCCATGCTCTGTACACACACTGCTGCTCCATGCTCTGTACACACGCTGCTGTTCCATGCTCTGTACACAGACTGTTGCTCTGTGCTCTGTACACTAGCTTCTACTCCATGCTTTGTACACACACCGCTGCTTCATGCTTTGTACACAAGCTGCTGCTCCATCCAAAGTCAACTGTAGCAGGGAAAGAAAGGGGTCAGTGTTGTAAGCTGCAGGATGCCTGCAGATATTCTGGTGTCTCATCTTGTGCCTGTCCCCAGACACTGCACCGGCCCTAGTCTGAGGGGGAATACTGGGCAGCTGTAATCCCCCCCTGCATTTTCCTATGGTCACTACTTACACAACCATCAGCACCGGCTCTCTTAACTTCCTGCAGCTACCAGCAGGTTTTGCTGCACCGGCTCTGTATGGTTTCTGATGCATCACATGACCCAATGCGGGTTAGGTGACACATTGGGAACAATACAAGGATGCAGCAGGCAGCTGCAGGAGTGAAGAGGACCTGAGCTTTAGTAAGTAGTTTTCATTTTGCACTAATATACAAACTTCTCATATTGCGCATACATACATACATACAGTGGTGTGAAAAACTATTTGCCCCCTTCCTGATTTCTTATTCTTTTGCATGTTTGTCACACTTAAATGTTTCTGCTCATGAAAAACCGTTAACTATTAGTCAAAGATAACATAATTGAACACAAAATGCAGTTTTAAAAGATGGTTTTTATTATTTAGTGAGAAAAAAAACTCAAAATCTACATGGCCCTGTGTGAAAAAGTGATTGCCCCCCTTGTTAAAAAATAACTTAACTGTGGTTTATCACACCTGAGTTCAATTTCTGTAGTCACCCCCAGGCCTGATTACTGCCACACCTGTTTCAATCAAGAAATCACTTAAATAGGACCTATTTGACAAAGAGAAGTAGACCAAAAGCACCTCAAAAGCTAGACATCATGCCAAGATCCAAAGAAATCCAGGAACAAATGAGAACAAAAGTACTGTAATTGAGATCTATCAGTCTGGTAAAGGTTATAAAGCCATTTCTAAAGCTTTGGGACTCCAGCGAACCACAGTGAGAGCCATTATCACAAATGGCAAAAACATGGAACAGTGATGAACCTTCCCAGGAGTGGCCGGCCAACCAATATTACCCCAAGAGCGCAGAGAAAACTCATCCGAGAGGCCACAAAAGACCCCAGGACAGCATCTAAAGAACTGCAGGCCTCACTTGCCTCAATTAAGGTCAGTGTTCACGACTCCACCATAAGAAAGAGACTGGGCCAAAACGGCCTGCATGGCAGATATCCAAGGTGCAAAATACTTTTAAGCAAAAAGAACATTAAAGCTCGTCTCAGTTTTGCTAAAAAACATCTCAATGATTGCCAAGACTTTTAGGAAAATACCTTATGGACCGACGAGACAAAAGTTGAACTTTTTGGAAGGTGCGTGTCCCGTTACATCTGGCGTAGAAGTAACATAGCATTTCAGCAAAAGAACATCATACCAACAGTAAAATATGGTGATGGTAGTGTGATGGTCTGGGGTTGTTTTGCTGCTTCAGGACCTGGAAGGCTTGCTGTGATAGATGGAACCATGAATTCTACTATCTACCAAAAAATCCTGAAGGAGACTGTCCGGCCATCTGTTCGTCAACTCAAGCTGAAGCGATCTTGGGTGCTGCAGCAGGACAATGACCCAAAACACACCAGCAAATCCACCTCTGAATGGCTGAAGAAAAACAAAATAAAGACTTTGGAGTGGCCTAGTCAAAGTCCTGACCTGAATCCTATTGAGATGTTGTGGCATGACCTTAAAAAAGGCAGTTCATGCTAGAAAACCCTCAAATAAAGCTGAATTACAACAATTCTGCAAAGATGAGTGGGCCAAAATTCCTCCAGAGCGCTGTAAAAGACTCATTGCAAGTTATCGCAAACGCTTGATTGCAGTTATTGCTGCTAAGGGTGGCCCAACCAGTTATTAGGTTCAGGGGGCAATTTCTTTTTCACACAGCTCCATGCAGGTTTTGAGTTTTTTTTCTCACTAAATAATAAAAACCATCATTTAAAACTGCATTTTGTGTTCAATTATGTTATCTTTGACTAATAGTTAATGGTTTTTGATGAGCAGAAACATTTAGGGCCCGTTTCCACTATCGCGAATCTGCATGCGTTTCCTGCATGCAGATTCGCACAGCCAATACAAGTGGATGGGCCTGTTTCCACTTGTCAGTTTTCCTGAGCGTTTTTCTGTGCAGGATTTTTCTGCACGGCAGAGCCCTCAGAATTCGCCTGCGTGTGGAATGCATGCGAATCGCCGCTAATGTATTTAATAGGGAAATCGCCTGTGGCTTTGGTATGCGAATTTTCATGCGAATTCGCATGCAAATTCGCATGGAAACCAATGGAAAAGCACACCGGCACTGCCATGGTTAAATTCGCATACAGCGTCACCCATGGGAATTTTCATGCGAATTCGCACAAAAATTAGCATACAACCGCATGCGAAATTCGCATCCGCATGCGAATTTTTACCGCGGCGATTCGCACCGCACAAGTGGAAACGGGCCCTCAAGTGTGACAAACATGCAAAAGAATAAGAAATCAGGAAGAGGGAAAATAGTTTTTCACACCACTGTACATACATACATACATACACACATACTCCGGCGGTGGGAGCGTGATTGAGGGCGTGCTCGGGCAGGGGCCACACAGGCGCATTGACCAGCGACAGGCTCAGTCACTGAAAATGAAACTGAGTTGTGGCAGGGTATTGAAAGATCGTTTTGACCTGGGGCAGGCACAGGATGTCTGTAGGGGCTTGGTACAAGCCCCAGTTAAACTTTTTTTTCCATTTCAGTTAAAGTTCACTTTACCACCTTCAGCCTCCTGTGTCAGAGGCATGGGCGTCCACACATAGGAGCAAAATGGGGCGGATGCCCGGGCCCTCAGCCAACCCCCCCCTGGCCGTCCCTGCTGCCTATCATGTAATAAGCAGAGTGCCAGCATCCAGCGTCAGACCTCCGATCAGCCAGCGACCAGTGAGCAGCGGGCGTTAGGACCTCGTGGACCCCGCACTGATATGTGGAAGTGATGTCACTTCCGCATATGCAGCGCGGTGTCCACAGGGGTACCATGCGCCCGCTTCACACTGGTCTCCAGCTGATCAGAGGTCTGACGCTGGCTGCTGGCACTCTGCCTATTACATGATAGGCAGCGGGGACGGCCAGGGGGAGGTGCCTGACAGTTAGTGGGGGTCCCTGTCACTACCTAAAACTGGGGGCACCTGTCACTAGGGGGGTGAGTGGTCCCTGTCACTACCTAAAATGGTGGGACGTGGGACTTGTCACTAGGAGGGTGAAGGGTCCCTGTTACTTCCTAAATCCTGGGGGGCACCTGTCACTAGAGGGTGAGGGGTCCCTGTCACTACCTAAAACTGGGGGCACTTGTCACTAGGGGGGTGAGGAGTCCCTGTCACTACATAAACCTGAGGGGCACCTGTTACTAAACATGGGGGGGGCCCTGTCACTACCTAAACTGGGGGGCACCTGTGTCAGAGGTGCTCACAATACCTACCACAGTCCTAGTCTAATGTCCCACCATTGCTAAGTTCATGTAAATTTGCCTCCAGATGACTCACATGGGCAGACTGCATAGGGCTATATTCACAACCATGGTCAGAGGCCTCTCATGGGCAGACTGCATAGGGGTATATTCACAAAACCTCAATAAAACTTACTTTGGAATGCCATATTTTGCAAAATGCACTCTGTAGATTGCAGAAAGCCTAGTAAAACTATACGTCTGCTATCTGCGCAGGGACATTTGGAAATTGCATTGCGTTTATAATCTTTGTGTGAACGTAATCTAAAGACAGGTGTAGAAAGAAACACTTTGTTATCTATATACCGCACATGGCCACCAGGGGCAACATTTTCTTTACTTGGCTTTAGGAAAGAGCTCACACTAGAGATGGGAAGTTCGGATCTTTTCAATGATCCGGATGATTCGAATCGGATCATTGAAGAGATCCGGATCTTTGATCCGAATCTCGGATCATTTTACTACCGGAAGCATTCGGGGGTGAAATGAACAGCAGGACAGGTCTGTGGACAGGAGAAGGGGAGGGAGTGGACACACAGAGAAGGGGAGAAGATGGACAGAGGGCAGGGAGTGGACAGAGATGGGAGGAGGGACGAGCAGAGAGCAGAAATGTTTGCACGTAATACCCACATGCTGCAATCATATGCTTTACATATATTTCACCTATATGTTCATCTGTACACTTTGAAAGAAAAGGTCGCACAGTGAAAGAAAGCATTCCCAGAAGTGAAGTGCAGCTGTTTAGTGCCGAGTGCAGGAGGATCATATTGCCTTTCAATCACACTGTCTGCAAAGTTACTGAGCTGTGCTGAGCCAAAAGTTTCCAATGTGATCACTGTGCAGCACTACGGAACAGACAGCCTGTAATGAGCAGCACGTTATAGCCAGTATGTGTGCTCTGCACATATCTGGGAGTGGCACCCATGTCCCCTCTCTCTCATCTACCTGTGGCTGCAAGGCTGGTCCCCTCCAACTCAGCGATCCAATCCATCCCTGCTCTGCTTCCAGGACCCCGCTGCCCGCTGAGAGGGGGCGTGTCGCTCATGGCCCCGCCCCTTTTGCGATCCGAATCACTCATTTTGATGATTCGGATGATCGACTCATAAAATAGATTCGGATCAAAGATCCGAATCGTTCACACACTGTGCACAGTTCGTCGCATGAAGAGATGTTTCTTCGCCATATCAAGTTGATAACTGTATTTCCTGGCAGCGTTTCCAGCATCTAGAGAGGGAACTTCTCCATTCAAGCTTATGCGGAGTTCCATGACTTTCCCCGGGATATAACGAGGCGCGCAGCAGACATGTGAGCAGCAGAGCACACAGTATGAACAAGTCCTGTGCAGTGAGAGCCGGGGCCGTGGCCAGTGTCAGTATGTTTGCTGTGGTAACCGCAGTGCTGCTGGCACAATACGTTTTCACCATGAAGAAGAAGAACGGAAGAAAAACAAAAATAATAGAGATGGTAAGAAAGCGCTGTAGCCATAGAGAGTGATTATGCTGGACTGGTCGGCACACAACTCACATGAACTTATTCGCAAAAACAAAGCATCTGCTGTTTAGATTCCCTGGTACTTTCCACGTCATCTTTTATATTATTTGACCTCTGTGACGATGCTTTGAAGTAGTTGTAGGTTGAATCACTACTTGTGAATCTCTACTAGTTGCGCATTACTGGTATTGCGCATGCGTACGTACGCTCAATGAAGATAGAGCGTCCATAGTAACCTAAAAGTTCACTGGTGAAAGCAGTAATGAGCTGTTGTAAAGTAAACATGGGTGGAGCGTTGCGTTGTCAGCACGGATGCTGGAGCCAGTGGCTCCAACATGAAAATGAAGTGCTGCAGCGGCAGTTAAGCGTGGTCCACACATGCAATTTTAATTGGCCTTTTTTACCCCTTTTATGTAGTTTGAGAACTTACCTACATAATCTGTTAAAGGGAACCCAAGGTGAGAGCGATATGGAGGCTGCTATATTTATTTCCTTGTGAACAATGTCAGTTGCTGTCCAGCTGATCTTCTGGCATAAATAGTGTCAGAGTCAAAACCCAGGAACAAGCATATGGCTAATCCAGTAAAAGCTGAGTCAGAGTACCCGATCTGCTGCATGCTTGTTCAGGGTCTATGGCTACAAGTATTAAAGGCAGAGGATCAAGAGGACTGTCAGGCAACTGGTATTGTTTGAAAGGAAATAAATATGGCAGCCTCCATATCCCTCTCACCCCGGGTTCCCTTTAGTAGTATCCTGTATCTGTTGGCCCTCTTACTACTTGAAGATGGTAAGATTGATCAGTGATTGGCCAATCGAAATTGGATGTGTGGATGCACCGTTAACTCAAAGTTGCTCAATCACCATAAATAAATAAAATAGAACAAAGGGAGAAAAGCTAGCGTTGCCAAATGTACTTGAACACTAGGGAAAAGATCATTTAAATTACATTTTCATGTTGCTGTACATTGCTTGCTTTATTATGACCAGCAAAGAAAGCTTTCAATGCAAAGTCTTGTACACACGTCATATATTCCTTGCCTAAGACGATCATTTGGGGCTATCTCAGCCAGGTACCCAGCGCAAGTACAGCTGTCTACCAGGGCAGATTAAGAGACACCATCCTCTGGTCGAAGAGCCCTTAGGGTGAGCCTGTGCCACCCCATTGCAGAGTATTTGTGAGTGGAGCAGGCTGGAACAGTTACTCACCTGTAGACTAGAACTGTTCCAACACGCTCCACTTGTGAATACTTTTGCATGGTGGAGGGGCTCCCTAATGCTGGGAGCACATCTGGTTACCTATATTATGGAGGAGGGGCTACCTAATACCCGGGGCACATCTGGCTATATATACTGAGGAGGATTGGCTACCTAATACTGGAAACACATCTGGTTACTTATATTGTGGAGGGGGCTACCTAATACTGGGTTCTCATCTGGCTATATATGCAGTGGGATGCGAAAGTTTGGGCAACGTTGTTAATGGTCATGATTTTCCTGTATAAATCGCTGGTCGTTACAATAAAAAATGTCAGTTAAATATATCCTATAGGAGACACACACAGTGATATTTGAGAAGTGAAATAAAGTTTATTGGATTTACAGATAATGTGTACAATAATTGTTTAAAAAAAATTAGGCAGGTGCATACATTTGGGCACCACTAAAAAAAATAAATGAAATCAGTATTTAGTAGATCCTCCTTTTGCAGAAATTACAGCCGCTAAATGCTTCCTGTAGAGTCTGGATTCGGGTTGAAGGTATTTTGGACCATTCCTTTTTACAAAACATCTCTAGTTCATTCAGGTTTGATGGCTTCCAAGCATGGACAGCGCTCTTTAACTCACACCACAGATTTTCAATTATATTCAGGTCTGGGGACTGCGATCCGCCCCTAAGCTACATCATTAGGGCCAACTTTGACCCTCTACATCACAGTCACCAGGCACATTGTAGCCAGTCAGGCTACACTCCCCCCCCCCCCCCCCCTTACAAAAGGCAGGCAGCGTCAGGCATTTCACTCACTCGTGTGCCTGCAGTAATTAGAGAAGGGAGAGCTGCTGCAGAGAGAGATATAGGGAAAGCTTAGTTAGGCTCTTGTAGGCTTGTTAGCTTGCTCCTTGCTAATTCTTATTGCTAAAGCACCCCTCAACAGAGGGCTAATCTTGTTCTTGTAATCTATTTTTTTTTTGTGGCCCACTTGCAATATATACAGCCCTGTCAGTCTGTCGCAGCTGGCCTTTGGCCCCTTGGTGGTAATTCCTACTGTGCCACTGACATTCAGTGACTACCTGTGTGTGTGTGACAGACAGCTGCACATTTGTAATCCCAATCACTGTACCTGTTCACTGTGCAGTGCACCTACCTACCTACCTACGTACGTACGTGAGCGCACGCATTGTTACTACCACCAGTCATTGCACCTGTTCACAGTACCTATGTGTGTGTGAAAGCTGCACATTTGAAATACCCATCACTGCAGTGCATACCTGTAACCTGTTCAGTGCACCTACGTGACCGCAAGCAGTGTAATATACCACCAGTCACTGCACCTGTTCACCGTACCTGTGTGACAGCTGCACATTTGTAATACCAATCACTGCAGTGCATACCTGTAACTTGTTCAGTACACCTACGTGACCGCCAGCAGTGTAATATACCACCAGTCACTGCTCCTGTTCACGGTACCTGTGTGCGACAGCTGCACATTTGTAATACCGATCCCTGCATACCTGTTCACTGCACCTGTGTGACCGCACGCTGTTTAGTATACCAGTCCGTGCATACCTGTTAACAGCTGCACATTGTATTGTAATACCAGTCACTGCATACCTTTCACTGCACATGTGTGACTGCACATTGTATTAGTCAAGTCAGTGCATACCTCTTCACTTCATTCCCCCCGATATGGACAAAACGGGCAGAGGCAGACCCAGAGGCAGGCCACCCGGCAGGTCTTTTCGAGGTCGTGCTGACGTGATTTCGTGCGGCCCTAGACCAAAGTACAGTGCTCAGAAGAAGGCACGTCCAATCAACTCCCAAGATTGTCAGAACGATCTCCCTCCTCCCCTTCGCCTCAAAACTCCTTGAGCGTCTGGTTCACAAACGCCTGACCCAGTACCTCAATGCCAACTCACTACTAGACCCACTGCAATCTGGATTTCGGCCTGCCCACTCAACCGAAACGGCTCTCACCAAAGTGGTCAATGACCTTGCCTTAGCTAAAGCTGAAGGTAAATACACCATTCTCCTCCTCCTTGACCTTTCAGCAGCTTTTGATACAGTAGATCATCCCCTACTCCTCCAGTCTCTCCAATCCATGGGCATTCACGATCTCGCCCTGACCTGGCTTTCATCCTACCTCTCCAACCGCTCCTTCACGACCTCCTTCAATGAGTCCTCGTCCACCCCCAACCACCTCTCAGTGGGAGTCCCCCAAGGCTCGGTCCTTGGCCCCCTACTGTTCTCCCTATACACATCCTCCATTGGCAAGGTTATCTCCTCCATGGGTTTTAACTATCATCTGTATGCAGATGACACCCAAATCTATCTCCACACCCCTGACATATCCACCACTACCATGGACAAGGTCTCCTCCTGCCTATCTGCCATCTCCTCCTGGATGTCCGCTAGGTTCCTAAAACTAAATCTAGACAAAACGGAATTTATGATCTTCCCACCCCGGTCATCCCTGGACCTCCCAGATGTGCAGGTCACTGTTAACCACACTACTATTCACCCTACCTCTCAAGCCCGCTGTCTGGGTGTCACCCTGGACTCCGCACTCTCCTTCACTCCCCACATCCAAAACCTCACAAAGTCCTGCAACTTCCACCTTCGTAACATCTGTAAGATTCGCCCTTTCCTGACCCCTGCCACCACCAAACTCCTCATCCATGCCCTCATAATTTCCCGCCTCGACTACTGCAATGCCCTTCTGTCTGGACTCCCTAAGACCCGAATAGCCCCACTGCAGTCCATCATGAATGCGGCTGCCAGAATTATCCACTCCTCCCATCGCTCCACCAGGGCGGCTCCCCTCCGTGAATCCCTCCACTGGCTTCCTATCCAGTCCAGAATCAGATTCAAGATATTGTGTCTGACCTACAAATCCATCCACAAAACCTGTCCAACCTACATTTCTGATCTTACTCAGAGATACACACCAAGCCGCTCACTCCGCTCCTCCAATGAACTTCGCCTGACCGTCCCTCGCATCACCCAGTCCCATGCACGCCTCCAAGACTTCTCAAGAGCCGCTCCGACACTATGGAACTCCCTGCCTCCACCCATTAGGGCAGCCCCCTCCTTCAACACCTTCAAGAAGGCCCTCAAAACTCACCTTTTCACTCTTACCTACCACCCCTCACAATTGCTCTAAACCCACAGCCGAACTCTGGTCCCCTACCTCTCGTGTCCCTACCTCTCCCTCTAGATTGTAAGCCTTTGGGCAGGGTCCTCACTTCTTTTGTGTCCTACCTGATCATGCACCTCTATTACTGTGCACCCATGCTATGCATTTGAGTGAACCTAACTTGCCTAATCTTCATGCTCCCATCCAGTGACTAAGCATTACCTTGCACTCATACTGTGCTGTGTGATCTGGTTTTCTTGTATTCCTGTATTGTCATATTGCTGTTTGTCACCCCTAAATATTGTCTGTAACCTAAATTAATGTCCAGCGCTGCGTAATATGTTGGCGCTTTATAAATACAACAAATAAATAAATAAATAAATAAATAATAAATAACGTGGTTGACTATTTAACACAGAACACCTCATCTTCCACAGCCACCAGCGCTAATCCAAGTACCACATCCGCTACATTTGACACTTCGCAGGAGTTATTTGGTGGGTAAATCACTGATTCACAGCCATTGTTACAACAAGAAGAAGGCGATAAGCAAGTTACACCACCTCATATGTCTGAGTTAGGCAACACTATGGACGTAAGGTGTGAGGAGGAGGATGATGAAGTACCTCTGACATCTGACCACGGATGCCTGGTCTGCCAAGCACGATCAGGGCAGGTACATTACTTACACAGCCCATTGGGTCAACCTGGTGACCGCTGGCAAGCAGGTAGTACGTGGCTGTGCAGCGGACCTAGTTGTGACACCTCCATGGCTTGCAGGCAGGCCTGCTGCCACTCCTCTCCTTCTCCTCCTACTCCTCCTGCTACATCCTCTTCGCTGTCGTCCTCCTCCTCCTTGGCTGAGTGGCAGCGCAACTCTACTGGTGCTGCAATCTCCTCTCCAGCTACACAGCCCCAGCTCCCCAGGGCCTATACTGCATGCCAGGTATAACGGTGTCACGCCATCTTAGACATGTCTTGCCTCAAAGCGGAGAGTCACACTGGAGCAGCTCTCCTGGCTGCTCTGAATAAACAGGTGGATCAGTGGCTGACCCTGCACCAACTGGAGATCGGCAACGTGGTGTGTGTGACAACGGCAGCAATCTCATTTCGGCTTTGAATTTGGGATAGTTGACACATGTACCCTGCTTGGCACATGTGCTCAATCTCGTAATCCAGAGATTTGTGTGCAAGTCCCCAAGGCTTACAAGACGAGGCCAGGAAGCTGTGTGGGTATTTCAGGCGGTCTTACACGGCCATGGCACGCTTGGCCGATATTTAGCGGAGAAACAACTTGCCAGAGAGGCGTTTGATTTGCGATAGCTCGATTCACTGGAATTCGACCCTCCTGATGTTCGACCGCCTGCTACAACAGGAGAAAGCCGTCACCCAGTATCTCTACAACTACAGTAAAAGGACATGCCCTGGGGAGATGGGGATGTTCTGGCCGAAGAACTGGACACTCATGCGAAATGCCTGCAGGCTCATGCAGCCGGTTGAAGAGGTGACAAACATGGTGAATGCTGACAAAACTGAGGTTCTGTTTGTCCAAAGCCAGCACTCGCCATCAAAACAGCTCTATCCTAAAGCAACACCAATCAGGATTGAGACTTCAGACAAAAATAGCTCCAACCTTGTGCGCAGCCTTGGCGTACTAATCGATGGGTAATTAAGTTTCAGAATCCAAATTTCATCTGTAGTTAAATCTTCCTACTTTCATCTGAAGAACATTGCAAAGATTAAACATCTGATTCCCCCAGAGGATCTTCCAATCCTAGTCCACGCCTTCATCACATCACGGCTGGACTACTGCAATGCCCTTTATGCTGGCCTCCGCAAAAAGGACCTGCGTCGCCTGCAATTAGTGCAGAATGCTGCTGCCAGATTGCTAACAAACCAGCCTCGCCACTGTCACATTACACCGATCCTTCGCTCACTGCACTGGCTACCAGTAGAATGGAGAATACTCTTCAAGATTGGACTGCTGACATTCAAATCCCTGCACAATCTGGGCCCTGGATACATGAAGGACTTGTTGAAGCTGCACCACACCTCTCACAACCTCAGATCAGCAAGTTCTATAAACTTGGTCACTCCCAGAGTGCACCTCAAAAAATCTGGAGATAGAGCCTTCTGTCATGCTGGCCCCAACTCTTTGGAACTCCCTGCCACACCCAGTAAAGACAGCACCATCCCTGGAGCTATTCAAATCCAGACTGAAAAGCCACCTGTTTAGCCTGGCATTTCCAGACTTATAAAATTCTTCCTCTGTACTACAATGGTCGGAGCCATGCTTATGCGCTTTGAGTCCCATGGGAGAAAAGCGCTTTACAAATGTTATTTGTTGTTGTTGAGTCGCAGTGAAGGTGCCATCAGCGGCTTGATCCCATATGCCTTCTTCCTGGAGCGTGCCGTGCGTAGAGTGGTGGATCAAGCTGTGGATGAGCGTGAACAGGAACAGTTACAGGATGAAGAGTTGTGGGATCAATTCTCATCAGAACCAAATGTTTCCTCAACACCTGCGGCAGCACAGAGGGAGGAAGAGTCGTGTGGGGAAGAGGAAGGAGGAGGAGAACTTACCTGACATCACTGAGGTAGAGCAAAAGGAGTTGGATAGTACGTCTGGATCCAACTTTGTGCAGATGGCGTCTTTCATGCTGTCCAGCCTGTTGAGGGACCCCCGTATGAAAAAAATTCAAGGGGAATGAGCTGTACTGGGTGGCCACGCTACTAGACCCTCGGTGTAGGCACAAAGTGGCGGACATGTTACCAACTCACCTGAAGGCAGAAAGGATGCTGCACATGCAGAACAAGCTGGCAACTATGCTTTACAGTGCGTTTAAGGGTGATCTCACAGCACAACGCAATAAAGGTACCACTGCCAGTAATCCTTCTCCCATGTCCACACAGGCAAGGACAGGATGCTCCAGCAATCTCATGGTGATGTCGGACATGCGGACATTCTTTAGTCCAACGTCTCGCCTTAGCGCTTCCGGATCCACCCTCCACCAACGCCTGGACCGGCAGGTAGCCGACTACCTGACCTTTAAGTGTGGATGTAGACACTGTGAGCAGCGATGAACCCCTGGACTACTGGGTGCGCAGGCTTGACCTGTGGCCAGAGCTGTCCCGATTTGCCATACAACTTCTGTCTTGCCCTGCCTCAAGCGTCCTGTCAGAAAGGACCTTCAGCGCAGCTGGAGGCATTGTCACTGAGACGAGAAGTTGCCTAGGTCACAAAAGTGTTCAGTACCTCACCTTTATCAAAATGAATGAGGCATGGATTCCGGAGGGTTACTGCTTGCCCGAAGACTAAGTCGGTCCCCACACAGCATCTCTGCTTGCAGGCCGCTTGACTGCCACCACCAACAGGGTCCACCAGGACTCCAGGCGTCCTATAATAATTTTTCTGGTGCGTGTACATGCCTGCCTAATTTTTCTGGCTGCACTGCAGCTGCAACAATAAAACAAATGGCATGTACATGTGTCAATTCCCCTTCATGATCGTTACCTTGCCACGGTGAAGGGGCTTGCATATCACAATGAAGCAATGACCGCCGGTTATATGAGTGTGTTGGGGTTGGGGGGCACACCTGATCCAAGAAGATAGATAATAAGGTTGTTGCTTCATTGTGGAAAGACCAAATTCGATCAGCTGGACACTCTGTCACTGTTGTACTGTCATTCAGCTACCCCAGCCCGACCATATGGGCTTGAAAACCGCCATTGCCTGCACTTTGGCCATGGTGCGCACCAGTCCAGCATGGCCATCACTGCACAAACAGCTGTTTGCAGTGCGTTACTGTAAGGCCACATACAGACATCAGACCATAGTCTTTGGAAAATGAAAGATCACAGACCAATCTTACCACCCTTCATGTAGTATGAGAGCCATACTCTACACAGTCGTTTCTATGGAGCTGAACTTCCCATCAGACAGAAATCTTTGCAAGATGCTGCACACACAGATGCTGTACAGACACAAAAGATCAGTATCTGCAAAAGATCTGTTCCTGCCAAAGATCCGTTCCTGCAAATTGCAATGATAGTCTATGAGATCTGCAGATCATCATACACACATGATTTAACTGACATTCATCTGCAGATCTGCAGATCTGAAAATCCATCCTGGTGGATCTGATCTGCAGATGAATGTCAGTTAAATCATGTGTGTATGATGATCTGCAGATCTCATAGACTATCATTGCAATTTGCAGGAATGGATTTTTGGCAGGAACAGATCTTTTGCAGATACTGATCTTTTGTGTCTGTACAGCATCTGTGTGTGCAGCATCTTGCAAAGATTTCTGTCTGATGGGGAGTTCAGCTCCATAGAAAAGACTGTGTAGAGTATGGCTCTTATACTACAGGAAGGGTGGTAAGATTGGTCTGTGATCTTTCATTTTCCAAAGACTATGGTCTGATGTCTGTATGTGGCCTAAGGATCTCCTCTGCGGGGTCTGTTCTGTCTTCAGATGCTACTGCAGCCAGACTATGCTGACTGCTGTTTGCAGAGTTTTTCTGACATTCACAATGAATGATCTGTCCATTTGCATTTCATTCGCTTTCCATTATGGTATGGCGTGCTATTCTGAATCCAAGTGCTATGCTGTTTGCATGGGTATGCATGAACTTATGAGATGCAGGCTAAGGGCCTGATTCACAAAGCGGTGATAACTCAGTTATCACTCCTAAAAGACTTTAGGCGTGGTAACCTTTGCACCGCTGAGTTAGCACCGCTTTGTGCTCTTTAACGCGCGCAAAGCCCATAGGGTTTAATGGGCGCATCGCGCGCACTGCACCGTGCGCCACGCGATTGCGCACGAGTTTCATTTTATCACGCCTAAACTGAGTTTAGGTGTGATAAAGGGCTTTTCACAGGCGTGCAAACACTTTGCACCGCTTTGTGAATCAGGCCCTTAGTGAATGCAGATTGCTGCCTTGTCCTTTTGCAGGCTTGTCTCTGATTGGTGCGTTCATCCATAAATGTCACTTCCTGAGTCTGCTTCCCCGCCCGACATATTGCTAGTCTATAGGACTGCAGTCCTGGGTCTATGTTCATGCGAACACTTCTCTGTGATAGCTCTCAGACCTTAGTCAGATCCTGGTGTGTTTGAGCTGGCAGGACCCCGGGGATTCACACATAGCTTAGGTTCATTATTGTAATTATTATATTGATTATTTCCTGTGTATGACCTCTTGCCTGTACCTCTGATTACTCTCTGCCTCCTGATTCTGTACTTTACCTATCTGATCAGTTGCCGACCCACAGCCTGAATTACCGACTCTGTTTCTGCCTTACGATTTTGTACTGTATCTCCTGATCTGTTGCCGACTCCTGATTGTTTGACTACTCTGCCACCAGTGGGTTCCTCCCACTGGGGCTCACCGCCTTGGTGGCGTTCGCCACTTTACTGTGCACCAAACACGTGTACTTCTCACAATACTAAAGTATACTGATTTGTTATGTTCTGTACTTTTTGTATTGCTTATTGCTGCTCCGCATTGTGAAATTTCTGTCTGGCATGTATGGATGCTCTGTCAATGAATGCCTGTTTCCTCAAAGTTTACTATCAGTTTGACAGACATTCATCTGATCTGTTGCAGATCTGTTCCTGTTCCTGTCCTGTTTTTGTATTGCTCATTGCTGCTTCCGCATTGTGCATTTTCTGTCTGGCATCTGTGGATGCTCTGTGAATGAATGCCTGGTTTCCTCAAAGTCTGCTATCAGTTTGACAGATATTCATCTGATCTGCTGCAGATCTGTTTCTGTCCTGTTAATATATTGCTCATCGCTGCATTCGCTTTGTGCAATTTCTGTCTGTTGTCTGTGGACTGCTCAGAGGATTTCTCTCTCTGTGCTCCACCTGCTGGCTGGTTTTGTTCCTCCATAGGTGTGTTCCACCATTACTGGGCTCCTCTGTCTGAACGCTTGTGGGAGATCTCCTCAGAGTCAGCGTACACGCTGTGCGCTGACCGTGGAGATCATTCCCCAATTGTTAGGCCGGTTACACACTGAAAGCGTGCAGGAGAACGGCTACTGCACGCGTTGCAGCGTGTCATTGGGAATCTGCGGTGCGACGCTGAGTAGCGGCGGTAGTAGTTAATTAACCTTCCTGGCGGTAACCCCGAACGTAGTTCGGGGTAAGCCGCGCAGGAGATTTTCTCAGGCCCTGCTGGGCCGATTTGAATAATTTTTTTTTTTTGCTGAACGCAGCTAGCACTTTGCTAGCTGCGTCAGCACTTCGATCGCCGCCGCCCTGCGCTCGATCGCCGCTATCCGCGTCGCAACACAGCCCCCCCCCCTGGACCCCTGCGCTGCCTGGCCTATCAGCGCCAGGCAGCGGCAAGGGGTGGATCGGGACTCCCTTAGATGTCGCGACGTCCATGACGTCGGTGACATCATCCCGCCCCGTCGCCATGGCGATGGGGGAAGCCCTCCAGGAAATCCCGTTCTTTGAACGGGATTTCCTGATCGCCTATCGCCGGAGGCGATCGGCGGGGCTGGGGGGATGCCGCTGAGCAGCGGCTATCATGTAGCGAGCCCTAGGCTCGCTACATGATTTAAAAAAAAATAAATAAAAAAAACGGCTGCGCTGCCCCCTGGCGGTTTTTAATATACCGCCAGGAGGGTTAACCCGAAGGGGAAACGCCGATTCCCGACGATAAAATGCGCCGGGATGCATCGTACCGCAACGCATCGAGACGCAGCATTGGGTGTGAAAGGTAAAATGAAAGTCCATGGACTTTCCTTTTACCTTGGTTAACGCAAAGTATAGACTTTGCGTTAAAACTCCCAAAAAGGTCTCTGGTGTGAAAGAGCCCTAAGGGCTGGAACCCACAGGAGCGCTTTTGGCAGCGTTTTGGCAGCACTGCGATACGCTAGCAGTTTGCCAAAACGCTGGGCTAATGTTAATGGAGGGGGCAACTTCCACAGGAGCGTTTGCGTTTCCCAGAAACGCAAACGCAGGACCTGCAGCATTTTGGGAGCGTTAGCGCTTCAATGTAAAGTATTGAAACGCTAGCAGAAACGCTCAGCAAAACCTAAACTGAGCGGTTTTGCTAGCGTTTTGCGGTTAAGCACACTGTAACAAAATGAAAAATAATTCACAGGACCAATCAGGATAAAAACGCAAAACGCAAAACACTAGGCACCCGCTGGGGAAAAAAATACAATGTTGCAAAACACGACCAAAAACCCGCCCTGGGCTCGCTACATGATAAAAGGAAAAAAAAAACGCTGTGCTCCCTCCTGGCGGAATTTTTTATACCGCCAGGGGGGTTAAAGCACTTTAGGCCTCCAATTTAGCAATAAAATGTGATTTCTGCCCTTAAAACACTGCTGTGCGTCAAATCCTGATTTTTTTCCCGGGGAGTTTTGGCGTGTATCCCACTCGCCCATGCACCCCTCCAGGTGTTAGACCCCCTGAATCATCTTTTCCATCACTTTTGTGGCCAGCATAAATGTTTCTAGTTTCTAGTTCGCCTCCCCATTGAAGTCTATTGCGGTTCGCGGAAGTTCGCATGTTCTCAAACTTTTGCGGAAGTCGAAAATTGGAGGTTCGGGCCATCTCTATTTGAGTTGTTTTGAGACCCCCCATGTTGCTACTCTTCAGAGAAATTTAAAAGAGGAGGTAAACTTACAAATGACCCCCTTAAATACTCTTTCTTATAATTGGATTCACCTGTGTATATAGGTCAGGGGTTGTTGAGCTTACCAAGCCAATTTGAGTTCCAATAATTAGTTCTACAGGTTTTGGAATCAATAAAATGACAACAGTGCCCAAATTTATGCAGGCGGAGAAAAAGATGAGAAATGCCGGCACTGCTGTAAACTGCTTGTTTATTCATAACACATGGTGCAACAACGTGGATTCAAATTTCATGCATATTGAGAGCTAACATACCAAATTTATGCACCTGCCTAATTTTATTTAAACAATTATTACACACTTTATGTAAATCCAATAAACTTCATATTACTGTGAGTGTCTCCTATATGATATATTTAACTGACATTTTTTTAGCGTAACAACCAACGATTTATACAGGAAAATAATGATGATTAACAACGTTGCCCATCCCACTGTACTTGGGAGATTTGGCTACCTAATGGGGGGCATTCTGTCATCAATACTGGTGAGGGGGCTACCTAATACTGGAGGCACATCTGGCTATCTATACTAAGAGGTGGGGGAGAGCTAACTAATACTGAGGGCACATTTTGACAATCTATACTGGGGAGGGGGACTACTTAATACTGGGGGCAAGCCTGGCCATCTATACTGGGGAGGGTAGGCAACATAATGCTGTGCACACATATGGCTATCTATACTGGGGAGGAGAGATGCCTAAAGGCTCATACACACATCAGACTATAGTCTTTGTAAAATGAAAGATCACAGACAAATTTTACCACCCTTCATGTAGTATGAGAGCCATACCTTCACAGTCTTTTCTATGGAGCTGAACTCCCCATCAGAAAAAAATCTTTGCAAGATGCTGCACACACAGATGCTGTTCAGACACAAAAGATCAGTATCTGCAAAAGATCTGTTCCTGCCAAAGATCCGTTTCTGCAAATTGCATTCATAGTCTGAGATCTGCAGATCATCATACACACCTTGTTTAACTGACATTCATCTGCAGATCAGACAATCATCTGCAGATCTGAAAATCCATCCTGGTGGATCTGATCTGCAGATGAATGTCTGTTAAACAAGGTGTGTATGATGATCTGCAGATATCATAGACTATGAATGCATTTTGCAGGAACTGATCTTTTGCAGGAACAGATCTTTTGCAGATACTGATCTTTTGAATGTCTACAGCATCTTTGTGTGCAGCATCTTGCAAAGATTTCTGTCTGATGGGGAGTTCAGCTCCATAGAATAGACTGTGTAGGTATGGCTCTCATACTACATAGAAGGGGGTAAAATTGGTCTGTGATCTTTCATTTTCCAAAGACTATGGTCTGATGTGTGTATGAGCCTTTATACTGGCTATGTATATTAGGGAGAGGGGCTACTTAATACTAGAAGGACATCCAGCTATCTATACTGAGGTGGGGGGGGGGGGCTACCTAATACTGAGTGCACATCTGGCTATCTATACTAGGTTGGGGGTGCTACCTAGTACTGGAGGAACATCTGGCTACCCATGATGGAGTGGATATTCTGTTAACCATACTAGGGTGGGCGGGCACTTTGGAATCTCTGCCTCTGTTACTGGAGAACCTTGTCCCGGCCCTGCCACCTTGTTTAACGATCTGTGATGGATTGCTAAAAGACAAGTGACAAATGAAGGGACGTTTCCTTTTGTTTACTGTGCCATGACACTGCTCACTTGTTTGCTGCAACTCCTCCTTCCCCCATACTCCATAGAATACATTCTGCTATGCAGAGCCGGATTAAGGCTAAATGGGGCCCTAAGCAAAGTAACTGATTTGGGGCCCCCCATCATGTCGTAATAGAATCAGAAGATGCAGCTGCACAGCAAAATTCCGCACAAACCGGGGCAGCCGAGCTACTGGTTGCTATGGGCAACAGCCCGCTTTCCTCTGTGGGTGCACAATGCAGGGAATAGCAGCAGCAGAATGCAGAGTGAGAGATGAATGGCTGGGACATTTGCAGTCAGGGGCTGGGGCACCCCTGTGAAGAGGGCGCCAGATATCACAGCAGCAGCACTTTCCCCCTGCATCTCCAGCCTGGCAATAGCAGAAAGCTCTGGACACCGCCAAACCGGAAGCCGTTCCCCAGACAGAATTACATAACCACCCCCACCACCGAACAACCGATTTCCTCCCAAACTAGACAGCCACCATGCAGCCTCCATCCCAGTGAATACGATAGTCCAGCAGAGAAGGCAGCCACAGCGGGGGAGAATGACCGCACCAAATGACTCACATTCACCTATTGCAATAGAGGTCCCGTCATCCGGAGCCCATCTGTCTCCTCTAGAGTGCTGTCGCTCTGTTACTACTACTATTACTACTTCCTACTTCCTGTCTGATCTGAGAATCAGGAAGTTCAGAGCGAGCGGCTGCACTGTAGAAGAGACAGATGGGTTTCAGATGAGGGGATCTCTATCGCTTGGATCATGGATAGGTGAGTGAGCGTTTGCCATCTGCTGCTATCATTCTTGCTGCAACTGTGGTTCTTTGCGGGAAGGGAGGGAGGAGTGGGCAGCGGCAGAGCGCACAGTAGCAGGAGGGGGACCTAGGAGGAGAGCCTGGCTCTGAAGACAATCAGCAGCGCACGGCATCATTTGACAAGACAAATAACATTTATATCGCGCTTTTCTCCTGGCGGACTCAAAGCGCCAGAGCTGCAGCCACTAGGACGCGCCCTATAGGCAGTAGCAGTGTTAGGGAGACTTGCCTAAGGTCCCCTACTGAATAGGTGCTGGCTTACTGAACAAGCAGAGCTGAGATTCGAACCCTGGTCTCCTGTGTCAGAGGCAGAGCCCTTAAAGGGACTCCGAGCAGTGCCTGTGGGTATGCCTTTAAGCATACCCACAACTAATTAATTACATCCTCACACCTACCAGCATGATGTTTGTAATTATATCCCCCTGGGTTCCTTATATTTCATTGCATTGTGCTGAATCGAGCTGCCGACTTTGGAGAAAAGTCGTCCTGTGTAATACAATGTAACTATGGAAAGATGCATATCATTTTGAAGCTCTCTTTCTCCTCTTTCCAATGATAGATAAACTGCCACCCTACGCCTTTTAGTTTTCGCTATTTTCGCAAAATTGCAGTGGCCGTGATTTCGATCACGAAAATAGCGAAAACTAAAAGGCATAGGGGGGGCGGTTTATATATCATTGGAAAGAGGAGAAAGAGAGCTTTAAAATGATATGCATCTTTCCATAGTTACTGCACTGCTCAGAGTCCCTTTAACCATTATACCATCCAGCCACCGCTGACAGGATGGCGAGGGCTGGTTTATGTGCTGATGGGGCCCCTTTGACTCTGAATGGGGCCCCAAGCGACTGCTTTTGTTGCCTGGTCGGTAATCCGGCCCTGCTGCTATGTTGTAGCCAAGCAGCTTGTCTGCATAGTACTTTTTTCCCTAAATTGTCACTCTAGTGATTAGTGAATGTTAGGGTGACAGAAATTAAAGAGGAACTTCAGCCTAAACAAACATACTGTCATTAAGTTACATTAGTTATGTTAATTAAAATAGATCGGTAATATAATTCTCTTACTCACCCTGAATAGGATATAAACCCGACGAAGGCTGCAAGGCCGAAAGCTTGCTTATTTTTATACATTTTTAGTTAGCCAATAAATGGTATCATCCTGATTTATACCTTCTTGCTTTCACCCGGTTTTAAAAGAACAGGCAAATGTTCGATTTCATAAGGGCAGCCATCTTTTTGGTTGAAAGGAGGTGACAGGGAGCATGAGACACCGTTCCAACTGTCCTGTGTGCTGACCACCCCTCCCAGTTGCTAGGCAACATGAATAACAACATAGGAAATCCCATCATGCTTTGCACAGCATCAGGGAAAAAAGGCCTGGGCATTTTTCTTTGATGGGTGGAGCTTAGCTAAAAATGCAGCTAAAAATGATGCTTTGGTAAGAAAAACAAAGTTCTGATGCTGTGAAACTGTTAAAGAGGAACTCCAGTGAAAATAATGTAGTTAAAAAAGTGCTTAATTTTTTACCATAATTATGTATAAATGATTTAGTCAGTGTTTGCTCATTGTAAAATCTTTCCTTTCCCCGATTTACATTCTGACATTTATTACATGGTGACATTTTTACTGTGGGCAGGTTATGTAGCTGCTCCTAGCTGTTTTGGCTGTTAGAGACAGCTGTAAGCAGCTATTTCCTGTCTGTGAACATTGTTACATTGTAACAAACTGCCAAAAGTACCGCGGTACTCAGAGCTTCTTGTGGGAGGGGTTTCAGCACAAAATCAGTCATACAGCACCCCCTGATGGTCTGTTTGTGAAAAGCATTATATTTCTCATGTAAAAGGTGGTATCAGCTACTGATTGGGATAAAGTTCAATTCTAGGTTGGAGTTTCTCTTTAAAGAAACACCAAGTCTTTTCAGTTCTGCTGAGTAGATTTAGTCCGGAGGTTCTTTGAATGAAACTTAAGCTACATACACATTTGCAATTACCAACACCCAGAAAGGATTGGTGCTTTATCCCTTGGGCGACAGATTGTGGCAGAGTTCTATACAAATGTGTCACTAGCCTACAGGTTAGCAAATGGTCTCTTGCTATGGAATGAGGCAAAGGGACAACGATCATTGCCAAATGGATTGGCTTCCCATGGGGGTAGTGGTTAGAACAGTGCAATTGGGGCTGCTCTAAAGGCAGGCATGCCTGATCTTCTGGTGATGTTGGGCGACACAAACTAGATGCACATCGCCGTCTTTATTGGCCGCCTTGGCCATGTGTAATCTAGCATGTGTATGTAGTTTAAAAGTGCAGCCAGAAATGGTAAAATGTAGTTAGATAAAAAATAATATGACTGAGCCAATTAATGAGATTCTGTCAGTAGCCAAACAGTGTTACTAATTACGTTATTTGAGTATGTGCCTCAGTGGACAAGTTATCAGGACACCTAATATTTGTGTCAGGAGTGTTTGTGTTAATGGTTACAGTAACGTTATGATGATTGATTACAGATAATTAACCTCCATGGCGATAGCCCCAAGTCAGGCTCGGGGTGCAAAAAAGAAGTGGTTGATCCCAGGGAGATGAGTAAGTGCAGGGCTGCTGCAGATCTCACTGTAGTATGATTTTTATTTTTTTACTGCTTTTAGGATTTGAAAGGATGTGAAAAAAATTGTACCACTTTTATGCTGGGAATACACGGCTCGATTTTGACGCTCGATTCTCTGGCCCTATCGATTCCCCGCTTGATTCCACAGGTGATTCTCTTATCTTCCGCTCGTTTTTCTTATCTTTTTCCATTTTGTTCAATGCAGAATCAAGCGGCGAAAAGATCGGGTGGGAGATTGGATGTGTCGGAAATTATCTATCGAGCCATCTAAATGGCTCAAAAACGAACCGTGTATTTCCAGCATTAGACCCTAAAATCCTTAAATAATCATATAGCCAGAGAGGTTAAGGGTACCTGAGCTGACATGTGAAACGATGAGATTTTGTACAACATGTGTATGTACTGTCCCGAGCACACGTATAACTAGTCTGTTTTTTTCTTTTTATGCCTGAAGAGTTGAAACATTAAGGTATTTAAGTGACAGTTTCTATCTAGTTGGACCACATTGTAAAGCTGGCCACATACGCATTAATTTTCTCCAGCAGATACGATTACCCCAATCAAATCTGCCAGATTTCTATAGCACAACAGCCTACATTGATCGTAATTGAGCTCCAGGCAGATTTTTATGGCATCGTCGGTGAACCTGTTTGCTCTGAATGCGAACTGGAACGGGTTTAGTTGGGCCACTGTTGAGAGCTTAAAGAGTAACTGTTAGGCATAAAATCTAAAATCAATCCTCTATAAGTAGCTGTTCTACAAGTAAAATGGATGCTAAAGAGGCAATATAAAAGTCTAAAATCAATCTCACCTTTTTGCTAATTGGTATTCATTCCTCATCATGCCCCCTGGCTCTAATGTGGTACACAGAGTAGCAGCCGCAAAAGAGAAGTGACGTCGCATGCAAGCCTTCAGTTTCCTTTGTGAAAGGGGTTGGTTGATTGGGCATACTGGGGGCAATAGATTTATAGTAGACTCATTCAAACTTAAGAATTGGTCATAGAAATATGATGTCCAAGTTAAGGATGCTGGCATATTTACAGTAGAAGCCATACATAGAACTGCCACTCACTGTCATAGTGTGCTGTATAGGAAAATACTGACGACCTCAAGTTTTTAACACAAACTGTGTCATAAGCAGCTGGCAGGTAATTCATCAGCAATTGCTGAATCTGACTAGCCCAGTGCAAAGTTCTGATTCCACAATTTGCATGTCTGGATTATTTTGAGTTTGTCATTTTTCTAACTGCATCACCTTTGTGTGGCTGGGCACACAGATGAAAAGGGGAAGCTCTGCCAGCAGTTGTCCACTACTAATTGCACTTATATTGCACAATGTGACCTATCAATAACGTTGTGATCTCATCCTAACGTGCATAGTCTGGAAGGAGCCTTAAAGTAAAGTTTTGAGCTGCACAATGAAACAAAGCGCTTCTGAACGAGTGCTTGCTTTATGCTTTGTGGTTTGGAACTTGCACAGTTCCAATTCACCTGCTGTCACTAGGTGGAGCTGCATAGTTTTCATTTTCACCTGGAGGATTCCCTCGAATATGAAGACGGGGAACAGGGGGTACACCAAGGACTATGAGCAGCGCTGGGACACTGTTACCAAGGTAATCTAGCGCATCATGGGCTTCAGTCATTATTATTTATTTATTTTTTTGTCCCTAGGTCAGGGGTACTTAACCACTTGCCAACCGCCCACTACCAATAGGCGGCAGCAAAGTGGCACCCCCAGGACCGCGTAACGTCGATCTGCGGCGGCACCTGGGGGGCTAATTAGCCGGGGATCATGCGCAGGAATGCGTGCACATCCGCCTGCATTAGGCTCCACCCACCCACAGGGCTGTGGAGTCGGTCCAAAAATCCACCGACTCCTCAGTTTAGGATTCCACCGACTCCGACTCCTCGACTCCGACTCCTCTAATTTGCATATTACAATTTTGTTGATTAAAAGTAGGTAACATGAAATTCGTCTCTTAACTGCCAACGCTTAGGAATTTTACAAGACAACTGAAGTGAGAAGGATATGTAGACTACTATATTTATTCCCTTTAGGGCCCTTTCACACCAGAGGGATTTTTTGGCGTTTTAACGCCACGGCCGAAGTTGGCGTTTTGCTAGGTAAAAAAAACTCCATAGACTTTCATTTTACCTTTCACATCTAACTCGGCGTTTTGGAGCGTTGCGTTTCAACGCTCCCAGGAGCTTTTTCAGGGCTGTTTACAGCCGAAGTTGGCTGTTGGCGTTTCAATGATAGTCAATGGAAAACGCCAACTTCAGCGTTTTCAAAGCCTTTTCAAAGCGTTTTACAGCTGACTTGTTCACTTATTTTTATAGAAGAAAAAAAAAAGGACGTTTTCATATGGGCTGTAAAACTCTTTCAAAACGCTTTGAAAACGCTATGTATTGGCGTTAAGCAAAAGGCTGACTTTCAGCCTTTTCTACCGCAGCCTCAAGTGTGAAAGAGCCCCTAGACTAAAACTAGTCCTTGGCAAGAGTACTTGTAAAAGGTACAAACCGGAACAAAGAACATCTATCAGGCCCTAGACAATGTAAGTGTGGGTACATGTAAGAATGATGTGCAGGTACTCTGCAGGGGAATGAGGAGATTGTAAACAGACAACACCTCTGTGTTCAATGTGCACAGCATTCTCAGTGGATTCCCTGCAGCTCTGTGGGGAGTGCATATGTAGAGTATAGTACTACTGTGTAACAAAGTAAACCTGAAACAGATGAAATTAAAGTTTTATACATACCTGGGGCTTCCTCCAGCCGCCTTCAGGATAATCAGTCCCTCGTTTGTCCTTCTCCACCACCTTGATCTTCTGCTATGAGTCCAGGTACTTGAGCCAGTCGGGCGTAGTGCGCATGCACACACTCCGCCGCCAGGAGCATACTACACCTGTGCAGCACTATTGCGCAGGTGCAGAATGTTCCTGGCTGTGGGAGCGGCATGCGGCCGGACATCGCTGACTGGCTGAATTACCAGGACTCATAGCAGAAGATCCATGTGGTGGAGGACAGCGAGGGACTGATTAGCCTGAAGGGGGCTGGAGGAAGCTCCAGGTATGTATAAAACTTTACTTTTCATCCGTCTCAGTTACCCTTTAATTTGTAGTCACCAAACCAAATTTTAACAACATATCAAATTATTTGATTTCTTTAGCAAAGGGAGTGCATACATTTGCATAAATCGGCATCAATGCAGAATTATTTCCATCTCGTTGACCATCTCTATTAGTGACACAGCTACACATCAGGCTTTATTCTTGCAGCATAGATGTTATTTCGTATATATAAGAGATTCCTGTGTACACATCATATAAACAGTCACAATCAGATATGTATATCTGACCTTAAAAATACGGGGACTGCTTTATTGAAGCAGCACAAGTAACTAATTTTGATTGGTTTATTTCATTTTTGTGGACTAAGCACAGCTATTACTGTATATATACTGTATATATACATTATTTTTAATGACTATTATCTGAGAAATAGAACATTTTATCATATTTTCTATTTTAATTACAGTTACAAATTCATTAGGAGTCGGAGTCGGTGCATTTTTCTCGACTCCGACTCCAGGCACCCAAAATTGCCCGACTCCACGACTCCGATTCCACGACTCCGACTCCACAGCCCTGCCACGACGTCAACCTGCCAGCCATTTAGCAGCACCGGCGGATTGTAAACAGCCTGATCTCCCCTGCAAAAGTGAATAATACACTTTGTAATGTATTATACAGGCTGCCTTCTCCCCTGGTAGTCCCAGTGATTGAGGGACCACCAGGGGAGGAGGCAGCTGTGTATGTACACACACACACACACACACACACACACACACACACACACACATACACACACACACTGATCCTGCCCTCTGATCGCCCACAGCACTCCTCAGACCCCCCCCCCCCCCCCCGATCACCCCCTCAGACCACTGTTTGCACCCACTCACCCCCCTAATCACCCATCAATCACCCCCTGTCACTATCTGTCAAGGCTATATTTTAGATTAGGTCCTGAACTGCCCCCTGGGGGCTCCTGATCACCCCTCAGATCCTCCCCAGACACCCCCCCCCCGCTGTGTACTGTATACATCTATTCTCCCCTGTAATCACCCACTGATCACCTGTCAATCACCTGTCACTGCCACCCATCAGATCAGACCCTAACCTGCCCCTTGCGGGCACCTGATCAACGCCCACACCCTCAGATCGCCCGCAGGCCCGCCCTCAGATCACCTCTCAAGTGCATTATTTACATCTGTTCTCCCCTCTATTCACCCACTGATCACCCATCAATCACCCCCTGTCACCACCTGTCACTGCTACCCATCATACCCATCAGATCAGACCCTCATCTGCCCCTTGCGGGCACCCAATCACCTGCCCACACACTCAGATCACCCTCAGACCCCCCTAATCACCTCCCCAGTGCATTGATTGAATCTATTCTCCCCTCTAATCACACCCTGAGCACCCATCAATCACCTCCTGTCACCACCTGTCACCCCCTAGCACACTTACCCACCAGATCAGGCCCTAATTTGCCCCGTGTGGGTTCCTGATCACTCGGCCAAATCCTCAGATCCCCTCAGACCCCTTCTGCTCACCTCCCCAGTGCATTGATTGCATCTATTCTCCCCTCTAATCACCCCCTGAGACACCCATCAATCACCTCCTGTCACCAGCTTTCAACCCCTAGCACTCCTACCCATCAGATCAGGTCCTAATCTGCCCCCTGCGGGCTTCTGATCACCCGGCCAAACCCTCATCCGCCCCACCGCAGTGACAGAATTTTTTCTTCCTGATCACTGCAAAAAAAAAAAACACTGTTCAATAACTGTAGCGCTGTAAAGATCAGTTTTTTTTTTTTTAATCAAAACTCAGTT
Organism: Hyperolius riggenbachi; assembly: GCF_040937935.1. Classification (NCBI taxonomy): domain Eukaryota; kingdom Metazoa; phylum Chordata; class Amphibia; order Anura; family Hyperoliidae; genus Hyperolius; species Hyperolius riggenbachi. Next base: position 203,084,036 of record NC_090650.1, on the reverse strand, counting down.
TCTACTTCACAATTACTCCCTTTTGCTAGGTAGGTGCTCTTTTTCCTGGGTAGTCTCAGAGGAATACCCCCCTAAATTTAGCAGGCCACCCTGGCAAAAAAGGGGTATTCCGCTGAAGAGGCCGCCGAGATTCTGGCCCAGTGGGGTGAGTGCGATTGGGAAGCCTCATCCGACGAATCAACCGGGTCAGAATATGAACTGGTGAACAGCAGTGGCTCTCTGACCGATAGCAATGACGAGGTTGAGGTCCCGGCTAGAGCCAGGCGTACCACACCCCATGTCACTGGACCGCAGGATCAGACTTGAGGGCAGCAGAGTGGTGCTACCGCTGATCCGAGTTTTCTTGGTGAGGCATGCACCAGCAGCGTAGCATCTCCTGGACCTAACCCCAGTATTACCGTAGACCCTGGTGAAGTGGCGAGCACCAGCATGGTAGTAGAAACTGGTCCGGTGGCACGTGCATTAAGACCCGAGTCGCAGCCACAAGCAAAACGGGCCCGTACTACCCTTAGTCTCCCAGAGGTGCTGGCAAATCCCAATTTGCAATCCCCTGGTTCCGCCGCACCCGTACTGCCCCCTTTCATCGCCCAGTCTGGAGTCCAGGTGGAGACTGGAGTCCAGGTGGCCCTAGACTTTTTTTCATCTGTTCTGCACCCTGGATCTCACCGACTTAATTGTGGCTGAGACCAACTGTTATGCCACACAATACGCAACCGCCAATCCGAGAAGCTACCATGCCCAGCCTTTTCGGTGGAAACCACTCCAAGTTTCCAAATTTTTTTTGGGCCTTCTCCTTAACATGGGTCTAGTCAAAAAGAATGTACTGCGGTCTTATTGGTCTACGCACCCAATACATCAAATGCCCATGCTCTCTGCTGCCATGTCCAGGTCACGATTTGAGAACATCCTGCGCTTCCGGCACTTCAGTGCCAATGCAACCTGTTATCTAAGAGGCCACCCTGCTTATGACCGGTTCCACAAAATTCGGCCCCTCATAGACTACCCCTGAACAGTCATTTTGAGGTATTTGGTTTCCAGACTACGCCTCACGGTTTAGGACCCCTAAAATGCCAGGGCAGTATAGGAACCCCACAAGTGACCCCATTTAGAAAGAAGACACCCCAAGGTATTCCATTAGGTGTATGATGAGTTCATAGAAGATTTTATTTCCCAGAGCGTCCCTGGGACAGCACCCCTCCTCTGAGACTTGTCTCCCCTCCCAATTCTGGACAGGAAGCTATTAAACAAACAAATTTGCATAATGGACAGCAGTACATGTATAAATACAAGCCACTTACAATGATCCTCAGTTGTTTTTCCTGTCCCGGACAGGAGCGGATGGAGGGGTCTCTGTGCTCCCATGTCAGGTGGCAGGTGCAGCGTGTGGGGCAGGCAATGACGGGCTGAGCAGGGGACTCAGTGTGCTATGCGCCCAGCGTGGTGGAGGCTTCTCCTTGGAGTGCGGAAGTTTTATGGACGGCAGAGCGCTAACCGGAAGTTCCGATTGACGTCATGTGCAGGCGTCCCACATGACTGGTCACATGATCAGGCCTGATTGCAGGCCCGCAGCGGTGATCATTACGGCGATTGGCTGCTGGACACAGAGGCAGCTGCTGGCAATTAAGGAGGAGGAGGGTAAGATTTAAAAAAGATCTGTTGTTTGTCCATGACTCAATGCTGTTTGGTGGATCATGGAGGATGCCGCAGGCCTTTCCTCACTGCAATCTGCAGGGACTGGCTCTGAACCCTCTCTGGTGAGACATTGTTTGTGTTTTTTCTGCGGAATATGCTGTTTAAGTTACACTGAGGGGACTGATAGTTTTTTTCTTATCTATATATTTCAGCCTAAACTTCCAAAAGCTGACAAAGATAAGGAAAAGGATAAATCATCTCAGTCCACTCTGAGTAAACACTCATCATCCTCCAAAGAAAGACGATGTGCTATCTGCAATAATCGCATATCCTCATCTGCTCCTTCATCTAAGAAATTATGTCAGTATTGTACAGATAAAATTGTCAAGGATGAATCCCCAGTAGTTTTCAAAGACTTAATGGGATGGATGCGCTCGGAGATGTCTTCAGCCATAAAAGAAATTAAGGATTCTGCTATAGCATCATCCTCATCAGCTGTAGCAGATCCTATGGAAGACATCCCCCCTTTGGAGGGCACTTCCCCTATGGAGGGCACTTCGGCTATTCCTGATGTCACTGTCCCTATACCTTCCCTATCTGTTCCTAAGAGAAAGAGGGGAGAGGATTCAGAGGAGTCAGAAAATTCTGGGGAGGAGGGTGAAATATCTTCCTTTGAAGAGATTTCCGCTGAGGATACATCTGATAGACCAGACAAAGGGCAGAAATTTGCTTTTTCTCCGGACCTAATGAAGAATCTGTTATCTGATATGCATACGGCTATGGGTATTACAGTTGAACAGAGGACTTTGACACCCTTGGATCAGATGTACGAAGGTTTGTCAGATCCCCAGTCCAGTTTTATCCCAGTTCATTCTTCTCTAAAAAATATGATTAAGAAGGAGTGGGATGAACCTGAAAAGAGAGCCTTTTGGCCTCGGTCATTAAATCGTAGATACCCGTTTTGTGCGGAGGACCAGAAATTCTGGGGTACATCTCCCAAGCTTGACCCATCTTTTTCCAGGGTGTCAAAGAAAACAGATTTGCAGTTCGAAAATTTTGGAAACTTAAAGGATCCAATTGACAAAAAAGCGGATAATCTCCTCAGAAGAGCATGGGAGTCCTCATCACTAACTTTTAAACCTGCAGTAGCTTCAACAGCAGTGGGTAGGTCCCTGAAATACTGGTTGATGGAAACACAGGACAAGATTGCTTCTGGTGTTCCTAGGGAGGAGATATTAAAGGACTTTCCAAAACTATTCAATTCCACCAATTATCTCACTGATGCAGCAGATGATACGGTGAAGTTGACAGCCAGGACCACTGCTTTAGTAAATTCTGCTAGACGTGGTATATGGGTAAAGACGTGGCAGGGAGATAACTCTTCCCGCTCTAAATTATGTAGTCTACCTTGTGAGGGGGAATTTCTTTTTGGCTCTAAGTTAGAGCAGACTTTGGAAAGAACTGCTGATGCTAAAAAGAATTTTCCTGTTAAAAGGAGGACCTTTCCACCCAAACGCTCCTTTCGTTCCTCTAAACCTGAACAAGACCCCAAGACTTCATCGAGAAAGAGATGGGGTCCAAGGAGGCCTCAGAAAGCCAAATCAAATTTTGCCCATACCTCCCAGCAAAATAAACAATGACGTCAGGATCCCGGTGGGGGGAAGACTGGCCCATTTTTACGAGCAGTGGCTCCTTCTTCCTCAAAATCTCTGGTTACAGAGAATTGTGTTAGAAGGGTATGCCATAGAATTTCAGTATCCCCCCCCTCGAAGGTTCTGGGTAAATCAAAGGCCAAAGACAGAGATTCAAACAATGGCATTACAAAACGAAGTGACTATGTTACTACAAAAAAGAGTGATCAGAGAGGTCCCATCATGCCAGAGGGGTCAGGGATATTATTCACCGGTCTTTCTTGTAAAAAAGCCTCAGGGGGAGTTCCGCTTCATCCTCAATCTGAAAGGGTTGAACAAGGCCGTAAAATATCGAAGATTCAGGATGGACAATATCACCTCTGTTATAAGTCTGTTACAGAAGGATTGCTTCCTGGCATCATTGGATCTCAAGGACGCCTATCTACACATCCCGATAGAGCTACAGTCTCAGCAGTTCCTAAGGTTTGCCAACAGCATTCAGGAAGAGGTAAGGCACTTCCAGTTTAACGCTTTACCTTTTGGATTAGCCTCGGCTCCTTGGTTGTTCACGAAGGTTATGTCCGAGGTCTTAGCTGTTTTGAGGAAAAGATCTATTAATGTTTTGGCCTACTTGGATGATCTTTTGTTTTGGGGTGACTCAGTAAATTCCTTGAAAATCCAGATTAATTCAGCTCTGGAATTGCTCCAATCTCTAGGATGGCTTATTAATTGATCTAAATCATCTATTCAACCTAAACAGACTATGGAATATTTAGGTTTTGTTATTTCTACTTGTGATGAGAAAGTGTTTTTGCCTCAGAGAAAGATAACTGCTATTCTTAATACTGTTCTTTCTTTTCAGACCACAGGTGCCATTACGCTAAGAAGGGCTATGTCGGTTCTAGGCCTTCTAACCTCCTCCTTCCCTGCAGTCCAGTGGGGACAACTCCATTCAAGAATACTGCAAAATTGGATCCTAAAGAATTGGAACAGAAAGGTGACGTCCTTAGAAAGAAGATTGCTAATTCCTTTCAGAGTAAAGGCAGCTCTCAGCTGGTGGCAGAATCCAGTTCGTCTGTCCGAAGGTCGACCGTGGTTTTCTCCAGTCGAAAAAATCATAACAACAGACGCCAGCTCCTGGGGTTGGGGGGCTCATATAGACTCACTACCAGCACAGGGTCAGTGGTCCACTTTGATGAAAGGAAGATCGTCAAACAGCAGAGAGTTACAGGCAGTATGGATGGGCCTACTTCACTTTTGCAATTACATCAGCCACTGTCATGTTCTAGTACGTTCAGACAACGCCAGTGTAGTGGCGTACATCAACAGGCAAGGAGGAACGAAAAGTCATCTTTTATGGTTTCAGACCTCAAAAATCCTATTGTGGGCGGAGAAAAATCTAAAATCCATCAGAGCAGTGCATCTGAGGGGTGTAAACAATTATCTTGCGGATTACCTAAGCAGATCGGCTCTAAAGCAGGACGAGTGGACCCTGAACTCGGAGGTTTTCCAGGAGATCTGCATGACATGGGCACATCCAGAAGTGGATCTATTTGCAAGGAGGAGCAACGCAAGGTGTCAACTCTTTTGTTCCCTATGGCCCCAGGACAGGCCATGGGCGATAGATGCCTTTTCGATAGATTGGAGCATCAGACTAATGTATGCTTTTCCCCCTCTATCCCAGATCCCGAAGGTTCTCAGCAAGATTTGTCGAGACAGGGCTCGATTAATTCTGATAGTTCCATTTTGGCCGAAAAGACCGTGGTTCAGTCTATTACAGAGGTTATCGATCAGTCCTCCGTTGCTTTTACCTCAACGTCCGGATCTATTGCAGCAGGGGCCAGTTTTTCATCCAAATCTTCAGCAGATGCGTCTCTCTGCATGGAACCTGAGTGGAACATTTTGAAGTCTAAGGGGTTTTCAGATGGTCTTTCGGAAACCTTGATTCAAAGTCGAAAGAAAGTGACAAGAGTAATTTATCAGAAGGCCTGGCGAGTCTATAATAGCTGGTGTTTGGAGAGATCTATGAATGTTCATTCATCGACATCAGTTTTAGAATTCCTGCAGGCAGGGTTTGAAAAAGGACTGAGTATTAGTACATTAAAAGTTCAGACAGCGGCAATCAGTGTTTTCCTACAAAGAAGACTAGCCCAGGAGGCGTTCATTCTTCGTTTTTTTCAGGCAATTAAGAGGTTACGTCCAGTGTTGGTTCCGAGAACCCCGTCTTGGGATTTAAACATAGTCTTACAGGCTATGTGTGGTCCTCCCTTTGAACCAATTGACCAAGTTTCGGAAAAATTGTTATCCTTGAAGATGGCATTTCTTCTTGCGATTACTTCGGCAAGAAGGGTAGGAGAGTTACAGGCTTTGTCAATTAAGCCTCCCTACTGTATTATTTCAGAAGACAAGGTTACTTTGAGGCCAGATATTGCCTTCCTTCCAAAAGTAGTTTCAACTTTTCACAGAACTCAGGAGATATTTCTTCCTTCATTTTGTGAGAAACAGTCTAATGAAAAAGAGAAACAGCTTCATTGTCTGGATGTCAGAAGGTGTCTACTTCAATACTTGGAGAGGTCTAAATCATGGAGGAAGACAGATGCTTTGTTCATCCTGTTTGCTGGAAAGAATAGGGGGCTCCGTGCATCAAAGCCAACTATTGCTAGATGGATAAGACAGGCTATTCTAATGGCATATCAATCACAGGGTAGGGTCCTTCCAACATCTGTCAAAGCTCATTCTACAAGAAGTGTCGCAACCTCATGGGCAGAGAGGGCTGGAGCTTCCATCGAGCAGATTTGTAGAGCGGCTACCTGGTCCAGCCAGAACACATTTGTAAAACATTACAGACTAAATTTATTATCAAGTGGTGATCTAGCCTTTGGTAGAAAAGTTCTACAGGCAGTAGTCCCACCCTAATGAGAATCTTGTTTATCGTCTCAGAGGAGGGGTGCTGTCCCAGGGACGCTCTGGGAAAGACCACACTTACCTTCGGTAAGGTCTTTTCCAGTAGTCCAGGGGACAGCACCCCTACTTCCCACCCTATGTGGGAAACTATTAAGAAGAAATTTTGCAAGCATCGTATGGTGAGTCCGGGTCATCTTTGTTATTACTGAGGATCATTGTAAGTGGCTTGTATTTATACATGTACTGCTGTCCATTATGCAAATTTGTTTGTTTAATAGCTTCCTGTCCAGAATTGGGAGGGGAGACAAGTCTCAGAGGAGGGGTGCTGTCCCCTGGACTACTGGAAAAGACCTTACCGAAGGTAAGTGTGGTCTTTTTTGTCACAAGTTAGTGGAAAATGACACTTTGTGAAAAAAAAAAAACTATAGAAATCAATTTCCGCTAACTTGTGACAATAAATAAAATCTTCTATGAACTCACCTACTGCTAACAGAATACATTGGGGTGTTGTCTTTCTAAAATGGGGTCACTTGTGGGGTTCCTATACTGTCCTGGCATTTTAGGGGCCCTAAACCGTGAGGAGTAGTCTGGAAACCAAATACCTCAAAATGACCTGTGAAATCCTAAAGGTACTCATAGGACTTTGAGCCCCTAAGCGCACCTAGGCTGCAAAAAAGTGTCACACATTTGGTATCACTGTACTCAGGAGAAGTAGTATAATGTGTTTTGGGGTGTATTTTTACACATACCCATGCTGGGTGGGAGAAATATCTCTGTAAATGGAAAATTGTGTGTAAAAAAAAAAAATCAAAAAAAAAAATCATAAAATTCTCATTTACAGAGCTATTTCTCCCACCCAGCATGGGCATGTGTAAAAATACACCCCAAAACACATTATAGTATTTCTCCCGAGTACGACGATACCACGTGTGACACTTTTTTGCAGCCTAGGTGCACTAAGGGGCCCAAAGTCCAATGAGTACCTTTAGGATTTCACAGGTCATTTTGAGAAATTTCATTTCAAGACTACTCCTCACGGTTTAGGGCCCCTAAAATGCCAGGGCAGTATAGGAACCCCACAAATGACTCCATTTTAGAAAGAAGACACCCCAAGGTATTCCGATAGTAGTATGGCGAGTTCATAGAAGATTTTATTTTTTGTCACAAGTTAGCGGAAATTGATTTTAATAGTTTTTTTTCACAAAGTGTCATTTTCCGCTAACTTGTGACAAAAAATAAAATCTTCTATGAACTCACCATACTTCTAACGGAATACCTTGGGGTGTCTTCTTTCTAAAATGTGGTCATTTGTCGGTTCCTATACTGCCCTGGCATTTTAGGGGCCCTAAACCGTGAGGAGTAGTCTAGAAACCAAATGCCTCAAAATGACCTGTGAAATCCTAAAGGTACTCATAGGACGTTGGGCCCCTTAGCGCACCTAGGCTGCAAAAAAGTGTCACACATGTGGTATCGCCGTACTCAGGAGAAGTAGTATAATGTGTTTTGGGGTGTATTTTTACACATACCCATGCTGAGTGGGAGAAAGATCTCTGTAAATGGACAATTGTGTGTAAAAAAAATTAACAAATTGTCATTTACAGAGATATTTCTCCCACCCAGCATGGGTATGTGTAAAAATACACCCCAAAACACATTATAGTATTTCTCCCGAGTACGGCGATACCACGTGTGACACTTTTTTGCAGCCTAGGTGCACTTAGGGGCCCAAAGTCCTATGAGCACCTTTAGGCTTTACAGGGGTGCTTACAATTTAGCACCCCCCAAAATGCCAGTAAACACACCCCACAAATGACCCCATTTTGGAAAGTAGACACCCCAAAGTATTCAGAGAGGGGCATGGTGAGTCCGTGGCAGATTTCTTTTTTTTTTTGTCACAAAGTGTCATTTTCCGCTAACTTGTGGCAAAACATAAAATCTTCTATGAACTCACCATGCCTCTTAGTGAATACTTTGGGATGTCTTCTTTCCAAAATGGGGTAATTTGGGGGGTATTTATACTATCCTGGATTTCTAGCACCTCATGAAACATGACAGGGGGTCAGAAAAGTCAGAGATGCTTCAAACTGGGGAAATTCACTTTTTGCACCATAGTTTGTAAACGCTATAAACTTTTACCCAAACAAAAAAAAATCCAATAAGTGTCTATTTATTCATCAGACATGCACCACAATAAATGTAGACAAAAATGTATGTAGAAATTTTACTTTATTTGAAAAATGTCAGCACAGAAAGTTAAAAAAAAACTTTTTTTTTAAAATAAAATTCATGTCTTTTTTTTGATGAATATAATAAAAACTAAAAATCACAGAAGCAATCAAATGGCACTAAAAAAAAGCTGTATTAGTGACAAGAAAAGGAGGTAAAATTCATTTAGATAGTAGATTGTATGACCGAGCAATAAACCGTTAAAGCTGCAGTGGTCTGAATGGAAAAAAAAGTGTCTTGTCCTTAAAGCTAATGGGTACCGTTTTAAAAATAAAAAAGTCAGATACTCACCTAAGGAGAGTGAAGGCTTGGTCCTAATGAGCCTTCCCTCTCCTCTCCGGGTGCCCGGTGGATCCTCTGTTCAAATCCGCCACCGCGGGGACTTCGGAAGTCTTCGGAAGGCTCAGGCTCCCGAAGACGGGCCGCTCCATACCACGCACGCGAGCGTCATAGAGGGCGCTCGCGCATGTGTACTATGGAGCGGCCCGTCTTCGAGAGCCCGAGTGCTCCCGAAGACTCGGAAACCTCCCTTCGGCGGCGGAAGTGGCAGTATTTGACCGAACTTGTTGGAATACTGCTACGGGGGATCCTGCGCGGGACCGGGCATCGGGAGAGGAGATGGAAGGCTCATTAGGACCAAGCCTTACCTCTCTTTAGGTGAGTATCTGACTTTTTTATTTTTAAAACGGTACCCATTAGCTGTAAGGGGTTTTAAGACTGCAGTCCTTAAGTGGTTAAAGACTATTATTGGGCAGAGTAGAGTATGAAGATCTGAGCACAAGGTTGAGGTTAGCTTACAATTTATTTATTTTTTAGCTCACATGACAAGGAATGATACAAAACATATTTATTTTGTTATTGCTGTCTGTGTGCCAATTGGGGGACTTACATTATGTTCCACATGTGCAACTGTTGTTACCCCAAGGGAATTAAGACTCGATCTTTTAATTCAGGCCGAGCTCTCTACAGACAACATTGCAGAGTGGTGTGTCTGTTGCTGTGGAGGGGGAACATCACGCAGTGAAAGGTAGAGCAGCTTCTGTCATTTACAGATCTGGTATTCTGGATCTTTATATGTGCAATGGGGATGTCTGTAGCGCGTATGTACATACTTGGCAGAAGTCCTAACCTTTTTCCAGTATAATAATAATAATAATCCGAACATTTATATAGCGCTTTTCTCCTGTCTGACTCAAAGCGCTCAAGAGCTGCAGCCACTGGGACACACTCAACAGGACACCCTGCAGTGTTAGGGAGTCTTGGCTTGAACTCATTACTGAATAGGTGCTGACCCTAGCCAGGATTCGAACCCTGGTCTTCCATGTCAAAGGCAGTGCCCTTAAAGGAATACTATCGATTCACATATTTTTTTCAATTGACACAGGAATTGTTTGGGAAGTGCTGCTAAGTACTGGTGTATACATTTTAGTAGCAACTTCTTTGTTTACTGTTAGCAAAATACATTCAAAGTTTACTGATGCCAAAACTGACGGCTGACTGAGCCATGAGGAGAAGGGAAATTCCCCTCACACTTGATCAGTTAACTCTATGTGTAGTTCTGTGTGTGACAGAGAGAGACAGGACACAGGAGCTGCAGCTGTTGGGAGCTCTGTTTCTGACTGAAGTGTCTGAAGAGAGCAGAGGAAATGTAACTAATTGTCACAGCTTTTCATACTGTTTTTGCTTTCAGAGTTTGATATGTTTGATATTTGCTTTCTGTAGTCTGATATGCAACTCTGGCTGTGCATTGAAGCAGACACTCCTTCTGCAATGGATTTGTCCCAATATAGCTAAATCCTACCCTCAATAAATTACAGCTTTTGCCTCTGATATTTACCATGAAAAGTAGGAAAATGTTTACACAGCTACTTAGACATTATTTGTACATTGTCATTTTAGAACACTTGGGTATCGATAGTATTCCTTTAACCAGTACGCTATTCAGCCACTTATACATTTTTTTGTAATGTGTTTCTGTTATGAAGATTCTCCCATCGTTATTGTTCTTTGTGATATAAATATCCCCAATGTGGATACAGAGCAATGAAAATCCTGGCAGACTTTCCTCCTGGCCAAAACAGAGGGATCCTGGAGGGATGGATTACTCCATCTTCTTGAGCTTGCTGTATGCTGTCTCTGTGGACATAGGCCCGTGCAAGCCGTGCAGCTGCACAGGGGCCCCATGCCCTCTAGGACCCATGCACCTGCACAACAGTTATTCCGTAGGCTCTTCTCTGTGTATTTCTCTCTGAAACCCAGGAGGAACAGTGATATTTGCTTTTGGCCCAGTGATACACAAGTATGAAATGTGTGCTACATTAACACAGTGCCTACTGAATGTAACCTAGATTCATGTACTTTTATGTCATTGATATTATTTGGATCCAACTATAATCTGATATGATTATGGCCACTCACATGGGGCCCCTTTATTTATTCTGCACAGGGGCCCACTGTTGGCTTTGTCCACCACTGCTCTGATATTATGTTATGAGTATGGATATTTATAATGTCATTCAATTATTGGAGTAATCATCCACCCTCATCTGATATTTGTCCTATGTAATAATACCTTTTTTTTTAATAATACCTTTAGATTGTATAGCGCTTTTCTCCTGTCGGACTCAAAGCGCTTGCGAAGCAGCCACTAGAGCGCACTCAGTAGGCAGTAGCAGTGTTAGGGAGTCTCGCCCAAAGAGCTCCTTACTGAATTACTGGCTTACTGAACAGGAAGAGCCGAGATTTGAACCCAGGTCTCCTGTGTCAGAGGCAAAGCCCTTAACCAGTACACCATCCAGCCACTACTGTACTGTATAGCTGTGTTTTTTGCTCGTGGGAAAGGTTGGAAAGTATATGTGTTCTTCGATGCTAAGGCTGTATGCTGTGTATCTTTTCAGTTTACCCTTAGGCTGCTTACACACTAAGACGTTACAGGCGCGCGTTAGTGCGCCTGTAACGCTCCCCCAACGCACAGCAATGTAACACAAGTGGGCTGTTCACACAGCCCACGTTGCGTTACATGTAATGCTGCACGTTCTGCCGAAAGTGCAGCATGCTACGGCGTTAGAGCGGCTATAGCCGCGTTAGACTGTTTGCACATGCACAGTGGGGGGAGAGAGGAGGCGGGGAGATGCTGCTACAGTAGCCGCGCACATGGCTACTTAATATTCACTGCACTGGCGGCCGCTGATTGGCCGGCGGGACCACGTGATGCGGAGTGTCTCGCTCCGCATCACGTGGTCCCGCCGGCCAATCAGCGCCACTCTGGGAGACCTTATACGGATAGAGCCGCCTAACGCAGCTCACTCTACCGTCCTCTCCGCACCACCATGCGTTGCATTAGGTGCACGTTATCCGACCTTAACGTGGCACCTAACGCAACGTCTTCGTGTGCAAGTAGCCTAAAGCTATGCTCTTGCATTTTTTTTTTGTCAATCTATTGAAACAAAAAATCCTGGCAGATTTGAAATTTTCCCTGCTATGCTCAGACCTCAAATGGGGTGGGATTAGTTCAAAACATTTTTATTTCCCATTTTATAGAGGGAAACTTTGAGGACAGGAAGGCACCGAATATAAAAAAAAAAGATCTTTTTGGACCATATGCAATTAACTTTGGCCTCGATTCATCATTGTCTTTGCATTAACTTTTTCCAGTTCGTTAAATTACCGAATTCAAAGTTTATCGATTTTCTAGTTGTATTCATCAAGGTTTTTCCACATTCAGTGTGAAATCGATAACAATGCAGTAACCATTCGGTAGCGTGTCGATATTTCCATTTTACAGCGGTAATTTAACACAAGGCTGTAAGATTCCCGTGTAATTGTGGGTAAAAAGGCAGTCCTTTGAACACCACGTAGCAACATTACGAATAGGGCTTAACACCTGGACCGGGATTCTGGAAGTGGCTTGCGACAATCCCACAATTTGATAGGAGTCATTTCTGAAAAAATGTTGTGCAGCTAGCAATTTAGTTAACCTTGGCACTGCCTGTGTTCTCTTTCAAGATGATTCAAGAGAAATGCAGATGTCCTGTTATAGCAAATAAATCCATTCTCTTGCAAATTGATATGGTTCTAGACCTATTTCTTGACCTTCTGCGCCTTTGAATCACTCTCAGCTGATACATAACCACTTCAAATGGCTCCATCTTCTCTGTCAGCAATGATCTGACAGGAATAATGACAGAGCAGTGAAGGAGATAACTAATTCTATATTTAACGCTAAACCACGCCCACTTTCATTTTCATGATTTGCACTTTCTTCCTTTTTATCGCATCATTACCGAATGATTACCGAATGCTCGCTAACAGCTGTAGATAGCTTTGATGAATCCTGAAATCAACTTATCGAGTTCGGTATTTTACTGAGCTGTCGGTAATTGAGTCGATAAGTCTTGATGAATTAAGGTCTTTTTCTCCTGAGTTTTCTCCTTGGTGATATTTTCACATCTTGCCAATAAAATGCCTTTAAAGAGACTCTGTAACAAAATTTTCATCCTTATTTCTTCTATCCTATAAGTTCCTATAGCTGTTCTAATGTGCTCTAACTGCAGCCTTTCCTATTTGCACAGTGGCTGTATTATCTCTGTTATATGATCTAATCTTCTCTCCTCTGTTGGGCTGAGACAGTCAGGCTGGAATGTGCTGTGCTGCTTGTGATTGACTAGAAGTTATACACACCCTCTCAAGGCCCCCTGCACACTCTGTATGACTCACACTTGTAAGAACTCTCAACGTATCACTTGCTATATCTTTTGTTTGTAAACACTGGATAAAAATGGCAATTACAAGCCAGGATTGCAGCAGGGAGAAGCAGAAACAGCACAGAGGGGCCCAGGAGAACATAATGAATAGAATGGTATGCTTTTTATTGTAAGACTTTTAGGGCTTGATTCACAAAGCAGTGCTAACCTACTTAGCACGTCTAAAGTCTTTAGACGTGCTAACCAGGGTGCTAAGTAGGTTAGCACCGGATTTCTCAATCAGATAACGCGCTAAGTTTACACGCGCAAAGTCCCATAGGCTTTAATGGGCACTTCACGCGGAGTGCCCTGCGCTCTGTGCAGTGCGAGTGTAAAGTTTTACGTGCATAAAGTTCTGCGCGAGTAAAGTTTTGTGCGCGATAAGCTTGTTTAGACGTGCTAAGGGGGTTTTCACGGGCGTGCTAACAGTTAGCACCGCTTTGTGAATCAAGCCCTTAGAGTACAGATTCTCTTTAAGCCACTAGCCAACAAGAGCTGCAATAACAAAATGCTGAAAAGTTTCAATAACAAAATGCTGAAAAATTATTTGGGAGCCTAGTGGTCCAACCCTCCCCTATAGCTTTTCCTTGTAGTCTAGTGTTCGGCCTCTGTAATATGTTGGCATTCTACAAATCCAATTCATAATGATAATAATACAGCTCTCGCTGGTAGTTTAGTGGTCCCTCACTGAACATTGTTAAAGTAAAATGAATAGTCCCTTATTATCCATAAGAAAGCAAAGCTTTTAGGCCTCTTTCTGATGGTAAGCTGACAGGCGTTAGTTGCTCTTCTGGATCCACTGGGCGCTAGCAAGAACAGGGGCGGCTCCAGGATTTTTGTTTTATCGAGGGTGCTATGCCGGCACTAGATCCAGTGGTAGGGTAGCTGCCGATACGCACTGCAGCAAAAAAAAAAAGGGTGTGTCCATGCACTGGAAAGCGGGCATGATAATTGCGGGTCATGGGCAGAGCCAAATGAACTTAGCAGCTGTGTAATTCATAGACAGTGCACATCACCAGCAATATATAGCCAGATGTAGCCGCCCCCTGCTCCCAGTATAGGTAGCCAGATGTCCCATAAGTATAAGCCCCTTCCCTAGGATTAGTGGCCAGATGTGCCACCAGTATAGGTAGCCTGGTATAGGTGCCCCCAGTATAGATAGCCAGGGATAGCCGCTCCCAGTATAGGTAGCCAGCTATAGGTGCCAGGATGGGCAGGGTGCCGGTGCTAATAAGATTTTAGGAGGTGCTACAGCACTGGCAAGACCCTGTTCTGGGGAAACATTTGCCAGATAGACACCGGTTTATATATTCCAGGGCTCGTAATTTAAAGAACTATTTGGCCCCAAGTTGTGTTAATCCTCCCACATCTAGTCCATGGCAAAATCCAGGCTTCTACTAGTGTTGGGCGAACAGTGTTCGCCACTGTTCGGGTTCTGCAGAACATCACCCTGTTCGGGTGATGTTCGCGTTCGGCCGAACACCTGATGGTGTTCGGCCTTTTAAGTTCGGGTTCGCCCCGAACTTCTAATGGCCGCCGAACAGGGCCGAACAGGGCCCCTGTTCGGCCGAACAGGGCCCTGTTCGGCCGAATACGGCCCCCCTATGGGGTCGCAGGCATAAGGGGGGAGCATGCCCCGATCGCGGGGGGGGGTCGGAAATTCCCCCCACCCCCTCCGCTAGCGCTCCCCCCTCTGCCCGCTTCCCCATAACAAAGTTTCAAGAAGTACCTGCTGTGTCCGGTGGTAGTGTGGGTGGCTGGCAGTGGGCGGCACTATGCAGTGACTGAATGAGGAGGAGGAGTCCGGAGAGTGACGCGTTGAGGGAGGCCGGGCAGCGGGCGGTTCACTGCTGAACCGCCCGCTGCCCGGCCTCCCTCAACGCGTCACTCTCCGGACTCCTCCTCCTCATTCAGTCACTGCATAGTGCCGCCCACTGCCAGCCACCCACACTACCACCGGACACAGCAGGTACTTCTTGAAACTTTGTTATGGGGAAGCGGGCAGAGGGGGGAGCGCTAGCGGAGGGGGTGGGGGGAATTTCTGACCCCCCCCCCCGCGATCGGGGCATGCTCCCCCCTTATGCCTGCGACCCCATAGGGCCCCCAAAAGCTGGATGTTCGGAAAGTTCGGGGTTCGGCCCGAACATGCCGAACATCTCGGCCATGTTCGGCGAACTTTCCCGAACCCGAACATCCAGGTGTTCGCCCATCACTAGCTTCTACCCATGTCGATCATGTAGAGCATGCAAAGGACTGACTGTCAAAGTCCAGTCAGTTAGCTCCTTTTCTAACAATAGGACCTTTAAAATTAAGCAGTTTATTACTTGCCGGTCCACCCATGTAGTATATCTACTGTGGTGTAAGTGTGGACTTCAATATATCGGTAGGACCACTAGGGCTCTATATGAACGCCTAGGAGAACATATATATATATATAAAATTAACAAAAGCTTCCAACAGCACAGTGTGCCTAGGCACTTCTCTCTTCAGCATAGCTCTTGTGCAGCTGATGCTAGGATGTGTGGCATAGAGAAACTGGTTCCGGGATGGAGAGGTTGTAATAAAACTCGTGAGGTGTCTAAACTTGAGACTAAATGAATATATAACATGGGTACATTGCAGCCTAATGGGTTAAACATAGATATAGACCTGAATTGTTTTATTAGTACTGATTAAAGCTTATGTGGGTAGCCAATGTGCCCCTTTGGGTGATCTGATGGTAGTTTATTAATGGGTTTAGGGGTTTGTGAATCTTATGAGGGGAGAGGGAGGGTATGGAAACTGATTTTGGGTTTGTTTAATACAAATTTATTGGTGCAGTTTGATTGCTAGCCTCTGGGTGGCGCATTAGCACCCATGTGTAAATTGTTCAAATAAAATTAATGTTTGCGTGAAGATTATGGAGCAAACTGTAGATATGAAAACTATGCCTTATATATTCTAGTAATTTTCTATGGATTATACAATGGCGTCAATTCACCAGAGGTTACCAACCTATTTATCTCTTGGGAGGTAATTTACCTCCTGTGATATCTCCAAATAGCAATTCTCCAGAAGTATAGGGGAAAATATCAACAGAGAGAAATGCAAGAGATAAATGTGAGATAAGTATGAGATAAATAAGTGATAGTTAGTAGTTAGTTTTTCTCCAAATCACAATTCACCAGGGAAGAAAGGGGGTGTGGCCATTCGTTATTTTTTCATCTCTTTATCCCCTGAATGAACCTGGAGATATCGTGGTTTTCACACAGCAGCTGCTGCTGTGGAAGATGGAGCCTTTTGAGCTTACTCTGTTAGGCCTGGTGCACACCAAAAAACGCTAGCAGATCCGCAAAATGCTAGCAGATTTTGAAACGCTTTTTCTTCTTTTTCTGTAGCGTTTCAGCTAGCATTTTGCAGTTTTGTGAAGCGTTTTTGGTGTAGTAGATTTCATGTATTGTTACAGTAAAGCTGTTACTGAACAGCTACTGTAACAAAAACCGCCTGGAAAACCGCTATGAAGTGCCGTTTTTCAGAGCGGTTTGCGTTTTTCCTATACTTAACATTGAGGCAGAAACGCATCCGCAATCCAAAATCTCCAGCAGTCCGGGAGTATGCGTTTCTGCAAAACGCCTCCCGCTCTGGTGTGCACCAGCCCATTGAAATACATTACCCAAGCGTATCCGCAGCCGCAAGCGGATCGCAAAACGCAGCCGAACCGCTCTGGTGTGCACTAGGCCTTAGAGCTTGCTTCTATTATGAGGAGACGAAGGCGCAGGAGGAGGGTCTGTTTAATCGCCCCTCGTATTTTTCGTGAGAGAACAGTTCTTGATAATTTTACTGAGACAGAGGTGGTGAAGAAGTTCAGACTCACTCGTGATATGATTTATGATATGATCCGACAGTAAAAGGCGGGAATACTCTGGTCACGTGGTGGTAAAACTCCGCCTCCTACCCACAATGCTTCACTTTCAAGCTTACAGAGAGGAAAAGTATCCCATGTAAATCATTAATACCGATTACCTAACTCTCTGCTTTCTCACACTTTCCTCATGCATATCTCTCCATTATTCCCTGCTATCCAACACTTTTCTCTCTGTCCTCTCACACTGGTGAATTGACTCCAGAGTGTTAAAATACCTCATGAGATAAACTACCTACCTTTTTTCTCTTAGTAAATCCTCTCTGGTGAATTGACGCCAATGATTGTACTTCTTGGCCGCAGCTGGAACTGACAGGCAGCTATAAGTAACGTCGTGCCGTTAGCTCCGTAGACCCTGATGAGTTGCTTAGCAACGAAACGCGCTGGGCGGAGCTACGGAGCGACGTGCTGAGCATGTGACGTCATCGGACGCGGAACGTCGATACACGCGGATTTTCTGAGCGATCCCGGCGGGGTATACGAGCAGTAAGGCTGACATTTTTGCGGGGAGGCAGTAGATACTGGTGGGCGCTAACGACATCGGCGCAGCCGCCTGTCATACCCAGCATAGGGCCATTTTTGCACACCACTGTTTAAAATCTGACACTTCTAAAAGATTTTCTGTACTTGGAGATGGAATTTTATTGTCATATATGACATTTTTATAAATAAATCTAGATATTTTTACGCTATGTAAGCGTTTTTGTCTCTCCTTTGGTGATATCACTGGCACTGGAGCAAATTGGAACTGGGGAAACTCTACCTCCACACGTGAGAGCCACATCAGATCGATAGACTGTGAGGTGGCCAATACCTCAGATGCTGTGACAGGCCCACATAGGCCGCTGCATCCGGTGAGTGGGGACCTGAAGGGGGGTTTGAACCCTAGCAGCCATTGTTTTATAAGAACTGTATCTGTGTCCAAGATATCTGGATGGACTGTGTCTACTGATGAACTTTTATTCTGATGCTGATTTGTTTTTTATAAAGTTGTATGCAGCGCTTTTGTCCCAATTGTTCTACATGATTTTATAGCTTACACAAAGCCGGACAGCGCTCTACTTTCCAATTTCTATATTTTAGTTGTTCTAAACTGTCTTTTTGACATTTGTTGGCTGAAGCGCTAATCTAATTGTTTAGCTATTGTAGATATTTCACTTAGGAGTGTCCTTGAAGGATTTGTTTTTTTAGTTGACTGCAAAAGTATTTATTGAATGAAACAGAGCTTGTTCTGTTAATGTGTCTGATGAATTGTTTTCCTCATTTCAAGTCCCGAGGTGATGATGAATAGCAATAGAGTTACTAACGTGTTTTGCTTTGCATTCTCCCAGCTAGGTACATTAACAATCAGTTTTTATTGTAGTCTTTTGTGACATCTTAATTAGGATGACAACATCCCTATAGAAAAATCGTGATGACAGCATAATTTAGTGTGACATGTTGGGAATACTGCATTTTGCAACATTACTTTTTAATTTACACCGTTTCAAATTATTATTCAAATGATATGTTTCTAATTTACCTAAATAATTGATGTAAATAAGTCAGCATAATTCTCATGTTATCAACAACTAAGAGTACAATTCAAATTTTATTTAACAAGCCTCCTAATGATAACAGTATTTTTTCTAACTTCTAGAGGACCACCTAATGCCAATTGGCGTAAAGTCCTGGGGGCGTTTTGCGCGCACATCTCCACTTGATTGATAGAGCTCTGCGGGGGGGAGGGAAAAAAATAGGCAAATTTATTTAAAAAAAATAAACAAATACACAAATATTCATTGGAGGAGCGATCAGAGCCCACCAAAAGAAAGCTCTGGTGGTGGGCAGAAAAGGGGAGAGGGGTTCATTTGTGTGCTGCGTGGTATGGCTCTGCAGCAAGCTTTTAAAGCTGCAGAGCCCGAAATTGTAAAAAATAGCCTGGTCACTAGGGGAGTGTAAGCCTATGGTCCTGAAGTGGTTAAAAAATGAAAAAAACGTACAATGCACTGTTCCAAATTATTACGCACAGTAGGTTTTCAAAACACTTTATAGGCTGTAAAGAACTAAAAATGGTCATTTGTTGAATTTGCAGCATTAGTTCTTATGTATTGAAATGAAAAGCTATTTCAATTAATAAAATCTGAACAAGTCAAGTTTCATATGAACATAGGACCCCTTATTTCATAGTAGATTTTTAATTCTTTCTTCCATTAAACATGTGAGTTTTTGGAGAGTTTCTGTTTGACTTTCTTTGCAGGATATCAGAATAGCCTCCCAGAGCTGCTGTTTCTGATGTATACCGCCTTCCACCCTCATTGATATTTTGCTTGTGGTTGCTCCAAAGGTTCTCAATAGGATTGAGATCAGGGGAGGATGGGGTCATACCTTGATTTTTTTTTTTCTCCTTTTATGCCAATAGTAGCCAATGACTGCCAATTTCTGCAATGGTTTTGAGGATGGAATAAACATAGTTTTATGCTTTGCAATCTGTTGCCCAGATTCTTTCTGATCAACTTGGATTTAATGGATGTGCAACTGTCCGGAGGCAGGATAGATCACTGTAAATACCCTCATTAGTCTGCTGCAGTCAGCATATAGTGCCAACCTACAAACTGTCCTTTTTGTAGGTAAATCTTCTTTCAATCAGAAACTCCACATACTTTTCAGAGGTAATTTTCACACTTTGAGTGACCCTAAAGGGTGCTAAACAGCTCTCTTCCCATGATTCCAGCCCAAAACATTACTCCGCCACCTTCTTGCTGACATTGCAGCCTTGTTGGGATGTGGAGGCTGTAAACCAACTATCAACCACTCCATCCATCTGGACCATGAAGAGTTGCACGGCACTTATCAGTAAACAAGACTGAAAATTATTCTTCATAGTTCTGGGCCCACTGCAGCTGTTTCTGCTTGTGAGCTTAGGTTACTGGTGATTGAATGCACTGAAATTCTCTGGAGAATCCTGCACTTGGATGTTTGTGAGACTCCGTAGGCCCCAGTAGCTTCAAATATGTGTTTGCTACTTTGCAGTGGCATTTTGAGAGCTGTTCTTGCTTTTATCTGCACAAACCCGTATGTGCTCTGAGTCAGCCACAAATCTTTTAACAGTACGATAATCCTGCTTAAAGAGACACTGAAACGAAAAAAAATTATGATATAATTAATTGTGTGTAATATGGATAATTACTAGAACATTATTAGCAAAGAAAATATTCTCATATTTTTATTTTCAGTTATATAGTTTTGTTTATAACATTGCATCATTCTCTAATATTTGCAGTTTAACCCTCCTGGCGGTATAAAAAATTCCGCCAGGAGGCAGCGCAGCAGTTTTTTTTATTTTTTATTTTTTATTATATCATGTAGCGAGCCCAGGGCTCGCTACATGATAGCCGCTGCTCAGCGGCATCCCCCCCGCCCTCTTCGATCGCCTTCGGCGATCTCCGATCAGGAAATCTTGTTCAAAGAACGGGATTTCCTGGAGGGCTTCCCCGGTCGCCA
The DNA here is from genome assembly GCF_040937935.1 of Hyperolius riggenbachi. Classification (NCBI taxonomy): domain Eukaryota; kingdom Metazoa; phylum Chordata; class Amphibia; order Anura; family Hyperoliidae; genus Hyperolius; species Hyperolius riggenbachi. The sequence continues at coordinate 203,063,517 of NC_090650.1, read as the reverse complement.
TGGCGACGGGGCGGGATGACGTCACCGACGTCGGGACGTCATTGGGAGTCCCGGACCACCCCTCAGCGCTGCCTGGCACTGATTGGCCAGGCAGCGCACGGGGTCTGGGGGGGGCGCGGCGCGACGGATAGCGGCGATCAAGCGCGGGGCGGCGGCGATTGGTGTGCTGACGCAGCTAGCAAAGTGCTAGCTGCGTGCAGCAAAAAAAAAAAATTAGACAAATCGGCCCAGCAGGGCCGGAGAAAACCTCCTGCGTGGCTTACGTAGTTCGGGGTTACCGCCAAGGAGGTTAGACACTATTCAGCATTCTAAATGATTTTACAGAGCAGGCTAGTGAACTTTTGAATTGTAGCTCTGCAGCTCTGTACCTCTGCAGAGAAATCGAAAATACTGCGTGAGACAGTTGAAATAACAAGCTTCAGAAGACAGAGCTCTCTGCAACTTTGAAAGTCTTGGAGCTCAATGGCTCTTTTGCATAGATAACTGGAGTTTCTTAAAGGGAACCTGAAGCGAGTAAAATTTTTTAAAATAAACACGTGGCGTAGCTGCAAATGAATATTACATACTAACCTCACCATCAGTTCCTCTCAGACGCTCACCATTTTCTTCTTACAGTGATCCCTTCCAGTTCTGACAAGATTTTGTCAGAACTGAAATATACCAGTTGCTGTCAGTTATATACCAGCAGCTGTCAGTTACAACTGAATGTGCAAAGTAATGGCCATGTTTCCCTATAGCTGAAGTGGGTGATATTACAGTTTAACAGTGTGCTGACCAGGAAGCTGTTATAGGGTAATGGCCATTTTTAAAATGGAGGACGGGGAATTCCATTGATCACAGTGTACAAATGGGACGCAGGAGAGGAGAAAGAGATTGAGGAGTAGACTACACAGAAGGTAAGTATCACCTATGTATGGTTATTTTGACTTTTTATTTTCAGTTCAGGTTCTCTTTAACGCTTCCTGTACTGGAAACCATATTAGACTTATGTCTCTGCTCCTAATGTTTTATTTCTTAGCTCTACTACCAGGGGCGTTTCTAGGTTCCTGGGAGATGCTATGCTTGCATTGCTGGCAGTGATGCTGGGCCGGCCTGGCTGGTGGTGATGTTGAGCCGACCTGGCTTTGCTAGGTGACTTGCTGGGGGCTTTGCTGGGCTGGGTGATTTGCTGGGGGCATTTTGGGGGGTTTTGCTGGGCTGGAGGCTTTACTTGGCTGTACGCTTTGCTGGGCTGAGACCAGGAGGCTTTGCTAGGCTGGGGGGTTTGCTTTGCTGGTGGCTGTGCTTTGTTGGGCTGGGGCCCTGGAGCTTTGCTTGGCTGTAGATGGGTAGGTGCGCCCAGTATAGGTTAGATAGAAAGGTTCCCCCAATATAGGTTAGATAGGTAGGTGCCACGGTATAGGTTAGATAGGTAGGTGCCTCCAGTGTAGGCTAAATTGGTAAGTTACCCTAGTATAGGTTAGATAGGTAGGTGCCTCCAGTTTAGGTTAGATAAGTAGGTTCCCCCCATAGGTATGTGCCTCCAGTGTAGGTTAGATAGGTAGGTTCCCCCAGTATATGTTAGATAGGTAGGTGCCTCCAGTGTAGGTTAGATAGGTAGGTTCCCCCAGTATAAGTAAGATAGGTAGGTGCCCCAAGTAAGGCACTGGGCAGAGCGGCGGGGGAGCGGGCATTGTGTAGTTAAAAACTCACCTTCCGATGACTGACTACTGTCATCACAGCCTCCATCTTCTTCCTACTTCCTGTCCTGGCGTCTTGCGCATTGGTAACAGCGCCCCCTGTGATGACATCGGTCACGTCATCGCAGGAAGCGCTGTATCCAAGGCGACGGACGCTAGGACAGGAAGTAGGAAGAAGATGGACTGTGCCTGCGGGATCAGAGGGTGAGTTTTTAACTACGCTATGGCCGCTCCGCCCAGTGCCCCCTCCTGCCACTCAGTCTGATCCGGGGCACCATGGCAAGAGGCGACATTGGGGATAAAACCGTTTAAAAAAAAAAAAAAGTTTAAAAGGGGGAAGTTTGGTGGACGTGCCTCCCTCTTAGAGAAAACGGACTATGAGACGTTGCTATAATTCACAGTGACATTTATTAGGTACGCCAAACGTGCAACACGTTTTGTAGGTCACAATCCTGCTTCATCAGGCAATAAATTGTAGAATGCAGAGTCGGGTCTGTCGCAAGGCCAAGCGCCTCTTATTTTAAAAGCTCTTGCTAATGTAGTGCTATGTGTATGTTCTCACTTGAGAGATGTAGTTTTATAACCCCCCCACCTCCCATAGCATTGAATCGCTTGAAGAGCTTTTCACATCACAAATGCTTAAAAAGCTCTTGCAGTGTGAACCGCGTTGCACGTATGGAGTACCTAATAAATGTTACTGTGAATTATAGTTACGTCTCATAGTCTGTTTTCTCTACGAGGGAGGTAAGTCCACCAAACTTCCCCCTTTTAAACTTTTTTTTTAAACGGTGTTATCCTTACTGGCACCTCTGTTTACCTACCTACAATTAGTCTAGTCCACCCTTGGTGGAGGGGTGTATCCCCTTATCTTTCCTATCTACAGAGAGCGACTTCTTAAACCTGAGTGGGGTCAGGTTCCAATTCACCCCACCTGCCTTTCCAGTGGTTGCCTTTGTGGCGACCTCTGTTTGTGAGTACAACCATTGCTTTCTTTATATTCACCTACTACTGATCGAAATACTACACTATATTAGGCTCTCGTTGTTTTTTTTTCTCTGTTCTTTATTTCAAACCATGGCAACAGGTTTGGGGGCGGTGCCCCGTATCAAAGCCCCTAGTGACGCCCCTGTGTACTACACATACAAATCATTATATCATAATTTTTTTTTTCACTTTAGTGAAAGCCCAATCTACACGATACGTTTCTTTGTACGATTCAATTACGATTCTATTTACGATCCAATTAAATCCAACATGTCCGATAGGGATTAGATTTGCTTCAATTCGATTTGCCATTGCAAAACAATCGCAAATCAAATTGAATCGAATCCCGATCGGACATGTCAGATTTAATCGAATCGTAAATAGAATTGTAATCGAATCGTACAAAGAATCGTATTGTGTAGATTGGGCTTAAAGGTTTTTATACCTTGTCCAAGGCATTCAACTATTTCACACTTTTCAGCAGCAGAGAGATCATTTTTCTTTCTTATATTATCTTATATCTGCTTAATTAGTAGGTTTTTTTTTTGTAGTTTTTCCTTTAATCTGGCAAACTAATTAAAAGAGCCCTGAGACACAATACATCCATGAGTTTAATTAAAAAACAAAATATTTAATCTTTGACATTTAAGTACAATTTGCATAATAATTTGGAATGCAGTATACATTCTGAAATTGCATGTTGTAAACGCTGCTCTGAGTTTTATCATAAGACATTGTCAGAACTAAAAGCATAAGAATATTTTATCTATGGAATGCCATTCCGATCTATAGCAACATATGATATGCTAAAAACATTGAGTTACTTATGGCAAGCTTCCTGATTACTTGTGTGTGTGTGTGTGATGCTGGGTGCACACAATACATTTTTTCAGCTCGATTTTCCACCTGATCGTTTTTTTCCGCTCGATTCTGTGCTCGATTCTCTTATTGTCCGCTCGTTTTTCTTATCTTTTTCCATTTATTTTTATGAGAAATCGAGCCGAAAAACAATCGGAAGGAATATCGGACATGTCGGAAATTATCTATCAAACCCATCTTTCGGGAGTAAAAACGCATGGTGTATTCCCAGCATGAGAGAGATTGTATCAAAGATGCAGCATTAGTGCTGAACTTCTTTTCTATAGCCATATACTGGTTTAGTGATTTGCGAAATCAATTTATCACCTGCCACCTCTCAATGTCAACCAGATTCATCAGAATTATAGTATATGGCCATTGTTTCCACAATGCTCTTCCTCTCCTCCCATTACGCTTGATCACGCTTTCAATCCTTACGTTGTCTAGATCATTGAACTTGCTATAGTAAGTTTATCTCTGGTCATTGAGTCTGGAAAACTTGTATATGGGCAGCCTAAATCAAACCCAAGACCAAATCGTCCTTGACTCCACCCCGTTATACGGGATTCTTTTAGTTTGTGGCCGCGCTCACTTCCACGTACTGCACTTGTGCGAGTACGGCCACAACAGATGCAGTAGATGGTCATGGACGGTCAGGTGCTGCCATATTCGAGCAGACGCAGTAAGGCTATCCTCGTACATGACGGGGAACGTGGCCACCAGATCATGTCCGACAAACTCTAGTTGGATATGTTTAAAAGGTCTGTGCACGGCAACGGTGGTGTTGAGTCAGACACGCAAAGCCTCTGAACTATCCAGAGGCTTCCTTCTACTTAGGTAAACATTTAACTTTTTTTCACCATCTCGGTTTTACTTTAAGAGGTGTTTAAAATTTTGATGGGACAGATTTCTGAATAATACTGCATGATTAGGTTCCTGGCAGAAGCTGCTTACCCACTGCCAAGTGAAGATGACACTAGATTAAACTCTGTAGAGGCTGCAGTTGGGGTAATCTCTGGCGAGCATTTAGAGTAAAGCTGCCCCATACTTCTCTGAAAGATCCTGAGGGTGTACCAGATAACCCTTGGCAAGACATAGTTCCATTCATTCCCCCGCCCACTGGAAGCCTCTTGATCATGCACCTCTTCCTCCATAATGAATGACATGTTTGTACAGGACTCTACCCCAAATTGCTACCAGAGGGAACAAGCCCCAATCTCTATGGGCAGCAGTCATTTTGTGTGTGTGCACCTTTTATTATGGGTAATATCATAGGGGTCATAAATAGCTGTAAAACTAAGTACACATGCATGATCACAGTCGTCTGAGGCTGCCGATAACGATCGTCTCAGCTGACAATCATATGTATGTAAAGTGCCCCCTGACTGTTGCCCTGCAAGTAATTCGCCTGGCGGTTCAACCTGGCCATGGCTGCCGCATGACGCTATTGTACACCCAACAGCACATTGTCAGCAACACAGCTGACACGCATGCGTCCCAGTGATGGTTGCCCAAGGGGTTCGGGTCTCGATCCCTGACTGGTGACACCCATCACATGTGTGTATGAACCTTAAAGGCCAGCTTTGCACAGCTTCCTGTGTTATTGTTGGCACTGATTCATTTCAATTATCAGGATGCAAGAATGGATTGCATAGATCTGAAGTACAAAAATGCATGTATAGTTACAACTAACAACTTTACTTCCTCTACTTAATTATAGAACCTGGAAAAGATGTTTGTATTCCCTTGCTATTTAAAGTAATTACCGTACATGTGATTCATAATTCTTTGAACGCCTATCATTTTTCTTCCTCATTAGCAGGCAATGAATAAGTGATGATGCTGAGTAATTTATGTGTCGTCTAACAGATTATAATAACCTTCCTCATCAAGACATATATGAGTATAGTAAGCCTAGTCTATGTGGTAAGAAAACAGGAATGAAAATAACTGTGAATGTGAATGTACAAATGTACACGGAAGTGACTTGTACTCAACAATATGGAGATGAATTTATAATATATACACACAGTTGAGTATTTACATGATCAGCATCATCAGTTCACTGAAGAAGACATACACAACATATTTGTACTGACAATCCATCCGAGAGCAGTATGTAAAAACACTTTTGATGCAATAACAAATGTATTAAACAGGAGAATAGAATTTAGATCTGGTTCACACTGTAGGAGCATTTTTTAAGCACGTGTTATTTTAAAAGCTCTTGCTAATGTAATGCTATGTGTATGTTCTCACTTGAGGGATGTGGTTTTATAACACCGCTCCCCCCTCCCCATAGCATTGAATCAGCAAGAGCTTTTCAAATCACAAGTGCTTAAAAAAGCTCTTGCAGTGTGAACCAGGTCTTAGGAATGATTGCAGTGACTAAAACCTGGTACCCATAAACAATCAAATTATAAACCAATTTAGACAAAGTACAGCAGAGAACCTTGTTTTGTATATGACTGTTAAAGAGAAACCGTAACCAAGAATTGAACTTCATCCCAATCAGTAGCTGATGCCCCCTTTTCCACGAGAAATATATTCCTTTTCGCAAACCAAGATCCTGACATCACACTGTGCTAGCTTTGTTGCATTGTGGGAAATAACAGCTGTTTACAGCTGTTTCCAACTGCCAAAAAAGCAAGCCGCTTCTTCCACTGACATCACCTGCCAGCAGTATAAATGTCACCATGTGATAAATGTCAATGTATATCAGGGAGAGGAAAGATTTTTCAATGGGCAAATAATGACTGAATCATTTATACATAATTATTGTAAAAATGAAGCACTTTTTTATTACATTATTTTCACTGGAGTTCCTCTTTAAAGGCAAAGACTTTAACCAATGGTCACTTTTAAAGAGTCTTTCTTTTACATAAATGGTTAAGGGCAGGTAGCACATAGGGTTAGAATCAGGCTGTCCAAAATGTGTACCCAATCAATGCAAATCTTGAAATGGTAGGGTATTTCTCATTGAACATGCATGTTATTTAGCCATAACATTGTATAAAAATACAGAAAAGATGAAAAATAGCATCGTCACACAGTAAAGGCCTTCGTACATGGTGCTTTGAGTTGGGAATGAAGAGCAGGACCCAGAGTGAGGCTGGGGACACAATATCTACAGACATGGTGGAATATAGGGGATACAGACAATGGCAGACAGAGGACGAAAGGGAGGCATCAGCTGCAGAGAGGAGCCAGATGCTTAGAATGCAGTAAAGGTAGCTATACGCTACCTCACCAGCATGCTCTGCTGATCATAGGCTCATCAATAATGGGAACACCAAGGGAGAATCCTTGGTTTAACTGGTGGGGTTGGGGAGGAGAGGAAGAAAAAGTTGCTTTTTGCATTCAGTGATGATGACACAGAAGGCAGGATCATCATAATTCATCATACTGGTGACTTGGACAACACTAGCAATGTGAAGGAAAAAGGCCTCCTCTGGTTATATAGTCAATCACTTTATCTGTTCTTTTGCCACTCAACTCTTCCTATCATGTCAATTTGCTGCGGAGGCGGAGATCCAGCTCCCACTCTCCTGTCAATATGCTGTGGAGTAGAAATCCAGTTTCTCCTATCCTGTCAATCTGCTGTGGAGGTGAAGATCACAATATAGGGTTAGATTGTAGGTAATAAGGACGCAATTGCCTATGGCCTTCTGTTGGCATGTCCAGTGATCAGGGAGCAGCAGAGTGTGCTGGGGAGGTAGCTCACTTGTCCGGTTAGTACATTTCTCCTTTCTCAGTTCAGCGCACCCTGTCTCCATGTCTTTCTATTGCAGCCATGTCTCTGCTCTCATGACGTCAGTTTACACAGTGTTAGCTAATCAGTCCCAAGTGGACTGATTAGCTGGAGGAGTGAGCGCAATGGAAAGACAGGTTATTGAATTCCACTATGCTCTGCTGCTGCTTACTCAATATGGAGATGAAAAATGGTCTTTCTGCCCAGGCTATTATATTACATTAGGGCCTTGCCGATACATTTGTCCAAATCCCTTTTACTCTCCTTTCAGGGGCAGCTCTCAACGTTTGTTTTGAATAAGCACCCTCCTAGGATTCGAATGAAGGTTCTTCAAAGGCCCACCTCTTTTTGTGGGGTGGGACTACCAGATGTGTGGCATTATTTTGGCATTCCTCGGTTTGCTCCTTTAGTGGGATTGTATGCCATGGACGATGTTCCTTTGTGGGTTGAATTTCAGAGGAGTTCGGTCTTGCCCTATAACTTACAGGCTTTATTACCTTCCATAAAGGATGTGGGGCGGGAACTAAGTTCTTGAAATAAGGCGGTTGGTTTAGGATTAACTCTATGGCAGAGGGCATTTGATTCTCAGAGGCCTGTCCTTCCTAAAACCCCAATAGTTAGTAACCCAGACTTCCTTCTAGGCGTTGACAGTCATGATGCTTTTCACTGGTGGACGTTTAATAAGCTGGATACAGTAAATAGATTTTGGATTTAGTTATTGGACTTTGAGGTATTTAAATTTAGTTGGAGTTCCCCTGAAAGTGAAAGATACAGGTATATGCAGATTTACCATTTTTTGAGTTCTGGTGGCCTGGGCAGGGAGTCTGATTCCCCATCAGTGTTTAAGAGGTTATGTGGTGAGATGGCCCAGAGTAAGTGGGTAATTTAAGAATTGTATCAGGATTTGGTGGTCTCGGGTTCTGATTTTAAATTGGATTATATGAAGAAATCAGAGACTTGAGCTGGGAATTGAGCTTTCTGAACAGCAATGGAGTATTATTTTTGACCATGTTAGAAGGTCTTCCCAAGAAACAGCTGGAAAGCTTCTACTTCAATGGTATAATACCCCGGTAAAACTACACAAGTTTTTTTCTAAACCACTCCCCTGGTTGTTTTAGGGGTTATGAAGCTGACGGCTCTTTCTCTAGTATTTTTTTGGGATGTGCTGTTGCTAAAATCTTTTAGTCCTCCATTTGGGACAAATGTAAATAATTTACTTCCATCTCAGTGTCTTGCTTTCCAGCTCAGGACTTATTATATGCTGCTGCCTAACAAGTTCCTACAGCATTTAAACCCATGTATTTTACTTCATCTGACTTCCCATTGAGTGATAGCATCACAACAACCCCCCATCGAACTGCACCACAAGTGTGCTGGCTGGCCCAGCTGTGACTTCTCTCTTACTTCCTTTGCCCATCATAGGTAGCTACAGGTGCCCCTTAAGACTACTGAGGGTACCTCTGGCTACCTGTTGCTAAGTGACGCCCGATAGAAGGGAGATCTTGTCAGTGGAATGCAGAGAGCTGGGTGAGTAACCTCTCATTTACACTCACATCAGGACTCTGCATAGGGAAGGAGGGAGGAAGGCACAGAAGGAGCAGAGTGAGCCGTCTTTCCATCATCAGGCGCCTGTAGGCACGTGCCTACAGTGCCTTATGGTAAATCCGGCCCTGCCTGCTAATTATCTGCTTCTAATATTTTTAGCCATAGACCCTGAACAAACAGGCGCATCAGATTTTTCTGAATTAAAGAGAGTCTGAAGCCAGATAAAAAAAAGGTTTTTTTATTTTATAATCAGCAGGGGCATGTTTGCCCCTGCTAAAACGCAGCTATCCCACGGCGTAACTCTTTACCCCCCAAATCCCCCCTTCAAAATCCACGACCAACTTGGTAGTGGATTTTGCTGCCCCTGTGCGCTTCCGTGTGAGGCAGGGCTATGAGCTGCAGCCCTGCCTCACACGCGTCTGTCAGCGTCGGATCTCCGCCTCTTCTCCGCCCCTCTCAGCGAGGGAAGACTGAGAGGGGCGGGGGAGAGGCGAAGATCCACCGCTGATAGACGCGGGTGAGGCAGGGCTGCAGCTCATAGCCCTGCCTCACACGGAAGCGCTCCCCGGAGGTATCAGGGGGGATGTGGAGACTAAAGACCCCTCGTTATGCCGCGGGATAGCGGCGTTTTAGAATATAAGCTGAATATAAGTGAATATAAGCTAAAAAGCCATTTTTTTATCTGGCTTCAGACTCTCTTTAAGTCATATTAGATTAGCTGCATGCTTGTTTCAGGCGTGTGGTGCAGATACTACTGCAGACAAAAGGATCAGGATAGCCAAGCAACTGGTATTGTTTAAATGGAAATAAATATGGCAGCCTCCATATTGCTCTCTGTTCAGGTGTCCTTTAATTTTGGAACATACCAATATTCAAAGTTGTAACAGGTCAAAAAACAGGTAGGGGTCCTATTTGCCCATAACCAGCTTTTTTTTATCCCCTAAACGCTGTAAGGGCTCATTCACACTATGGGCCCAATCCAATTCACTTTTCCTTCTAAGTTTTTTACTATTCATCAAAAAAATGCCTTTGATGCCACCAGCAAGCAAGAAAATACCTACTTTTTGGAACTTTTTCAAGTGCTGAAAAGTTATTTTAAAAAGATGAAAAATGTATCTTTTAGGAGCAAAACTTTGGCGCAGCATGAAAGCATGAAAATCGATGTTGCAGTGTGAACTGAGCCTCGAAGGATAACTGAAGTGAGAGGGAGGCTACCATATTTATTGCCTTTTAAATTATGCAAATTGTCTGGCTGTTTTCTTGATCCTCTGCCTCTAAAGGTGGCCATAAATTAGAAGATTATGGGCAGATTCGACCAAGAGACAAATTTATCTCTAATCGAATCTGATTAGAGATACATTTGTCTCTTGTCGAATCTGCCCATACACCACTGGCCGATTCCTGTCCAATTTCAGCATGAAATCAGGGAATCGGCTGAGCCCGCAGCGTCCACCCGCCCGCTGCCCCCAAAATGTATAAATGTATGTAGTGTGTTTGCATTTATACATTACTTGTCCTGTAGCAGCTTCCCCTTGGTGTCCGTCCATCTCACTGGGTAACAGCTGCATACACGCTTGCGGCGCATAGCGTCTGACACCGGACAGGTAATGCATTAATGCACACACTACATACATTTATACATTGCGGCGGCAGGGGTTTCGTTGCGGCCACCGTACCGACGCACACCCGGCCAACCAACTTCGGCCCGACATCTTCCAGCATGCATGATCCACTGTGTGGCCAATTTCTGTCCCGAAATTGGTCGCCTTGTCGGTCGGGCATGCACTTGGCAGCACCAATTTTCATCCAATTCGATTATAATAATCTAATTGGATGGTCGATTGGTTGGTTGGTCAGCTAATGTATGGCCACCTTTACTCTTCTAGTCATCGACACTGAACAGACATGCAAATCATATGTTTAACTTAGGCAGTGCTCACACTTAGAAGTGTGAAAAAGCAGTGTGTTTTTTTCTTACCAAAAAGAGGTGGGTTTTTGTTAGTTTGATTTTTATGTGCAAAATAGCATGCATTTTTAATTAATACATAATAGTGGAAATTGCGTGTGATTTTCATCTGTGGTGCGAAAAAGAAAGCAACACAACCTGTTTTTTGATTTTGTTTTTTTTGTCACATGTGGAAAATTGCACACATGGGGCTTGATTCACAAAGCGGTGCTAACTGTTAGCACGCCTGTGAAAACCCCCTTAGCACGTCTAAAGAAGCTTTTCGCGCGCAAAACTTTGTGCGCGTAAAACTTTACGCAAGCATTGCGCAGAGCGCTCCTCGCGAAGTGCCCATTAAAGCCTATGGGACTTAGCGCGCGCATAGGACTTTGCGCGCGATCTGATTGAGCAAACCGGTGCTAACCTACTTGGCACCCTGGTTAGCGCGCCTAAAGACTTTAGACGTGCTAAGTAGGTTAGCACCGCATAGTGAATCAAGCCCCTTGTGTGTTTTCGCTTGCATTTCCCCTATACGGAAAAACTCACGCAATTTTAGCAAGTGTGACCCCTTCCTCAAGTTTAACTGCATATGCAGCCTGCTTGTTTCAGGTGTGATTCAGACATTACTGATACATGGAAGATCAACGGAAAACCAAGCAACTGGTATTGTTTAACAGGCAATAAATATGGCAACCTCCATATCCCTCTCAGTTCTGTTGTCCTTTAACCTTCTGGGGATCGCCTAACGCCAATGGCCGTAATCAAGGCGGCAGCCCCAGGACTGCCTAACGCCCACTAGCGTCAAGTCCTGGGGCGGAGATTTGCAGGAGATTGTGCGCGATTCTCTGCATGGATGACGGAGCTCCGCTTCGACATCAGTCTCCCAGCAGTGATTGCTGTCTTTTAACAGGGTACAGCGATGCAAACTATGGCAGCGCTGTACAGAGGACAGTCATGTGACACGGCTGTCCCCCTGGGTGGCACAAAAGTGATCGGCTGTCATAGGCTGAAGCCTATGACAGCCTGATTGGCTGGCTGAGGGAGGGGGGGAATTACAAAATAAATGAAAAAAATAGTTACTGCAACACGGGGGGGGCAGTTGGGGGCAGAGACACAAGGGGGGCCATAGTGCAGGCTAGCGGTGGGAGCACGAAGGTCTGTAATCATGACGGGGGCATGGCGAAGGTGAGTTGCGGCTATTCACACTACGCGGGGCGGGGGGCAGGAGATGCAAGTTGGAGGAAGGGAGGAAGGCACGCGGAGAAGGGGAACAGAAAGAAGGGGACACTGGAGGACCCATGGGATACACAGGAAGACATATAGGGGATACATGAGGACACATGGAAAGACATGGGAGGCACAGGAGGACACATAGGAGACACAGGAGGACGTCTGGGAGACACAGGGAGACATATAGTGGAGACATGGGGGCACAGGAGGACACATGGAATACACAGGAAGAAATATGGGGGACACATGGGATACACAGGAGGGCACCATCTGGGAGAGGACATGTACAAGACTCTCCTGGATCATGGACGCACCATGTTTAGTATATATATTTTTTTCCCCTGTTTTTTGCCCACTAAACGTGGGTGCGTCTTATATTCCGGAGCATCTTCTACGGCGGCAAATACGGTGCTTACTATAAATTACAGAAATAAGGGGTTACAAATTTTGTTTCTGTTTTGGATAGAGCAGGAAGGAAACAAGTGTCCTGGCTGGGTGCTGATCTATCCTAACTCACTTGAATGTACTGAAAGTAACCAGTTACTGTACTTTAAAATTATTACTTTTTGAAATAACCTTTTGTCTTTGAATAAGGCACAACATTCATAAACCATTTCCCAGAGATCCTCTTTCAGAATTTTCATGTGAATGTTTTAGGAGCATTCCAAGGTCTGAAAAGTTTGTGGTGGTACCTTCTGACAAGTGGATAAGTACGACTATTTATTCCTTGTTAGTTTCTGTTTAATATTTTTTCTATTTCAAGAATTTCATTGAAACATTTAACTTGAGTAACTAGGTGGAGATCGTATGACTTTGTTACAGATACAGTTTGTCACAAGTACTTGTATTTGTGAGATTATCAGTAAAGTACCCATTGTTCTGCACAAAGAGAGGGCTGGAATTGGGAAAGAATGGTGTGTCACAAATGTAAACACTTCTTCCATGCTTGTCATTGCAGGATAAAGGTGACTAATGGTGATGACATACACATTGCTCGTGCCATGTCTATGCTGGATGAGCACACCAAACCTGTCACCTGCAACGTGTAGGAATATTTGCTTATTGGACAAACCATTCACTGTTCTCATAATGATGTTCTGAAGGATTAATAGACAGTAACAAATGAATCATTAAAGTGGCAGTGCAGCCATAACTTGTAGTTTGGACAGTGTGTATATGGGTTAGAAGTTTTGTCGGGTTTTTATTGCTGTCTGCTTCCTGGCTGAGATTCCTTCCATTCCCTGTCTCAGTTACAATGCCACAGAGAGCAAAGTATCACAGCGAATGAAAACACTTATGGCTTTTCTCCACTTTCCAGTGTCTCCACGCATGTGAATTCAGACGGGGAAACACTTCCTATTAAAATCAGTAGGATGCTGTCTGATTCGCATGTGTGGAAAAAATCCACTTCCACATTCCTATAGTCATGTTCAGAGTCAGGGATTCAAATGCGTCTCACAACACAGCTGTGCCAGCTCCATGTCTCGCAAAATGCATGCCATGCACAATGGAAACAGCCCTTTGTTTAAAGCAGGGGTCTCAAACTCAATTTACCTGGGGGGCCGCAGGAGGCAAAGTCAGGTTGAGGCTGGGCCGTATAAGGAATTTCACAATCGCGGCGCATCGCCGCCTCTGCCCGCCCCTCTCACTCTTCCTTCACAGAGAGGGGCGGGGAGAGGCAGCGATCCGTGCGGCGATTGACGTCAGGAGGGGCAGAGCTGAAGCTGAAAGCTCTGCCCCTTTCAGGAAATGCCGGCGGATTGCCCCCCCCCCCCCCCCGGGCGATTTGGGGGCTCTGCAGCCCTCATTTAGCGGCGGGGATGCGGCGGATTACTTGGGAGCACTGAAGCGAACTATAAAGAAGCTTTTGCTGGCGAGGGCCACAAAATATTGTATCGAGGGGCGAAAATGGCCCGCGGGCCGTGAGTTTGAGACCCCTGGTTTAAAGGGACACTTAAGCCAGGAATAAAAAATCAGTTTTACTTTCCTGGGGCTTCTACCAGCCCCCTCCAGCCGTCCCGTGCCCCCGCAGTCACTCACGGATGTCTTCGGTCCCCTGTCACCAGCTAGTTTGATTTTCTCTGACAGGCCTGGCCACAAATATTTTTCTTCATGTTCCCGTCCACAATAGCATCCTGTGCCTGTGCAGGACGCTATTGAGGACGGGAACATGAAGAAGGATACGCATGGCCAGGTCTGTGCAGGTGCAGAAAGTCCACAGACTCCCTGTCAGCGAAAACGAAACTAGCTGGCGGCGGGGAACCGAAGGCTCCGTGAGTGACTGTAAGGCCACGGGATGGCTGCAGGGGGCTGGTAGAAGCCCCTGGAAAGTTAAAGGAATTCTATCAAATTTTCTCCATTTCTGTAAGCATTATAAATCAATTTGCCAACAAAAGTAAGAATAAGCACAGCATATATTTTTGCTGTGCAGCCTGTCTTTGTCTTTATTTAACTTACTGTAGGTGTCCCCTGAGAACTGAGGGCGACAGGGAATTGGGGCAGTTCATTTTTGCAAGAGGGGAATCCTCTTGCTGAGTATAGCTATAGTTTACTCTATTCTGATCGATGCTCCCCACACAGCAGTGAGTTATGAAGCACACAATCGGCTCATAAAGTTACTGAGAGGAGCCATCTCTCACTCCTAGTCTGAAGTTAGACTGTGCTGAGCTGCGTGATTGTTTCTACACAACGTAAACATATGAGCTGGAGGAGGGCGCCGTCATTGTTCTGAAGAGAAGCCGTAGAGGAAGATTTATTATGATAATAAATCTTCCTCTACGGCTTCTCTTCAGAGCAATGACGGCGCCCTCCTCCAGCTCATGTTTACGTTGTGTAGAAACAATCACGCAGCTCAGCACAGTCTCCTTCAGACTAGGAGTGAGAGAGGGCTCCTCTCAGTAACTTTATGAGCCGATCGTGTGCTTCATAACTCACTGCTGTGTGGGGAGCATCAGAATAGAGTAAACTACAGCTATACTCAGCAAGAGGATTCCCCTCTTGCAAAAATGAACTGCTCCAATTCCCCGTCGCCGTCAGTTCTCAGGGGACACCTACAGTAAGTTAAATAAAAACAAAGACACACTGCACAGCAAAAATATATGCTGTGCTTATTCTTACTTTTGTTGGCAAATTGATTTATAATGCTTACAGAAATAGAGAAAGTTTGATAGAATTCCTTTAAACTGATTTTTTATGTGTCCCTTTAAGTGTGGGAAAAATATGTCTCTGAACTTCATATTGCACTGTGTGTTCTATTTGGTCCAATTCACCCTCCTGATCTACTGAAAAAGGAACATCACTCTAATGGAGAAGGAAAGCATAAATGTGAAATCTGGTAGATGTCTCCCATTCACTTTGGCCTCAAAATCGCATATGAATTTGCATATGTATACGTCCGTTTTTTACATGCCAATTTGCATGTGCAATCACTATTTTTTTCCTGTGTTTTGTTTCTATTGAAACGTGCAAAAATGCATGCAAAAATCGCATGCGGCATCTGAAAAGTTATAGCTGTCCGCCGTGTTGTAGCTGGATGGCTGTCCGGAGTTTTTTTCCTTTTTTTTTTTTTTTTTCTGAATGCGATGTCGCCGTCTAATGGAAACAGGCCAATAGGAAAGTGTTACTGTGCAAATTTGTTGTGCTGAAAAACCAGACGAATTTGCACCTAGGGGAAATGAACCCTGAGGGCTCATTCACACTAGAAGTGCTTTTCTGAGCATTTTGCGATTGATTATCGGTTTTTAAAATCGCTCCCACTCACTTTCATTAAAATCGCGGAAAAATGACCGTGATTTTGCGAAATCCCACAATTTTTCTGTGATTTTTACAGCAATTTTAACCACCTAAGGACCGGGCTTGTTTTTAGAAATCTGTGCTGCGTGGGCTCTCCAGCCCACAGCACAGATCAGCAGGCACGCAGGGCGATCAGACTCCCTCCCCCCCCCTCCTCAAAGCCCCCCTCCGCAGCGATTCCCAGCCTCCCTCTCTTTCCCTCCCTCCCCTCCTCTCTCTGGGCGGCACAGGATGGTGATCCGTCCTGCACCGCCTCTGATAGGCTTCAGCCTATCAGATGCCGGCGATCCCCGGGCAATCGGAGGCCGGGGATCGCCGATCTCCTTTACGGCGCTGCTGCGCAGCAGCGCCGTATGATGTAAACACAGGGGATTTCTTCCCCGCGAGGGAAGACACCCTCCGTGAACTGACACGTTTCCATGTAAAACCACTTACGACCTGCTGCCGCCTGTCGGCGCTAGGCGGTCGTTAAGTGGTTAATGAAAATGAATGGGAGCGATTTTAAAAACCGCTAATCAATCGCAAAATGCTCAGGAAAGCGCTTCTAGTGTGAATAGGCCCTAAAAGTTTGTGACCGTTTTCTGACAGCTTGCCATGTTTGTACTCCTGTGTCATGAGATAAAACATATATTTGTTGCAGGATATTTGATCCTGGTTCATAACTCCAGTACAGAGCCGGGACAAGGTCCTCCAGCACCCAATGCTGAGACACCAAAGTGCGCCCTTCCATCCCTCCCACCCCAGCCATCACACACTGATTGCTATTAGACTACCTTCATCTCTAGTTATCTGGCTTGCAGTCACTGCCATGTATCCTCGTTTTCTTATTTCTCTCTGCTTCAAACACAATAGGGGAATGATAGCTGAGAGATCATTCCTATACTGCGTTCTGAGGCTGAAGCCTCTTTTGCCTCTGCCTCGGCCCGGCCCTGCTCCAGTATGACTTGTGTGTTCTAAATACAGTATGTACACACAATAGTAACTTCTTTCCCTGGAGAATTCCAGCCTGTGTCACTTTTATGGATGCCACAGAGGAAAGTTTCCCTGTCTGAGTGCACAACAGTAATATCTTGTCAAACTGGCATTTCAGTATCCCACTGTAAACAACTGTGTAATATTATGTGTTGGAACTGAATACAATTCCTTGGTTATATGAGTAAGTCGCCATATGTTTTCTGTAGGCCTGTAAACACTTTCCATTCTATGTATAACCTCTCTTGCCACATCCTATAGTCATTTGACGTAGTAAATTAACACGTCTCTAGCACCTGCTACCAGTCAGTATATGAGATGGTATCAAGCTCTCTGTTTATGCATACAGAAAAAAAGGGCATGCGGTCATGTGGTTGCTGGGGATAGCAGTTAGTAGAAAAACAGTGTTACCAAAATTCTACTATTGGGCTCTATGTACCGTATATATCCTTGAGTATAAGTCGATTCCAATATTTGACCCTCCTAAGCTGGAATTTTTTATTGACCCAAGTAGACGTCTATCCAGCAAAGTTAATTGCTGCACTTGAAGAACAGGAAGAGCGAACAGCTGCACTTTGGGATCAGAAGAAGTTAATGACTGCACTGCATAAAGTATTGCAGCCATTAACTCCTACTGCCCCTAAAATGCAGCCAGTAACTCCTCCATGCCCCCAAGTGCAGCAATTACTCACTCCCCCTCCTGCAGCCCGGTATTTCCCCCCTGCCCCTTTCCTTGTTAATTGTTGTGGCCAGGAGGACTTTTAGACGTGTTTTCTTGGCATTTCCTTTATAAAGGAAGTGTCACTTACCACTGGGTAAATTGCAGCAAATAGGAATAATACACACACTACTCAGTGTGCTCAGTGTTGCTCATGACTCGTGTATAAGTCGACCCCTATACTTTTATTTAAAGGAGTACTATCGATTCACATATTTTTTTCAATTGACACAGGAATTGTTTGGGAAGTGCTGCTAAGTACTGGTGTATACATTTTAGTAGCAACCTCTTTCTTAACTGTTATCAAAATACTTTCAAACCTTACTGACGCCAACAGACTGAGCCATGAGGAGAGGGGAAATTCCCCTCACACTTGATCAGTTAACTCTATGTGTAACTCTGTGTGTGACAGAGAGAAAGCTCCTGACTGAAATGTCTGAAGAGAGCAGAGGAAATGTAACTACCGGTAATTGTCACAGCTTTTCATACTGTTTTTGCTTTCAGAGTTTGATATGTTTGACATTTGCTTTCTGTAGTCTGATATGCAACTCTGTGCATTGAAGCAGACACCCCTTCTGCAATGGATTTGTCCCAATATAGCTAAATCCTACCCTCAATAAATTACAGCTTTTGCCTCTGATATTTAACATGAAAAGTAGGAAAATGTTTACACAGCTACTTAAACATTATTTGTACATTGTCATTTGGTATTGATCGTGTTCCTTTAATGAGTCAGACCTAAATTTCTAGGCTTAGTAAAATGCGGGTAAAAATTATCAATATTATATACTCAACCAACGTCTAACCTGACCCCATTCTCACAAACATCCCTTTATGCCCTTACTTCCTTACATCCACTGCTGGCAAGAAATGTGGCCTTAAATTTCTGGATATTCCTTTGTAAATTTCCATTGTACCTGAGATAAATGTAAAGCAAAAATGTATACAAACCTGGGGCTTCTTTCAGGTCCCTTCAAACTGATCCCTCCCTTGGCGCTGTCCTCCGCCTCCCGGATCCTCCGCAATCCTCCCGGTAACTTTGGCCAGTCTGGGCCAGTTGGCACTGTGCGGCTGCGAGCGCTCCCCCATCATGTTCCCACTCCCAGGAGCGTCCTGCGCCTGAGCAGTACTACTGCGTAGGCGCAGAACATTCCCAGCACCGGAAGAGTGATGGGACGCGTGTGTGGCCAGGTCACGCATGCGTGGTAAGCCTCGACTCCCATAGTTACCGGGAGGGATTGTGGAGGACGGCGCAGAGGGTGCGATCAGGCTGAAGGGGGCTGGAGGAAGCCCCAGGTATGTATAAATGTTTGCTCTGCAGCCATCTCAGGGTTACTTTAAGGGTACCAAACTAACACCAATCATTATACTTATATAATGATTATAACAAAGCAGTCATTTAGAACTGCACATCTGCATATTTCATTTCTTCATCAATTAATTTGATAAACTTGAGAGACCAGTCCATAAGGATTTCATTGCATCCTACAACACACTGTTCAAAGTATAACTTAATGGAAATGTTAAAAATTTCTGCAGCCACCAGGGATCAAACATCTGCTTCATACCGTCTCAGGCAAGTGAAATCCCACCACACTTTAGTTTCCTGACCCATTACATCCTCTAAATCATGGAATAAATTCTCAGGGTCTCTTTAAGTAATAACATGTTTATCATAAATAACAGGTGGAGAAAATACTGCTACAAACTTGGTCACATAGTCAGACCATTGTGCATTTTTTCTCATACAGTATTTGCATCAGAGTTTGCATTGCTGGCATAAGTATACAGGCCAGGATCAGCAGAAGAATGTAAATGAGGGGAAACAACATGTTGATGTCACAGCCGTCTGCTTGTGGGATAACTACAGCCATTGCCAGTGGTAATATAACACTCCTATTTGTTAATATTCAATGTTGCTGGTTGTCAGTCTGGGGGCTAAGTACTGCATGCAACCCCTGAGTTGTTAAATAGAGCCCGACGTGGGCTCATAAAACGTGGGCTGAGTGGATCAGGTAGCCACCAAAACCGCTGCTCCTGTGGACCGCACCGGCCCACCTCTGGATCATGATGCTGGAAGGAGAGAGATCTCTCCCTCCCCCAGCGTGCAGGGAGGCAGGGGGCAAAGCCAGGGAGAGAGAGCTGCCCAATGGCAGCTCTGGAACCCTGCAAGAATGCCCCTAGCAGGTGTTTTGAACAGGGAATCCCTCTCCTCTATTTACCCTCCAAGATAGCGATAAATGTTGTTGCTAATTTCAGGGGGGCTATAGCGGGGGCAGAGAGTAGAGGTGTTAGACACAGAGGCATGTCATGAGGCAGAGAACGTGCCTCTGTGTCCCATCTGCCCCCTAAGGAGCTGCCTTGGGCTCTCTTTAAAGCGTGAGTTCCAAGATGAATTCTGTATGGCTCATAAGAATATCTGCATTTTTATAGCACATTCTTTTTTTTTAGAAATTATGCATTTACCCCTCAGCACTTTGACATTCAGCTGTCATAGCCCCCTGTTTCCTAACATGCTGCAGGCATAAACATTGATCACTCTTCAATTAGGATAAGCTCAAGGTGTAGAATACAGTCAAATGAATATAATTTCATTAAAGAGAATCTGCACTCTAAAATTCTTACAATAAAAAGCATACCATTCTATTCATTATGTTCTCCTGGGCCCCTCTGTGCTGTTTCTGCCACTCCCTGCTGCAATCGTGGCTTGTAATTGCCAGTTTTAGGCAGTGTTTACAAACGACATGGCATCTAACCAGCTTGTGATAGGCTGAGAGTAGCTCAGTCTGTGACTCACACAGAGCCTGCAGGGGGCATGGAGAGGGTGTGTATAGCTTCTATCCTATCACAAGTAGAGCAGCACATCCCTGCCTGAGTGCCTGAGCCCGACAAAGCTGTCAGAGGAAAAAAGATTAGATCATATAACAGAGATAATACAGTCACTGTGTAACTAGGAAAGGCTGCAGTAAGACAGACCACATTAGAACATGTATAGGAACTTATAGGATAGAGATAAGGCTGAAAATTGTGTTACAGTCTCTTTAAATTGCTTACATAAGTCAGCTGTTCACAAGGCACTTGGATCCAGAGTTGCTACATACGTTCATCGTTTGGCTCAGCCAAACATTCTGTTGAACTCCATAGAAGTGGAGGGGAGCTGTGTGCCTCACAAGGACAGTACCTGTGGTGGTGAATCCTTAATAAGCCAATCCCATTGGTGAGATTGGAGGCTGCAATTGAGGCCTTCTGTATGTAGCAAGTTGTCATCACTTTTCTTTGCAAAGTTCTCAGAAGCAGTGGGTCCAGTTGAGCAGAACACTCAACTACAATCTCCCTTAGTTACATATTCTTTTATGCCTCTCTTGTTATAGGACACTGGCCCTTATTCAATTCACTTTTTCTCCTAGGTGATGTTTTCACTACTTATCGATTAAAATGCCTTTTAATTCACCAGCAAGCAAGAAAATTCTCTTTTTAGCCTACTTTTTTGTACTTCTTCAGTTGCAGAGTGCTGAAAAGTTATTTAAACCACTTGCCACAATACATTGAGAGGTTAAACCTAGCGTGTGCAGAATGGACCCTTATTAAAAGGCATATTTGGAAATAATTACTGCACAAATAGGAAGTTTATAAACATCCATTTTGCATCATAAACAGAATATTAAAAATGATTTCCTAGGAGAAAAAGTGAATTGAATAAGGGCCACTGAGACTAAAGACATTTGACAACTTTCTGTTAACGTGATTACCCTTGTTTACTTCTTTAACAAATATGCTTGGTGAAAGGTTTTAAGTTGTGCCTAAATATAGAAATGATATGTACAGCCAAGGTGATAACCTCTAATGGATGCCGGTCTGCTTACACGTATTATGTTTTTGAAGGGACTGACATTTACACTTGAAAAAGGTTGTCAAAACTGTTTAATGTATCTGTTCTATAAACAATTTCCATTTAACACTGAATATACACTTAAAGTCAAAATATTAAAACCACATGCCCAATTTTGTGTAGGTCCCCCTTATACCTTCAAAAAAGCTTTGATCCATGGAGGTGTGGACTCCACAAGTGAAACAGGAAAAAAGGGCGCCAGAGCTTCGGCAGAACAATAGGAGCCCATTATAAAAGACACAATTAGCTGCAAAGAAGGGAAATTTGAGTGCCAGAAGCCGCTGCTATTTGCAGCAATGAAGTGAAGTTTGGGCACCCAGAGGCACCCGATAAAATCGCAGCTAGGGAGGCTTCCCACAACGAAAATTGCGTCATTACTTCTGTTTTATTACTAGATTGTTTATATGGACATTTTGGACTTTTAAGCACATGTGAAACTTATTTGTCCTTTGTCTTCATTGTTAAAGAAAATTGCGGCTTTGCTTTGGAGGGTTGGGTTAGGCAATGGGGTCCCAGCGGGACATTGTTAAGAGTTAGAGGATACCAGAGAGGGGTTAGAGTTAGCTGATAAAAGCCGCAATTTGCAGCAATGAGAGTAAAGTTGGGCACAGGGAGGTGCCCAATAAAATACTAGGTGCTGAGACTTCCTGCTATGCAAATTGCTGCTTTGAATAGCGGCGCTCCAAGTTTGCACACGCTATTTTATCGGGCATGTCCCTGCGCCCAACTTTACTCTATTTGCTGCAAATCACCACAGGGGAGGTTTGGGCAGTCACCCCAAGGGGGGCTTAGGGTTAGGCGACACCAGGGGTGGTTAAGATTTAGGCATAGGTAAAGGGATGTTTCTGTGTTAGGCATCAGTAGAGGGAGTGTTCTGTGTTAAGGAGGGTTCTTTGTGAGAGTAGGGTTAGGTTAAGTCATAGTAAAATAGTAAATGATCGGAAATTAGTAGTAGAATATCACTAATTTTAACAATATTCTACTAGCGGCAATCCCCTGCGCCCTTTTTTCCACGCGTCTTTTTTCATATATGCCTCCTCAAGACCTCTAAGCATGTCCAGTGTTATCTAACAGCAAAACAATGGCATCAGATTCAGGAATACTCTTGCCGTAGACTGGTGTATGTGAGACAACAAAATCTGCACCAGTGAATAAATACGCACAGGTTTAATATTCCCAATCAAACTGATTTTTCTAGGATGTATCCTTTTTTTTTCTTCCTAAAGTCACTGTTCAAGCAACCTTCACATTATTGTACTAATAATGTAACTTCAAATCACAGGAGGATGGAGCGATGTGAGAAACTAAATGTATACAGTGGTTAAAAACCGTAGACCGTGGATTGGACAGGGATTATCATTTTTGTGGTTGTATGATTTTCACTGAATTTATTTGGTTTATGTATCTTTCAGCCTAAAACAGATATTTTGTCAGTTCTGTTTACCTAGTTCCCAAGAAAAGCAGCACATCTTTTCTCCTCATAACTGACTTTCCTCTCATAAGCTTCACCCTCACCACACTGATAATTAAAAATACTTACCAAATCCTATGACCATACCAAATAATTATATGCATGTGTGTTAAATCCTGACCACGTCTGTTCACACTGGGGTTCTCTCTTCTGCACATGATGAAATATTCACCGGGCAGGCATATA
Source organism: Hyperolius riggenbachi (assembly GCF_040937935.1). Lineage (NCBI taxonomy): Eukaryota > Metazoa > Chordata > Amphibia > Anura > Hyperoliidae > Hyperolius > Hyperolius riggenbachi. The sequence continues at coordinate 203,040,497 of NC_090650.1, read as the reverse complement.
AAAAACTCAGAATATTGTGATACCGTTTTCTAAAATGTATTCCTCCATAAAATGTTCTGTAAATACTCCACTGTAGATGGGTCTCTCAATATGACCTCTGTGATATATGGAGATGGAAGTTCCCGGACTGTAGAGAATAGTTACTCGGACACTTATAAAACCATGTCTCGTATTAACTTGTGCCTTGGCTCGAAAGCATTACTACCCATGGTTGAATCAGTAAAATATCTGGCGCGCGGTATATCTGATCATTCCCCAGTAGTTTGTGTATTACAATTCCCAGACAGTAGATCATCCTCACTTTGGAGGATGGGGCCTTGTTGGTTGGAGGATGATCTTGTACTCAAGGAATAAGGGGGGGGGGGGGGACACACCAAGAGCCCGATATGGTGTAGTATGTACTGGAAGATTAGGGTGAAGGGGAAAGTTGTAAGATTTATACTCACAAATGCGGGTTACCTTTCAGGTAATCACTATGTAGGCAAGTGGGGAGATTAGACCTGTCTCCACTCTGGATTAAGAAGTCACTCTCTGTAGATCGGAAAAAAGGGGCCAAATCCTCTCCACCAGGGGTGGACACAATTTGTAAACAAAGTTACAGAGGCGCCAGTAGTATAAAAGATTGGTAAAAGGTTTAAAACAGGGAGGTAGTGGGTGGACCTACCTCCCTAATGTAGACACAAGATGTCGATTTTTCAACACAAAAATAGTTTATTAATGTATATCAAATATTTACACCAACTTTTTCATAATGGGGACTTTAAAGATTTTCTACAATTTCGTACAGAGTTCGGCCTTCCTAGACACACTCTATTCAGGTATTAGACACACTCTATTCAGGTATTTCCAACTCCGACATGCTGTGCAGGCCCAAATTGGATTACATAACATAGATTTAACACCATCAGAACTGGAACGTTTACTTCTACATAAGGATAGAACCAAACAAATATCTAGATACTATAATTTTTATTGACGTCCCATTTATTACCTAAATTTACACAAATAAGGGAGAGGTGGACAGGTGGGGGAATTGAATATACTGAACATGATTGGGTGGACTTCAAGGACCACTACCATAAAATGGTTATTGCAGTTTACGATAAACTAATAAACCTGAAATGGTTTCACCAGGCCTAACTTTCTCCCCTTCGCCTTCAGAAATAGAGCCCCCTACAGGATGGGTGCTGTTTTAATTGCGGACAGGAACGTGCTGTTTTTTCTCATTGTGTTTGGTTCTGTCCCAGGTTAATAAATATTGGAAATCAGTAACTCATTTTTTGAGAGATATTCTGGGATTACCCCCGTTTTTTTCATTTAAAGGGATACTGTAGGGGGGTCGGGGGAAAATGAGCTGAACTTACCCGGGGCTTCTAATGGTCCCCGGCAGACATCCTGTGTTGGCGCAGCCACTCCCCAATGCTCCGGCCCGCCTCCGGTTCACTTCTGGAATCTCTGACTTTAAAGTCAGAAAACCACTGCGCCTGCGTTGCCGTGTCCTCGCTCCCGCTGATGTCACCAGGAGTGTACTGCGCAGACACAGACCATACTGGGCCTGCGCTGTGTGTTCTTGATGACATCAGCGGGATCGAGGACACGGCAACGCAGGCGCAGTAGTTTTCTGACTTTAAAGTCAGATATTCCAGAAGTGAACCGGAGGCGGGGCCGGAGCATCGGTGAGCGGCTGTGTGGGCACAGGATGCCTGCGGGGGACCATTAGAAGCCCCGGGTAAGTTCAGCTCATTTTCCCCCGACCCCCCTTACAGTATCCCTTTAAGTCATGTATGCTAGGCATGTTAACAGATCATGTATGTGGCCGATGGAAAATAATGCTCATCCGAATTCTACTGATTTAATGTAGCAATAGGTAGAAGGATAGTCGGCACATGCAGGCTAAGCAGCATAAAAAAGCTTTATTCTTTAGGCTTCATGCAAATTGCAAAACAGTTTAAAATAAGATTGATCCTACCCGATACTTCAAATGGCTGTGGGGTGAGGTGGGGGCCGCCTTACGACCGTTTCGCTCTCCTGAGCGTCTTCAGAGGCAATGCGCACGCTGTCTCGCCGTCTCTCGCCGCATTTAAAGGAAGGGAAACTTCCCATAGTGCAAAGCGTGCGTGTCCTCGCCGTACGTCCATTCTTCCGGGGGGTCTGTCGTCATTCGGTTCTTCTTTTTCTATTGTTTATATTGTACTGATTTATGCTAGAAAGTCGCTTATTATCAAATGGAAACTGAACACCATCCCTACAATTGTGGACTTGAAAAGGCTGGTAAATTCAGCCCTTCCACTCTACAAGCTAACCTATCAAACCCGAAATCAACCAAACAAGTTTAATAAAGTCTGGTCAACGTGGATGGACTCTTTGGACACTGTTATACCTAATTTAGATATCACTATTTCAGTTCAGGACACTATGTAATAAGTGACATTGTTTTTCCCCTCATCTCCTCTATATTTAACTATGATATGAACATTTTGATCCTTAATGTGATATAAATGGATATACACTGTATTGAAGATGTTTTAGACCTACTGTAGCCTTATATGGTTTGTTTTTTTTTGTTGTTGTTTCCTTTTTATTAGCTCCAATGTTGGGGCGTGTGCTTTGTTTGCTTAAAAATGTTCAATAAAAAGTCTCTTATAAAAAAAATACTCCACTGTATGTCTATTACAGGCATTGTTACTTTTTAGAAAACAGTATCACACTATTGTGAGTTTTTTATATGCTTGCCTGGAGAGTATTTGATGGCCTGCAGACAAGAGAAGACCCAGTGACACCACATGGGCTCAAGATTTAACATGCACGCGTATGACCATTTGGTATGGTCATTACGGATGGTCTGAAATGCCAATTTCCAAGGAAATGCTGAGCGTCTTCAGAGGCAATGCGCACGCTGTCTCGCCGTCTCTCGCCGCATTTAAAGGAAGGGAAACTTCCCATAGTGCAAAGCGTGCGTGTCCCCGCCGTACGTCCATTCTTCCGGGGGGTCTGTCGTCATTCGGTTCTTTTTTTTCTATTGTGTATATTGTACTGATTTATGCTAGAAAGTCGCTTATTATCAAATGGAAACTGAACACCATCCCTACAATTGTGGACTTGAAAAGGCTGGTAAATTCAGCCCTTCCACTCTACAAGCTAACCTATCAAACCCGAAATCAACCAAACAAGTTTAATAAAGTCTGGTCAACGTGGATGGACTCTTTGGACACTGTTATACCTAATTTAGATATCACTATTTCAGTTCAGGACACTATGTAATAAGTGACATTGTTTTTCCCCTCATCTCCTCAATATTTAACTATGATATGAACATTTTGATCCTTAATGTGATATAAATGGATATACACTGTATTGAAGATGTTTTAGACCTACTGTAGCCTTATATGGTTTGTTTTTTTTGTTGTTGTTTCCTTTTTATTAGCTCCAATGTTGGGGCTTGTGCTTTGTTTGCTTAAAAATTTTCAATAAAAAGTCTCTTATAAAAAAAATACTCCACTGTATGTCTATTACAGGCATTGTTACTTTTTAGAAAACAGTATCACACTATTGTGAGTTTTTTATATGCTTGCCTGGAGAGTATTTGATGGCCTGCAGACAAGAGAAGACCCAGTGACACCACATGGGCTCAAGATTTAACATGCACGCGTATGACCATTTGGTATGGTCATTACGGATGGTCTGAAATGCCAATTTCCAAGGAAATGCTGAGCGTCTTCAGAGGCAATGCGCACGCTGTCTCGCCGTCTCTCGCCGCATTTAAAGGAAGGGAAACTTCCCATAGTGCAAAGCGTGCGTGTCCCCGCCGTACGTCCATTCTTCCGGGGGGTCTGTCGTCATTCGGTTCTTCTTTTTCTATTGTGTATATTCTACTGATTTATGCTAGAAAGTCGCTTTTTATCAAATGGAAACTGAACACCATCCCTACAATTGTGGACTTGAAAAGGCTGGTAAATTCAGCCCTTCCACTCTACAAGCTAACCTATCAAACCCGAAATCAACCAAACAAGTTTAATAAAGTCTGGTCAACGTGGATGGACTCTTTGGACACTGTTATACCTAATTTAGATATCACTATTTCAGTTCAGGACACTATGTAATAAGTGACATTGTTTTTCCCCTCATCTCCTCTATATTTAACTATGATATGAACATTTTGATCCTTAATGTGATATAAATGGATATACACTGTATTGAAGATGTTTTAGACCTACTGTAGCCTTATATGGTTTTGTGTTTTTTTTGTTGTTTCCTTTTTGGTGGCTGGATAGTGTAATGGTTAAGGGCTCTGCCTCTGACACAGGAGACCTGGGTTCAAATCTCAGCTCTGCCTGTTCAGTAAGCCAGCACCTATTTCAGTAGGAGACCTTGGGCAAGTCTCCTTAACGCTGCTACTGCCTATAGAGCGCGTCCTAGTGGCTGCAGCTCTGGCGCTTTGAGTCCGCCAGGAGAAAAGCGCGATATAAATGTTCTGTGTTGTTTGTTTGTTTGTGTTTGTGTTTTATTAGCTCCAATGTTGGGGCTTGTGCTTTGTTTGCTTAAAAATTTTCAATAAAAAGTCTCTTATAAAAAAATACTCCACTGTATGTCTATTACAGGCATTGTTACTTTTTAGAAAACAGTATCACACTATTGTGAGTTTTTTATATGCTTGCCTGGAGAGTATTTGATGGCCTGCAGACAAGAGAAGACCCAGTGACACCACATGGGCTCAAGATTTAACATGCACGCGTATGACCATTTGGTATGGTCATTACGGATGGTCTGAAATGCCAATTTCCAAGGAAATGCCGCGTTTTGAGAAATGTCTTTCCGATTTCCACCTTTTCTTCTGCTATGTTTATCAATAAAGTTAATGTACTTTTTTTTTTGTGGAATCCGATATATTTTGCAGATGTGCGCTATTATGCGTAATCCGCATTTCCAATTGGCCTTGGTAAACATCTGAATTCACTTATTGGCCCAATATTTCCGAGTCTTATGATTGTCTCGGTAATGTGGTATTCCTCAGAATTCCAATCTCCACTGTGGAAAGACAATTTCCGATTGGAAACTCAGGAATCAGAATTCCGCGAAATTCGGAGGCTGATCCCTAATGGTCAAAGGATTTAGTAGGAAAGTCTTTTTAATTATCACAGTGGTGACAGTAAAGCTTATGAGAGGAAAGCCAGTGTTCTGAGGAAAGAAGAAGCACCACTCTTTGTGCATGGACTGTTGTTTGAGCAACACACAAGCTGGCAGCTGAAGAGTGTCTGGAATGGATTGGTTTGTGATTTGCACACTATTTGAGTATTGTACTAGTTCTATTTACGTAACTTATCTGAGTAAATTTAGGATTTGCTATCTTTCCAGGCCAGGTCACACACACGTGTATGCATGTGAGAAATACACAAACTGTCTTATCTATGTGTTACAAATAACGTCACAGCATTTTAGCGATTAGCACACATGCTCTATGCACCCTTTTGATGTCCAGTTGTAATGAGTACAACTTAATGGCATTTATTTATATTAGCAAAAACAATCAGTGTGTTTCCTGTTAGTGCTTCAATTGATTTTATTCAGAAGACAAGGATGTACAGTCTGAAGAAGCCATATTGGTTGAAAGTTTACTCTTTAAGGCTCCCTGCACAATGCAAATCAGTTTTCCGATTCCGATTTTCAATTCCGATTTTCCCTGAATACATTCAGCAGAAAAACGGATCAAAAAACGCAGCATGCAGTAAACATTAAAAATCGGAATCAAATGTAAAAACCGAGTAAAAAGCGGAATCGGAATCGCATGCAGTGTGCAGGGAGCCTTAATCTTTTAAAGTTGGTCAACAAGTGATATCATCTTGATTCAAATATTCCTGCCTTAACTGATGGCTAACCTGGTACAATACTCTACTAACTAGACCTGTAGTAAAAAAAGGGTACTTAGCTAAGTAGAGGGAAGCTTCTGGATAATTCAGAATCTTCCCCAGTCCTGGTTGACCTCACAGTTCCTCTGCTGAGACCCCCACAAGCCAGTCGAGAAGGGCTTGTCAATGGAGTTTGGCCACACAGCGCAGACGGCTTGCACCTGCACACTAGCATGGTGCCGAACTTTGTGCTACTGCACAGGCATGAGCCATCCTGTACCTGTGCAGTGCGCCGCATTCCTTCTCGTACGGGAGCATGGCAAAGAACTTCAGGGGTCCTGCCGCTGGAACAGCAAGGCGAAGGTAGACGATGGATACCTCTACTGAGGTATCTGCCTCTCCTTTTTTCCTCACAGGTTTTCTTTTGATCATGGTGAGTCAGAACCACTAGGATTTTGTAAGGGACTAAAAGGCAAGCCAGGCAAAAACGGCGCAGAAAATTTGGGCGCAGCTGGTGCTGCCATAGGCCGTAATGTGAGTTACAGTTATAGTGGCAATCTGTCAGTAATTTGGATGACATCAAAAGCTGAAACCCAAATTAAAATAAAAACAGTGTAATTTGGCTGCCAGCAATAGTGTCTTACCCCAGTGCCAATGGCTGCCTGCAGGGGGAATAGTAATGAATACCGCTGGGACTTTTACAGGAGCAGGGTGAGCCGTTTTTTGGCTTTAACCTGCACCAAAATTCCCCCGGTGCCTTAATTACATGTATGCCTAAAAGGAACTTAAAACCCTCTACTAAAGAAAAAAAAAGTATAACCATTTTCTTTTAAACATAGACTCTCACATGTGGATAGATAAAGGGGTTAATTATCTCGGGCAACTCTTTCATGGTACTATGGTTAAGCCATTTGCACAAGTGGCCACAGAAATTAATCTACATAATATGGCCTTATATTACAGCCTGTAAGCATTTACAGCTGACACAAACACTATACAGTCAATTTGAGGTCCTCCCTACAGGTTTGACAGACTAGTACATCTTTGAAACTATCACAGGCTCGTCATCTAATCAGTTAATTTCAGTTCTTTATAGTATGATTATTTGATTATTATGCCCCCGGCCAGTGTGCAGGCTACCTTCCTCAGACCTGGGAGGGTAAGGTCAGCTCCGTAGACACTGAGGAATGGGATGAGACCTTTGATAGAATGCTTAAAATTTCAACACACGCACCTCATCGACTCCTGTACATACATGTAATCCATAGAATGTTTCTCACCCCAGTTCGGCTGGCAAAATTTAAAACCTGTAGGTCACCTAGCTGCCCTAAGTGCTCGTTGTAACAGGGTACCTTTCGCCACATGATTTGGGCCTGTCCAGAGGTTAATGCATACTGAATGCAAGTAATTACATTTTTTTTTTACCATTGAGGTACTACACCTTGCCCATAAACTTCTCACTAAGTGCTGGATTCTGGCTACAATTCCTGCGTGCACTGAGTGGATTAGGTCAGTTAACCGGATATTCTTCCTCAGGAAAGTAATTTATGTGAAAAGAGGCACTCTGACAAAGTTCAGTAAAATAATACCTGGGTGAGTTTTCCTTAAACTAAACTGTAGGCTAAGTTTGGTCTTCATGCATATACTGTATATTGTTTTGTATAACTCTTGTGCTAACCTCCTCCCTGCTGGTGTTGGATCCCACTATACCTTGGACTTCCTAAATGTAGATGTACCTATGGAAATGTGATTTTTTTTTTGTGTGTGTGTGTGTGTTTGTGGTTTTTTTTTTGTGTGCAATTATTTAGCTGTATGTGAGCTGGAAAGATGTCTCATTGTGCATCACTTGTGCTCAGTGGTCTGGGCTCTTTTCCAACGAAAATCGCAGTGAGTCGAATCGCACCACAGTGTAACACGTTATTCATGATGCCCTTGAGAGCGCCACAACACGAGTGCTCCGATTATTAAATCGGAGCGCAGCCAGTGGTAAAGGGCCCTTAGAGTGGCCCTACAAAATTAATAAGCTATAAATACACTATAAAAAAATTGCATACTCGCTCACTGAGCTCAGATGAAAACTGTGTGTGTTTGTGAAAACACCCTTAACCCTCCTGGCGGTTATTTTTTTTTGCCAAATTGGCAAAAATCCTTTTTTTTTTATTTTTTTTTTTTGTGTTTCATGTAAAGCTACCAGAGTGGTAGCTACATGAAACACCACTAGAGGGCGCATGTGTCCCTCTAGTGCGATCGTCGCCGGCATCAATAGCAAACAGGGGAACGCGTATATAACGCGCTCCCCTGTTTGGCTTCTCCTGTCGCCATGGCGACGATCGGAATGACGTCATGGACGTCAGCCGACGTCCTGACGTCAGACACCTCCGATCCAGCCCATAGCGCTGCCCGGAACTCATTGGTCCGGGCAGCGCAGGGCTCTGGCGGGGGCCCTCTTGCGCCGCTGCGTACGGGCGATCGCCGCAGAGCGGCGGCGATTGAGCTGTACGCGCGGCTAGCAGAGTGCTAGCTGCGCGTACAGCATTTTAAATGGAGCAAATCGCTCCACCAGGGGCTGAGATATCTTCCTGCGCGGCATAGCCCGAGCTCAGCTCGGGCTTACCGCCAGGAAGGTTAAGGTGGCCACTAACTGTCCAATTTCTAGCGAAAAATCGTTCGCGCGATCAGAAATTCTGATCGGATTGGTTGTAAATAACCTCCATTGATGGACACAATCAATTATGAACGAGTGAAAAAAATGTCGTCCGAATGAATTTTCGTCTAACCAAAATTTGGATTTTCTTGTTGGTTGCGATAGATAGGAAGGAAGGATTGGTTCGTTGATGGTGTAGTGAACGATGTATTACAATATTTCACTTCCGATCAGAATTTGATTGCTCGAATGATTTTTCGCTAGAAATTGGATCATTAGTGGCCACCTGTAGGAAAGTTTGGTTTTATGTTCCAGCAAAAGAACTATGTTCTAGAATAGTTCTCCTTTTTACATAACCATTAACGTGGAGCTCCTGCCAAGGACAGCTGCAGTGAAGTTTAAGCAGGGGAGGTGAACAGTTTGATAATGTTTATCACTATTCAAAGCACATAAGGAGGTGATTGTTACTTGCATAGCACCAATGAAGAGCTAATGCAGTAGCCGAAGGTGGGCCCTTCTGGTCCAGGGGTCCTAGTGCAGTCTGCATCCCAAATTGATACGCCACTGGGCTGCTCTGCGAAGTCTGCATGTCTTTGTGTCCACTGCCTCCCGCTAAAGGAAAAAAACAAAAACAGTATAAGCAATGGATCTAGTGTGAATAGACCCTTTGGGCCAGGACCCACTAGTCATCGCGGATAGCAATTGGATTATTTACTAAAAAAACAATGTGATTTTCAGGACGATTGAAAGGGATGTGATTTTGCCCCTGCATTAAATTGCTCCTAAAATACTGCAGGCTAATTGTAGCACATTCCTTGCCAGCGATCTACAAGCGCAGGAAAAGTGCTACTAGTAAGTCCCAACCTTTTTGTAATCTGCTGATAGCAGCTTTTGCAGTTTGTAAAAAAGCAAAAAGCCTGTTTGCCACTGAAATGTTTCCCTTTAACTTTATCATCCTGGACGTGGCATGAACATTGCAAGTCAGTAGTGGAAAATCAGCCTTTTGTGTTTCAGCCTCTGCTAAATATAATGAAAACAAGCAGTGATGTACAGAAACGCAAAAGGATGTTTTTTTTTCTTTTTTTTTTACAGTGTTATTTGTCACCACTTTAAACAGAAAGCCTGCTAAATGTTGAAGAAATGGAAACTCACAATGTGGTGTATTATCTTATATAGAAACCCTGTTTCCTGCCTCAGCAACATCACAGTTTCTCCTGGCAGAACTGCAGGTACTTTAGAAATTACACCCTTTGACCTCTGTGTGAGGATTCCAGTCATGGCACTAGGCCCAGTTATGTCTCTGAACGTCAGAGCAGCCGGCTGGGTTGGATTAGTTGGTCTATTTATGGAGACGCCCTCATCTACACCTTCAACTATATAAGCACTTTGCAGACAAGCAGAATTTTCTTTTCTCTGATCAGCTGCTACAGCAAGGCCCGTGGTAAGGTTACTCTGCACATGTAAACAAGCAAGCTGCTTATCCTCACAGAGCAATAACAAGTCTGGTTGGCTTGATATAGTGAAAAGCAAACTCACAGACTAGCTGTATTTCTAAAATTAATGTAAGACAGCTGGACTGGTCCCTAAAGAGCCATGTGGTTGCTATTCATGACCTGTTTATGTATGTATATATACAGTTATTACAAATGTATTTTTGGAAGTAATATGGAATCATCAGTTTTGTGTTTTGATCTTGCTTACCTGTTTGCTACAGCATATATTCAAGGTACTGTATAATCAATTGCTTTATTTACAGGCAAATATATGATTTAGTGTGCATTTTGTAAGGTGTTTTTTTGTTTGTGCATTTTTAAGGTGTTTTTTTGTGTGTGCTCATTGGTGCTGTTGATAGAAATGTAATGTACTAATCCCTTATTTTCTGTCTGGATATACGTGTTTATATATATAGATATATACACACACGCACACTGGTTGCTAGGCAAATTTGGAAATTGCAAAGTGTAAAGTCATGGTTTGGCAGCTGTAACTTCTCCTGCCTTATCAAATTTTGCAGGCATCTCAATCTTTAACCTTCACCTATCTCTGCAGTGCTAAATCTTTAAAAAGAAAGCTATATAGTGACTTGAAGCTTTTTTTATAAACTAGAAGGCATTTTTGTGTGGAGGAGTCAAGGGTGAAAACAAAAAGAGAGCAGTTGGGTGATTAGCCAGACCTATAAGCTTAAAATGTCAGCTCACGTGTATCATCTACACATCGTGAGTAATAATGACTGTTTATTGTTCTGCTGCTGAGTAAGATTGCATAATTTGTGTACTAATCATGTTATGGTAAAACAAACCTAACATGACATGTTGGTCACTTGAATAACTGTGTACATTTGTTGATGGGAAGAAATACTTCAGGTGATTTAATCAAAGTTCACAATTTATCCTGGTTTTGCTTCTATGCAATGTCTTTATACGTTTTCAAAGTAGCTGGAAATGTCAGGTATGTTTATAGAACTATAATAATATGAAGAAGTACTGTCAGTCTTTACTAGGGTTGCTTACATGTAGAAGAAGTCAGGGAGAACCATGTGACTCATTTACTTTTGTGGTGATCAATTCCTGCATTGGCTGAGAGAGTGGAGAAAGGTGATGAAGGAGAGAAAAAGCATGGCATAGAGAGCTTGTCAGTGGAGGCACACAAAGTGTGAGAAATAGAGAGGGTGGTAAGAGAATGGTGTGGGACAAAAAGTGTGGCCTGCAAGAGTGTAGCTAAACAGTGGTTGTTGACAGTGGGCAACAAGAGAGGTTTCACTGGCTGATAGTAGTATCCCTTCCACAAAACAGCCCCAGTACATATCCTACCAGATAGCACTAACCCCTTGCTTCACACCACCTCCTTGAACTCAGTCTTGCCTTCAGGACCACGGACTGCCTTTTGCCTCAGCACTGCCCCCTAACCACACACACTCACTCACTCACTCACTCACTCACTCACATATACTCACACACTATGTAACTACCTTGTGCACTGCAACTAAATGTTTGTGGTGACTGTCCTGTACTTTGGAGGAATTTTAGCCTATTGGTGGGTTTCCTTATGTGAGGCCTTTCCACAACATTTCAGTTAAATTAAGATCAGGGTTTGACCATTCCAGAAATTTCACTTTATTTAACCATGCTTTGGTAGAACGGCGTATGTGTTTAGAATCATGGTGGTTGATACACTTAGAGAAATATAACTTCCTGTTACTTGCGCTATTTCAGTAACGTTATGCCTGCTCCACTCCTCCCACCCTAGCATATGCTCTTGTCACTGGGGTTGATTACACGTGCTATGCGGCCAATAGCGCGCATAGTGTGCTAACACTGACAATTAAGGCACGCTGATGAAATAGCGCGAGTAACAGGAGGTTACTCGCACTATTTCTCTTAGTGAATCCACCCCATTGTCTTTTTAAATGGCCCATTATATCTTGAGATTCAGTTAATGGGCAGATGTGACATTTTCCTTTAGAATTTTCGGGTATAGTTCAGAATTAATTATATCAGCAGTGATAACAAGCCATTGACCCAGGCACACATGCAGCCCAATGGACCCAATCCAGAACAGTCCCACCACCGTTTTTTTTGTAGATGGGACAAAGTTTTTCTGCTGGAATGCAAGGTTTTTATTTCCAAAATGTTATGTTATTTTATCTTTATCCACCTACAAAAAACATTTTCAGTATCCATCTGCTTTGTCCACATGATCTTTAGCAAACCGTAGATCAGCAATATCCTTGGGTATGAGTAGTGTCTTTCTCCTTTCTACCCTGCTATACACATTATTGCATTACACTGTCTCACGATGGTAAACTTTTAAACCTCTGCATTCACGAATCTGAGATGTGCCTTCATGTGCTCAGAAGACATCATGAGTTCAGTTGCTTAGAAGAAGATACTCTAGGTTTAGTTGCTTAGATACCCTGGGTACCCTTTAGAGATCGCTTTGTAACCTTTTTTCCTCCTTTATGGGCATCAACAACTCACTTTGCTGAGGTCCTCGGACATCTCCATTTCTTGAGCCATGATACAGATCCATAAATGGATAATATATGTGTGATCAGGCTTTACTGGATCCTTTACTGTTCTTTAAAGGATAACCAAGGTGACGTGGTTGAATACATTTTTTTTTAACCTTATTTGCTGCAAAAAGTACCTGGGACATGGAGTGTGTCCTCCTTTACCCCCCCCCCCCCCGCCTAATTGTTTCCAACTGCTGCGAAAAGTGTCCAGACCAAGCCCGACCCTCCCCGTGTCGCCATCCTTGCCCCAGAAGCAGTAGTCCATAATAGCCTCCGCCCCTGCGCAGTTTGTATTGTTGCATGTGCATCGGTGCAGTTTAGAAGCCCTCTGCCGCAAGGATGGTAACCCAAGGGGGGGGGGGAGTGGTGGAAGGTGGGAATGGAAGGAGGATGCAGTCCGTGTTCCAGATACTTTTTGCAGCAAATAAGGTAAAAACTTTTATCCTTTAAGGGTCCTTTTACACTTGCAAGTAAGTCATGTGTTGCATTACCCTATTTTACCGCAAGGGTCCGTAAAAGACCTAAAAGTTTATGGAGAGTTCTACACTTATTGTGGTCCGTTGCAGTGTGCTGGAAGTATCTGAGCCGACACAAGGGCAGCAGCGCATTACACTGAACACTGAACAAAGGGCAATGCTATGCATTTGACCCTGTGTGCAATCTGCTCCAGGATCATATAATTGTAAATGATTAGTTTTGTTTTACTCATATCAAGTTTTAAGATGTCATGAGAGAGGATATAGCAGACAAGCAGTCGGGTACCTGTGTGAGGAGGGAGTTAAGGTCTGGGGCCAAGAGGTACAGTTGTGTATGATCTGCATATAAGTGGTATTGAAACCAAATTAGTTGATTAAGTTGCCAAGACAGTACTTGTAGATGGAAAAGAGGAGGGAGTCAAGGACAGGGCCTTGAAGTACCCCCACAATTTATGGGGAGATGAGATCTGATCTGAGTAAGAGACTATGAAAGACTTACCAGAGAGATAGCTAGATAGCCAGGAGAGAGCAAGGCCCTTTATACTTATACATAAAAATATCTGTAGGCGTAAGGTGTGGTCAACAGTACCAAACGCTGATGACAGATTGGGAAGGATGAGAATGGTGGCCTTTGGATTTTGCATGGAGAAGATCA